>NW_022987664.1:389831-464831 GCF_902827165.1 Trematomus bernacchii | reverse complement strand
GGGTACGGCATGACATCATGCCGTACCCGGAACGAAATGGAAGAATCAAATGGGCAGTGACGTATCTCCAACGAGGCGTTTTGGGGAGGTATTTTCTGTGTTAGAGTTTTACTCGCTACAGGGTGTACTTTGAGGGTTTTGACTCTGCACACCGTTTACATGCATAAAAACCTTCATAACACACAAGGGGACGGGTAATAACCGGAAAAGCATGACATAGGCCCTTTAAAAGCAGAACAATCAAAACACTTAGGACAATGAGTTTATGGCAAACTACAGTGTATTATATTTTAAAGTAGAGGGCTGTGTGCAAAAATGTGCAAAAAGCAGTGAGAGAGTTGAGCATGAACATGGCTCACAGAATTAAAAAAGACACAAAAAACATGATGTGCATTAATGTCAGTAGCAGCTCAATAAGATAATAAAATTAGATAAGAAGTATTTTTGCGTTGTAGCAGCATAAAAAGACAAGGCATTGTACATTAGAGAAATTAAAAGACTAGACAAAAACTATTCAAAATGTTAACATCTCAAATAGAAATAAAATAGCATTAAAAAAGTTGAAAATATACATGTATATAGAGATTTTCAGTAACGATTTAACATGGGGAACGCGTTGGCAAGCTAACGCGATTAGCATCACCATTGTTTTTTAAGTTTAACACATTTTAACAACTGTTTTTAAATAACTGTTGCAGGTTAGTGTTTACACAGAAGAGGATGACTGCTTAGAGACATGTGCTTCAGATTTAGGCGAAGTGAAATAGATTATATTGGAGTCACCAATGATATAGAAGAACTACCCAATAAGTGAATCACTGCTTCAACATAATCCACTTCTCTGTGCTGGATTATTTGAGTTCATGGGAACTGTGCAGAATGAATGGGAAATCGACAAAAGTTTGAAGAAGTAGGAAACCAAAAAGCATTTACAAAGCAGTCCACTGAGGTGAAGTATGCATGGTTTAAAGGATTTATACTGAAAACCACTCGTCCTTCAAGGTGTTTGCCCAAATTGATTGTAGAGGTGCTCGTGTGACTTTACAAGAGCTGGATTATCAAGGTTAGGACAAGAGGAGACATTGTTGAGAGTAGAAAGAAACACACCAACACTCAAAAAACAAGTCTTTAACTTCAGTGTTGGTCGTGAACCTGAGCTGTAAAACATCCCTAAAAAAACAGCAGTGAAGGCACGATGTTACGACAACACATTCAGTGAGCTGGAGATAACAAATACAGAAACAACTCCCAACATTTAAAGGTAGGCTTCACATATATTTTTTGATAAAGCTTATAGTCAGGATTACCTTGAACTAGTTACTCCCAATGACCAATACTTTTCTCTGTAATAAAGCTTATAGTTAGGGCCGGTTCAGCTAAGCTAAGATTCGGAGACAGTTGCTTCCCGCGGGCAGTGAGACTGTTAAACAATTGTTAAACAATTGAACTGCTGAAACAACTTCAAAAACATTCATCTGCTACTCAGTAATATGTATCTAATATCTAATATATATCATTCCAATAACTTGTATATAGACTCGTACTGCACTATTCCACATGCTCACTTTATTTTATAACTATTTTTCTTTTTGTATTGCTCTTGCTATCTGTATTGTTATTATGTTGCATTGTTGGAGAAGCCTGTGACATAAGATTTTCAACAACATAATTACTCTGTAGCTATGTCAGTTTGACAATAAAGAACCTTGAACCTTGAACCCTTCAGGCTTACCTTGAACCAGCAACTAGTTATCCTGCTAAATGCTTAAAATTGTACTTTTTGATAAAGCTTAGGGCTAGTAGCTAAGGCTTGCGTTGAACCGTCCCCTTATTATTCTACTATAGGTTTAAGACTTTCCTAGTTTGATAAAGCTTATAGCTAGGGTTGGATCAGGCTTAACTTAAACCAGCCCCTAGCTGCTATAGACCTTAATTATGTTAGTCTTATAGTTAGGGCTATTGACTTGCTATGAACCAGCCTTAGTGTTTCTGCTACTGTATAGGGTTAAGACTTTCCTTTTTGGTTCAGGATTATGTTTAAACCAGTCCCTAGCTGTGGCGAGGCGTCTCTGAGGGCCTAAGATATTCTACAAAATAATATTTAAAAACATTACAAAAAAAAAAAAAAATGTAATATATATTTTTTTAGTTATATGTTTCATTAGTTTTATTTTTCATTAGTTTTACCAAAATAGCTTGATTTAATTGTATTTAAAATAACATTTCCAAATAAATAAATCCTTCGAATCTGCCTGTTCAGTTTCTGTTAGAATGTGAAGGGTTAAATGAAAGAAGCTCGTCTCTGCGAGTCACTGTGAAGACAGGAGGTGCTTGCTGGTCCTGCTGTGAATTCACAGAGGGCCCGCTATAGTAACTGAACGAGAGAGTAATGTCAAATGACAGTACAATTGACCAATCATATCTTCCCTCTAAATGGGTGGGTTTTATTATCGCGGACTTTATGACAAGTTCCGCCCGCTGTGAAGCTTTTCTTGTTTCCATAACAACTTCCTGTCAACAGCGTAAACTCGCCTTCAAAATAAAAGCATGCCAAATTACACTTAAGACATACAACTGCAACGAAAGTAACAAACACAATGCAATATCATTTTCAATGTCAAAGAACACAAATTGGGTTATTTACAGGTGTTGTTTTGTGTGGTAGAGGGTCGCTGTCATTGATGCGTTTTGCACCCTGGGCCGTTGTTTTGATATTCCGCTGAAGTATACGCTGTGACGTAACAACTCTTTTTTTTTTGAGGGAAGGGGTGGGGGTCAGAGGGCCTAGGTATACAAGTAATGGCTCGCCACTGGTCCCTAGTTATACTGGTGTAGCCTCAATACTTTGCTGTTTGATACATCTGTATCAGTATCAGGGTTACCTTGGACCAGCCACTAATGTTGCTGCTATAGGTTTAAGACTTGTTTCTAAGATAAAGCCTCAAGCTTATAGTTAGGGCTGGATCAGTCTTATATTGGACCAGCCCATATTTATGCTGCTATAGGGTTAATATATTCCTTTTTGATAAAGCTTATATTCAGTCTTACCTTGGATTAGACCATAGTTATCCTGTTATAGTCTCATGACTTTGCTTTTTGATAAATATTATAGTTAGGGCTGTATCAGGGTTAGCTTGGACCAGGCACTAGTTTTGTCGCTATATAGGTTTAATACTTTTCTCTGAGAAAAAGCCTAAAGCTTATAGTTAGGGCTGGATCAGTCTTATATTGGCCGCCTTAGACTTAAGACAATACTTTTTAATAAAGCGTATAGTTAGTTTGAACCAGCCCTTAGTTTTGCTGCTATAGGCGTAAGACCTTTTTCTTTTTGATAAAGCTTATAGTTAGGGCTGGCTCAGGGTTGCAGCACCTAAAATAATTGGCATCCTCCTGAATCCAACTTTATAGGCATTTACGTTATCATTGTATTAAGTGTTTCACTGTGTATACACGACTCTGTTGGTCTTCTCAAGGTTTCTTCAATTCTTTCATTATTAATCGTGGAGATTTCTGGGAGTTTTCCTTTGTCTGATGCAATGGTCTAAGAACAGAGGATGTGGTACACACTGTAAAACCCCTTGAACCCAATATGTACATTGTGATATTTGGCCATAAAAATAACATTTGATTTGATCTGACAATCTGATCTCAGCAAAAGATCTCTGACAGACCCTGGCATGGTGGTCGGATAAATCCCCATTGATCCAGAGAGCTAATTAGAGAGGGCCAGAGACACAAAGAGAGACAGAAAAGGCTTATAGATCAAGTGGCTTGTAGCTGTTACTCTGAACAAGGCAGACACGCTCCGTATTATGACCAATAAGTCCTATTCACAGCTATCTGCGTGGCAATTACTGCTAACACTTTGAGTGGCGAGAGAAAGGGAGGGCGAGCGGCAACATAAACACATCAAATAGGACAAAAACAGGCCAAATCAATCGGGTTTGTGGGAAAGAAAACTGTGAAATGCTAATACATGTACAGTCCGATAGACCGAATGCTTTCAAAAACTGATTCTGAACATCTGGCATCGCTTTTCACTGCTATGCAGACGATTGCCAGATATATGTGCCACTTAAAAAGAACGACTCACACTCAATTAAACCACTGTTAAACTGCCTTGAAGACATTAAGTCCTGGATGTCATGCAACTTTTTTTAATTAAATGATGACAAAACCGAAGTTATGGTTTTTGGTGCCCCTCGGACCACTCCTATAGACCTAGGATCCTTCGGCCACTCCATCAGGCCTACCATCACACATATTGGGATAAAGATGGACCCTGAACTCAAGCTGGACAGCCAGATCAAGGCAGTTGTTAAAAACAGCTTCTTCCACCTCAGGCAGCTAGCCAAAATAAAGCCTTTTATAAATAGTGACCTTTTTGAAACAGTAATCCATGCCTTCGTCACCTCCCGCTTGGATTACTGTACTGCTCTATATATGGGGATAAGTGCGTCCTCCCTTGCTCGCCTGCAGATGGTGCGAAATGCAGCAGCACGGCTCCTAACTGGCACACGCAAACACGAGCACATTTCCCCCATTTTAGCTTCACTCCACTGGCTGCCCGTTCATTCGAGGATTCATTTGAAAACTTTTTTATTTACTTTTAAAGCCCTCAATGGCCTGGCCCCGCCCTACCTCTCTGAGCTGTTACACAGATACACGCCCACTCGCACTCTCAGGTCAGCTGATCAGTTGCTCATGAGGGTGCCAAAAACAAAGTCTAAGCGCAGAGGGGACCGTGCTTTCTCTGCTGCCGCCCCTAAACTGTGGAACGACCTGCCCTTGCTAATCAGACAGGCTCCCACACCGTCTGTTTTTAAATCCCGTCTTAAAACCCACCTTTTCTCCTTAGCATTCGGAACCAAGTAGATTGTTGCTTTTGTTTTTACTATATGGTTGTTTTTTATTTGTATTTGTAATTGTTACGTTTATTCTGGTTTGTTTTGTGTTGGTATCTTTTATGTGATTTTATACTTATAAGTGAGCTGAGCTGTGTGATTTTATATTTTGTGTGTCTCTCTGTACAGCACTTTGGTCTGGAGGTTTTAAAGTGCTCTATAAATAAAGTTGGATAGGATCTGAGGATGACAGCTCTCTTTGTGAGAAAATATGTTCTCATACAATATCTGCGATCAGGGAGAATCACATCATTGAAATGTAATAAAGCTAACATTTTAGAAACAATGAAACGTGGATCTATTCCCCCATGTGTGACTTTACTAGATAGTACGATTGCAATTAAGGACGACTTAACCGTTTAAGAGATGATATGAACGGTAAGAAAGTTTTTTGTCAGTGTTGTTTAATGTAAACCAAATGTGCATGTATATTCCAAAAAGGTTAGGTTTCGAATACTACAATAAAAACCATATGTTGAGAGAAACAATGCCTTCAGTGACCAATACATCTTCTACTGTACACAAACATGTAACAACCACATTAAAGGGGCCCTATTGTGCTCATTTCAGGTTCATATTAGTATGTATTTCCTCTACTGGGACATGTCTCCATGCTTTAATGTTCAAAAAGCTCTTTATTTTTCTCATACTGCCTGTGCTGCAGCACCTCTTTTCACCCTCTGTCTGAAACCAGAGCCCAGTCTGCTCTGATTGGTTAGCTGGCCGGCTCTGTTGTGATTGGTCAACCACTTAGAGATGTCCCGCCCCTTAGCCTGTCACGTACAATGTGTTGGAGCACTAGCTTTGTTCCATAGGGATGTCATTATGTTACAGAAGTAAACCATTTTTGCATTTGCCGACCATTTACACAAACACCTAAATAACAAACTAGAGAAAAGGGAAACCCCCCAAAAGCACAACAGGCCCTCTTTAAACTACCCTTTCATTCTGTCACAGCTAATACAAAGTAACTCAAGCCACTAGACTATTCTTGCACTATTTCTATTATATTCTATTTTAATTGTATTTACTTGCACTATTTTATCTGTTTTATTGTGGGTGTCTGTTGGAGGAGCCTGTGACCTAAGATTTTCATGGACATAACTACACTAGCTATGTACAAATGGAAAAAAAAAGCCTTGAATCTTGAATCCTTGAAAAGGGGCTAGTCCATCAATTACGGAGGATTTATGAACAACTTAATAATTAACGTATGGAGGGGGCTCAAGGCTTTACTGAAGTGTCAAACCACAAGAAAAATACCGCCTGATGAAATCTCTCTCACTCTCTCTCTCTCTCTCCCTGTCCATTCCTCTATTCCTCACATGTAGTGACCGCAGTGTTAAGCAGTGTGTTGACCTGCTCCACTAAATCACCACCAGCCACCCGACAGAGGGTGAGCGACATGAAGGGAGGGAGAAAAGTGGGCCGATTTCAGGGGTCATCCATTATAATGCTATCACATTAGCCCTCATCATTGGCCTGCCTGACAGCCATCATCCATTCCCATTCTCCACAGGCCAACACACACACACACACACACAGCCTTATCCATAGCTGTGTGTGTGTGTGTGTGTGTGTGTGTGTGTGTGTGTGTGTGTGTGTGTGTGTGTGTGTGTGTGTGTGTGTGTGTGTATGTGTATGTGTATGTGTGTGTGTGTTTATGTATGTGTGTATGTATGTGTGTGTGTGTGTATGTGTATGTGTATGTGTGTGTGTGTGTGTGTGTGTGTGTGTGTGTCTCGTCGGCTTGTCTCTCCATACCCTTTCTTCTCGTGGCTAATACAAAAAAAAAAGTCCAGCAGCTGGATATAATCTACAACTTCAAACGGAACTGAGTGTGTGTGTGTGTGTGTGTGTGTGTGTGTGTGTGTGTGTGTGTATGTGTGTATGTGTGTATGTGTGTGTGTGTGTGTATGTGTGTATGGGTGTATGTGTGTGTGTGTGTGTGTGTGTGTGTGTGTGTGTATGGTGTATGTGTGTGTGTGTGTGTGTGTGTGTGTGTGTGTGTGTGTGTGTGTGTGTGTGTGTGTGCGTGTGTTTATTCGCTGTACTGTGAATAGTCTTTGCTTCTTTATTTTGAAACTCCGGGATCACCTTTCCTGTTGTGTAAAACGTCTGTAAAACTGCTATTCTAATAGGTCTGTGTGGGCATTTTTAGACAAAACTACAAACATGTGTCATCACTGCACCACTCTTCTACCTGATGAATAGTTACACATGTCTGAAGTTCAGGTACATTCCTCTTTAGGGTCAGAATTTTATTTTGTAAAGCCCTTTATGGCAAATGTGTAATTTTAGGCAATATAAAAATGCATACAATAGACTTCATTAACTGTAGCCAAACCAAAAACTGCCCTGGTTGTGAGACAAACTTAGCCATTTTCCAACATGTTTATGCAACACATAAGGTAGAAGTGGAGAAATGTGTATTTTTCCATGCAAGTGTGAACTTTTCGTGAGATCAGGCTACATCATGTGTGTGTAGGTGTGTGTGTGTGTGTGTGTGTGTGTGTGTGTGTGTGTGTGTGTGTGTGTGTGTCTCTGCCATAGGATAAAACTGTAGGTGGTTTCTTATTATCGCCCTGACAACCTGATTTACACGAGTTAAACAAGCGTACATCCTTTTGACCACACACACGCACACGCACACACACACACACACACACACACACACACACACACACACACACACACACACACACACACACACACACACACACACACACACACACACACACACACACACTAGTTTCCTTGGAAACCATGTTTATCCCGTCCATTTAGTCCGTTTAGCCGCGTGTGCCATTAGCATCAACCTCCCATCTGTCTGCCAGCCCCTAGAGAGGCTCCAGTGTGTGTGTGTGTGTGTGTGTGTGTGTGTGTGTGTGTGTGTGTGTGTGTGTGTATAACTGTACTCACATGTATTATGAAAGTTGTGTGTTTGTGTAGGTGTGTGTAACCCCTCTGATTGCTCGCCGCTCTCCTCCACAAACTAATCAAATATCAGATTAGCGTTCATCAGTCCCACCTGCACCGTGACGTCGTGCTAAATCATTATTTCTGACCTCTCTGGTTGGCAAGCTGCCTCCATTTTTTTCTCCACCAATGACACCCCACCACTTCCTGCCCTGTGTCCAATTAGATTGCTTCGACAAGGCCACCCCAGCCAGGATAGGTCGAGACCTCAAGGTGAAAGAGAGCGACGGCTCTGATTGGATGTAGGCTACACAGGGCGACATTTTCTTAATGAGATTATTACATCTTCATAAAGCAGTAATGAGAGGAGATGTTTAATCATTCTGGGTATAACTCACCGTCAAATATGATTTTATTCACGTTAAACCAACTTTATGAGATGGAATTAAATATTAAACGTGACGGTGCTTTAATTTGTCCACTAAGATCTTTTTGGCTTTTAATCAAAGAACACTGATTGATATGTGAGAATATTTTTTACATCAATATGTAGTGTCTCTACTTTAAAGAGTCCTCTCCTGCTGATGTCCAGGTGTATAACAGTATGTAGTGTCTCTACTTTAAAGAGTTCTCTCCTGCTGATGTTCAGGTGTATATCAGTATGTAGTGTCTCTACTTTAAAGAGTCCTCTCCTGCTGATGTTCAGGTGTATATCAGTATATAGTGTCTCTACTTTAAAGAGTCCTCTCCTGCTGATGTTCAGGTGTATATCAGTATATAGTGTCTCTACTTTAAAGAGTGCTCTCCTGCTGATGTTCAGGTGTACATCAGTATGTAGTGTCTCTACTTTAAAGAGTCCTCTCCTGCTGATGTTCAGGTGTATATCAGTATATAGTGTCTCTACTTTAAAGAGTCCTCTCCTGCTGATGGTCAGGTCTATATCAGTATGTAGTGTCTCTACTTTAAAGAGTCCTCTCCTGCTGATGGTCAGGTGTATATCAGTATCTAGTGTCTCTACTTCAAAGAGTCCTCTCCTGGCTATTGACTTTGAGACGAGGGAACCGGAAGTGCTAAAATGCTGACTCAATTCCGGGTTTTAGGACACATATATATTTTTTTTTATTCAGTCCATTCTTACTTCCCCCTCTCTCAGCGCCAAAGTTATACCCAACACAACAAGGCCCCATCTGATTAACAATGGCCTTAGCTCGCCAATATATATACTCATCAAGTGTGTGTTTGTGTGTGTGTGTGTGTGTGTGTGTGTGTGTGTGTGTGTGTGTGTGTGTGTGTGTGTGTGTGTGTGTGTGTGTGTGTGTGTGTGTGTGTGTAAACTAACACTCTCTGTGATTGAGAAGTCAGCAACTTTAGCGGCCAGCAGCCTGCCTCATCTCGAGATCTTTTTAACAAGGAGCCGCTCAATCAATCTCTGATCGATAACTATCTGGAGGTGTGTGTGTGTGTGTGTGTGTGTGTGTGTGTGTGTGTGTGTGTGTGTGTGTGTGTGTGTGTGTGTGTGTGTGTGTGTGTGTGTGTGTGTGTGTGTGTGTGTGTGTGTGTGTGTGTGTGTGTTCCAGTGTGTGTGTGTGACTAATTCAGACATCTAGGCACAGCGCTGATCCTGTTGGGCTTGGTTTCAGTGCAGCGTGCCAGATGTGGAAATGAAAAACCAGCGGCGGCTTTGGATGAACTTTTCAAGCGCTGGCAGAGGGAAGACGAGTCAATAATGTTGGGATAAACAAATATTCTCAGAGAGGAGGAGGAGGAGGAGGTAAAGATGGAGTGCAAGAGGGAGAAGAGGGAGGAATTCAAGAGCAGAGTGAGGGAAGCCAACCGTTTTGCCAATAAATGTGCCAGCACAGCACTATTGCAGATTGCAGTGGAGCTTATACAGGATAGAGGCATCAGAGAGCAATGCAACAACAGCTGATCATGCATCTGTGGAGGTGTGTGTGTGTACATGAGTGTGTGAGGATGTGTTCAAAATGGTGCACATTCACATTTAAAATCATCAATATTGTGCTCTGAGTGTTTTACCCTGAAATCTATTATTCATTTTATTGTGTCTACAGAAAAGTCACTCTAATTCCACATATGCTGCGCCGGCAGCAGGGCGATCCTACATTGCTGTATAATGTCTTGGCATTTCTGATTGAAGCGTAATTGCTATAACTTTGCATAGTGTCCCCAGCTTCATCAACTTTTACTATTTAAATAAACTGTATTCAAGCTTTTAAATGAACTGTTACAGTATTTTCAGGCGAGAAACTAACTTTGGATTACCAATAAGTGATGACTTTATCCAATGTTTTTGTTATTACTGTCACTGCCTGAAAGGTAAACACAGGTCCACACTGCAAGTCCAATCAAAAGGTGTTAAATAATAATTCCAATTTAAGATTGAGAGCCACCACTTCGGCGAAGCTAGCCATATAGCTAACATTAGCTAGGTAGCTTGATAGATGGGTAGCTCATGTAAGCTAGCTAATTAGGTTGATAGATAGCCAACATTAGCTAGTTTTATTTACAGATAGATTAATAGCTAACGTTCGCTAGGTAGCTTACATTCACTAGCTCAATAGCTAACAGTTGCTAGCTAAACCACACTGAAAGGTTGATTGAGTTTTTGGAAAAAAAAGCCAAATAAAATCAGCTTATATTGGTATATTCACTCTTATGTTACAGTTGATTCATGTAATTTGGCCAATTCAATACTTTAATATGTTCTCTTTTCTATAACGCTGCTACGTTCATTTAGCATGGATATGTAGGCTACTTATAGTGTTTATTTTATTAACGTGTGCTTGGCCTTTCTTTTTCTGTAAGTATATTATTTTAATTTGCATTATCTCTGCAATGTAACTTTGTTGTTGGAACACTTCAAATGTCTCCCCCCGTGGGACACAAAAGTGAAGAGTTTGATGATTTATTTTATGTTACTAGTGGGTTCTTCTTTTTATATCCTTGTTATTGTTTGTGATATAATTTGTCTGTTTACTTGTTTGTCTTTTGTAATTTGACACACTTATTAATAAGAACCCCCCCTCTATGATCTCTCTGGGTGAATTAAAGGTTGTCGAAGAGATGAAAGCATCTGAATACATCATATGTCCTCATGTAATCCCTTTGTGTGTGTGTGTGTGTGTGTGTGTGTGTGTGTGTGTGTGTGTGTGTGTGTGTGTGTGTGTGTGTGTGTGTGTGTGTGTGTGTGTGTGTGTGTGTGTGTGTGTGCGTGTGTGTGCGTGTGCGTGCGTGTGTGTGTGTGTGTGTGTGTGTGCAGCAGTGTGTGATGTGTTGTAATTTGTTGCCCCGCAGCTTTGAGTAGCGGCTCATTATCTGAGCAGATTCCCATCTCTCGTCCCTCAGGGCTGTTACAATCACAAAATTATTGATTCGCTCCGCTCCACACTACAATGGTTGGTGAATAAATCCTTGATGCAATAGATTTCCAAGCTTCTTGCTTCAGCCGCTCATAAAAGTAGTTTAATGTCTGTGTCCAACTAGCAGTGTGTGTTCACTTTCTCAGTTTGTACTTTTGCCAATCTCTTGATCTTCATCTTATAGATACAGTACCGTCCCCGTGATTATAACTTAACCTTTTAGGCCCTGAGCCTGTTTTTCAGGTCTCAGGCTCGAAAATGACATTCCCAGAACAAATGACCATATCTTCCCTTCTAAAAGGGTTAAATTAATAATCTTTGTTCTCAAAGTAATGATAAACCTGTGAGTTGGATGTAGAAAAGTCAGAATCAATATAGATAAAAATTCAGATTTTACATAGTAAAAAACTGTAAATTATAGTGTCCGTCCAAAAATAATTTTGTACTTATAGTGAAAACCACCCTTGGATGATGGGTTAGTAGACTAAAAGCTTTAGGAATCCAAAGTACAACATATAATAAGTACCCTGTATCAAGATTGATGCAAAACAAGTGACATTTGACCTTTTTAGAGAGATTTAGCAAAAATAAACCACTTCTGGGGTCATTTGGGTGGATTTTCCATATCTCTGGCCCCCCTTGCTCGATGTTGATGGTTCAAGGTTCAAGGTTCTTTATTGTCAATCTGACATAGCTACAGAGTAATTATGCAGTTGAAAATCTTATGTCACAGGCTTCTCCAACAATGCAACATAATAACATAACATAATAACAATAAGAGCAAGAGCAATACAAAAATAGTAATAGTTATAAAAA
Source organism: Trematomus bernacchii (assembly GCF_902827165.1). Taxonomy (NCBI): domain Eukaryota; kingdom Metazoa; phylum Chordata; class Actinopteri; order Perciformes; family Nototheniidae; genus Trematomus; species Trematomus bernacchii. The sequence goes on along the minus strand of NW_022987664.1, from coordinate 452,812 downwards.
TGAAATAAAGTTATGATGTGGAATAGTGCAGTATGAGTCTATATACAAGTTATTGGAATGATATATATATATTAGGTATTAGATACATACTACTGAGTAGCAGTTGAATGTTTGATGTTGTTTCAACAGTTCAATTGTTTAACACCTCTTTCTGACCGTTAGAGCCAATAGAATCGAAGGGGGAGTCCCCCACACACACACGTTGTGAAGAGAAGAGGTGGGGGCTTCGCGCATGTAATTTTGCATCAGAGTGGACCTATCTCTAGCTTTGACATCTGGAAACGGAAAAGCAGTTTTAATGCTTATGGATTATCAGAAATCATTTCAAAGGGACACAGACACATTAGATTAACCTATGGATTAACTTCAGCAGCGTTTTTATCGTTTTAATGCCATTGAAGACCACTTTGGAGAGACTACAGAGCCAAGGTAAAAATGTTAGCATTTTTAGCTACCTAGCGTCACCTGTTTTGATGTCCGTTTTTGCTTATAACGTCGCCATTTCGTATAATTCAGTGATAATGTGGGTGTCCATCGATTCTGTGTCACCTCACGATGTGAAACGATGTCATGGATGTAGAGAAGAGATAAATAATAAGGTTTTGTGAGTGATTTTCGGTGCAGTAAGGTGTTAGCATTTTTCGCTCTATGCTAATTCAGAGGCTCAGTGTTAGCATTGTGGGTTTTATTTTGAAAAATAAATAAAAATTATCAGTTAGATGAGTTTCTTCCCGTTACATGGATATAAAACATTCATAGTTTATAAAATGAACATGCCCTCAGACACTGTTTCCTGCAAGATGTTGCGGCAGTTCCCCGGTACCGGGGTCTCTCGGGCTTAACAGGTTAAGATATACCCTAATAGAGTGGTGCAGGAATAAGTCCTAAAACCCTCAAACAACTTAGCATTTCCCAAATTCATGTTCCCTGGTATGGAAGTCAATGGTTTCCTGAATGTGTTTTGTTAACCTACAATAAGGTCTGTGGTTAAGAGATTGTTGTCCTACGATATAAAATACATCAGTAAATACCCCATTGGTGAATTTGAAACGATGGTTGATAACAAGTGTCTAAATGAGACGTCATCACGCTCAACATTAGCCACATTTAGCTTAGAGGTGGTGACGTGAAGTCATGTGACCGTGCTGTAGTTCCTTTATAGCCCAACATTAGCCACCTTTAGCTTAGCGGTGGTGACGTGAAGTCATGTGACCGTGCTGTAGTTCCTTTATAGCCCAACATTAGCCGCTTTTAGCTTAGCGGTGGTGACGTGAAGTCATGTGACCGTGCTGTAGTTTCTTTATAGCCCAACATTAGCCACCTTTAGCTTAGCGGTGGTGACGTGAAGTCATGTGACCGTGCTGTAGTTCCTTTGTAGCTCAACATTAGCCGCCTTTAGCTTAGCGGTGGTGACGTGAAGTCATGTGACCGTGCTGTAGTTCCTTTATAGCCCAACATTAGCCACCTTTAGCTTAGCGGAGGTGACGTGAAGTCATGTGACCGTGCTGTAGTTTCTTTATAGCCCAACATTAGCCACCTTTAGCTTAGCGGTGGTGACGTGAAGTCATGTGACCGTGCTGTAGTTCCTTTGTAGCTCAACATTAGCCGCCTTTAGCTTAGCGGTGGTGACGTGAAGTCATGTGACCGTGCTGTAGTTCCTTTATAGCCCAACATTAGCCACCTTTAGCTTAGCGGAGGTGACGTGAAGTCATGTGACCGTGCTGTAGTTTCTTTATAGCCCAACATTAGCCACCTTTAGCTTAGCGGTGGTGACGTGAAGTCATGTGACCGTGCTGTAGTTCCTTTATAGCCCAACATTAGCCGCCTTTAGCTTAGCGGTGGTGACGTGAAGTCATGTGACCGTGCTGTAGTTCCTTTATAGCCCAACATTAGCCACCTTTAGCTTAGCGGAGGTGACGTGAAGTCATGTGACTGTGCTGTAGTTTCTTTATAGCCCAACATTAGCCACCTTTAGCTTAGCGGTGGTGACGTGAAGTCATGTGACCGTGCTGTAGTTCCTTTATAGCCCAACATTAGCCACCTTTACCTTAGCGGTGGTGACGTGAAGTCATGTGACCGTGCTGTAGTTCCTTTATAGCCCAACATTAGCCGCCTTTAGCTTAGCGGAGGTGACGTGAAGTCATGTGACCGTGCTGTAGTTCCTTTATAGCCCAACATTAGCCGCCTTTAGCTTAGCAGAGGTGACGTGAAGTCATGTGACCGTGCTGTAGTTCCTTTATAGCCCAACATTAGCCACCTTTAGCTTAGCGGAGGTGAAGTGAAGTCATGTGACCATGCTGTAGTTCCTTTATAGCCCAACATTAGCCGCCTTTAGCTTAGCGGTGGTGACGTGAAGTCATGTGACCGTGCTGTAGTTCCTTTATAGTCTAACGTTAGCTTTTTACTTCAGAAAACATAAAGTGGTGTTACTGTAATATGTGGAGATTATCCTGCTGAACAGAATGTGTTAGTATTAAACGTGTGTTTGCCACAAAGATTATTTTCTACAAGATACCAAAATCCAATGGAGAAATCCAATTGGCTTTTTGTGGAGGGAGCTCTTGTGACCTGCAGGTTCTCACAGAATATTTATGATTTCCTTGGTAATATATCTCAATAACAGGGAGGACGCTAGATATATTCTCAGCAGGTTATGTTCCACTACATTTGGTCTGAAAAGTCTAACAAGTGAGTGAGATTGTGGGAAAAACTCCATAAAAAGATGGAAAACAAGACTGAAAACACCGGATTCAGAGCAGATTCTCAAGGTAAAGTCCCACAGCGGTTAGAAACACCACAACAAAGCTTTACTCCTCTGTGTGTGTGTGTGTGTGTGTGTGTGTGTGTGTGTGTGTGTGTGTGTGTGTGTGTGTGTGTGTGTGTGTGTGTGTGTGTGTGTGTGTGTGTGTGTGTGTGTGTGTGTGTGTGTGAGTGTGAGTGTGAGTGTGAGTGTGCAACCCAGTCTCACGGCATTTCGTGTTATTAGTCACGAAATTAATTTAATCTATTGATTCATGTTCACCAACACGATTTTCACCTTTTTTTCGTGTCACACAGAACGATTTTAAATGCAATGTATTTCTATTGGTAGTATGTTTCGTGCCTGCAACACGTCTTTTTGTCCGGTCGGGTCTTGGAAGACCAGAAGCTGTGTGGTTCATAAAAACATGTTCTTACTCAATATCTTACCCTAAGCCTAACCCTATCCCTGTGTGTGTGTGTGTGTGTGTCAAAAGTCAAACAGAGGTAAGGAGAAGCTTGCAGAGTAAGGAAAACACTTAGATGATTCATGCTGTGATAACGTAACGCTATGCCACATCACACACACACACACACACACACACCTTTAAAAGAGAGTTTTGATGCTGCTTTAAAAAAGGAAAAGGAACCGAGGTAGGCAACCTATACTTATATAAGTTATATATAAGTATACTTGCTGATGTGGAAATGGGGTAAAAGGAGGCGTTTGATGGGGAAAGAGAAGGGGAGATCGAGATAGAGATATAGGCTGCCTGAACCGAGGATAAACAGAGACATATAGGAGACAAAGTGCAGACAAAACAATGTGGCTGGAAAGCTGGAAATAGAGAGAAGTGATGATGTGGATTTATAAATACAATTATATCTAAGAGGCTAGACTAAGTGAGATATGAACCTGAACATCAGCAGGAGAGGACTCTTTAAAGTAGAGACACTACATACTGATATACACCTGAACATCAGCAGGAGAGGACTCTTTAAAGTAGAGACACTACATACTGATATACACCTGAACATCAGCAGGAGGGGACTCTTTAAAGTAGAGACACTAAATACCAGAGGTGGGGACTCGAGTCACATGACTTGACTCGAGTCAGACTCGAGTCCCATATTTTGGCGGTTCTAGTGTTAACAGACATTTAAATTAAATATGTGTAATGGCAAATGCCATATATGATTTTCTTACCTGGAATTCTGCCTTTTTTAACAGACTCTTTGACTGAGTCCTAGCTATATTGTCTGCAGTTCTAGGGTTAATATGAATCTAATATGATTGTCATCGGTCTAAATTAGATTTCAAATGATTAACTGTGTATGTAATGAAGATCATAGTGTGGGTTGAATCCATTTTCATAACCACTGTCTTTTAACTGATTTAAATGCGGAAACTGGGCTTATTCATCAGAATTTCGTATGACTTGACTTGACTTGCTTGACTCTCACCACAGTGACTTGGGACTTGCTTGATACTTGTAGCTCAAGACTTGAGACTTGCTCATGACTTGCACATGTAGGACTTACTCCCACCTCTGCTAAATACTGATATACACCTGAACATCAGCAGGAGAGGACTCTTTAAAGTAGAGACAATGATATGATAATAAAACAGCACAGCAGCCCTTTAAAACACGGTTTTAAGGGGTAGAAAGGGAGAAAATGCAGATAATTTAGCTGAGGAGGGAAATAAAACCCCATATTTTATGCTGCATGGTAACTTTTCAGCTCCATTGTTCCAAACCATTAATAAACACAGCACTAATGCACGTCCATTCATCTTACTCAGGCTCTGTTAACTAATATCAAACCCATTGTAGGAAACCCCTCACCATACCAGTATGAAAAATAACCCATTATGCTATTTTCTGTTTCCATCAAAGCCTTTTATTTTGACGGATGCTTGATGTTTTTTTTTTTAATCAATTCCCGTTATTGATTCACTTAGTTTGGTTTTCTAAGATTTGATCAAATGTGTCATGGCGTGGTATTTCCACATGTATATTTTCCACATTTTAAGTTTTTTATTCTATTTTTGGACTGTTTATTTCTTGTGTCTTATTTTCTCTCATGTACATTGCCTTGTTTTTTATGCTGCTGCAACGCAAACATTTCCCAAATTGGGATAAATAAAGTACCTACCTACCTACCTACCTACCTACTGTACCTGTATACCTACCTACCTACCTACCTACCTACCTCCCTCCCTACCTACCTACCTACCTACCTACCTACCTACTGTACCTGTATACCTACCTACCTACCTACCTACCTATCTACCTACCTACCTACCTACCTACCTACCTACCTACCTACCTACCTACCTACCTATCTACCTACCTACCTACCTACCTATCTACCTACCTACCTACCTACCTACACACTGCATTTGTTCTTCTATCAAACAGATAAAATGATCATTGTCGTTCTTTCTCAAAAAGCACAGCCTTCCTCGGAGAAGCTGACCCTGGAAGAGCAGCTGCTTCCCTGTGATTGAACAAATTAACACAGGAAGAACTAGTGGTCTGTGTGATTGGGTAATTGAGGGATGAAAGGCAGTTGTCCTTCCGCCTGATTGGGCAATTGACTCAGGAAGAAGGGTTGCTCTTGGATTTGATTGGCCCTGAAGGAGTGTGTCCTCTTGAGAAGTCGCTGAGTGTCTCTCCAGACAAATAAGCTCTCCACTCGTCTGCAATCAGCTTCCTGTGTGTCCCTTTAATTTATCAGAATTAGGACTTTAAACTGAACATTTTTGGATGTCAGCTCGCGGCTCATTTGCGATCACCTTCCTGTGTGTGTTTAGGAACAGGGCCATATGATTTGAGATCTGAGATTCTCAAAATGGTTTCAAATTTGTACCTCTTTTTTTTAAATCTAACTTTCTTTTCAAAGTTATGCGTTTTTCTCAGAATTTGGACTTTTTTCAAAATTCAGATGTTTTTGAGAGTTTTCACTTTTTTCAAAATTCAGATTTTTCTTGAGAATTTAGATTTTTCTCCAAATGTTCACTTTTTTCCAAATGCTGAATTTCTTTGAGAATTCAGATTTTTCTTCAAATTCAGATTTCTCTTAATAATTCTGATTTTTCTAGCGAATTTTTACTTTGCTTGAGAATTTAGACTTTTTCTTCAAATTCTGATTTTCTTCAGAATTGTTAAATTACTTCAAAATTCTGATTTTCAAATTTACATTTTTCTTAACAATTCAATTTTTTTGTTGAGAATTTTGACTTTTTTCTTCAAATTCAGATTCCTCTGAGGTTTTGACAGCGGAAATGTGTTTAAAAATCACACAGAATGAACATTTTACACAATTTTTTTCTTTTTGACACACAAACACACACACCTTCCCTCTACTCTCTCCTTCCTGTTTCACCTCCAGCTAAGCATTTAACTCGTGATAAACTCTCCTCCACCAGAGGCTCTGTGAACAAACAGACAGATAGATCCTTCCAGAACACCTCACACATCCTGAGTGGACAAGATATGGGCCACTCCCTCCCATCGGACCATCGGACCATCTCCACACACACTCACACACACTGTAGCCAGACAGATAATGAACCGTGGGTCAGGGACCACGCCTCTCCAGTCTCGCCTCGCTGCGCTCAGTTTTACAAAGAAAGGAACCACGGAGTCTCATGTCACTCACACACACATGTAGAGTAACCACACACACACATTTCCACACACACACATTTCCACACACACACACGGTCCAGTACCTGAAGCTGCTTTAGTTCATAGCTGGCAGGAGGTTGTGGTGACCATGGAAGAGTCACTGAGCTCAGAGGAAATGATTTAGAGGTCACAGTGATCACCAGTAAACAGCCGGGTGGTCCAGTATTTTGGGAAATGAGTCAACAATGGTGTGATTTTTATTCAAACGTCTGCTCCATTTTTTTTTTAACCTTTTTCATGTTTTTATTTTATTCCTTTTTCTCAGAATTATGACTTTTTTCCAAATTCAGATTTCATTTTATTATTTAGATATTTTTTATTCAAAATTCATACTTTTCTTAATAATTTTGACTTTTTTTAAAATTCAGATTTTCTTGAGAATTGTGACTTTTTTTTCAGAAGTTTGTGTGTGTGTATGTGTGTGTGTGTGTGTGTGTGTGTGTGTGTGTGTGTGTGTGTGTGTGTGTGTGTGTGTGTGTGTGTGTGTGTGTGTGTGTGTGTGTGTGGGAGGAAAACTGTGGACGTAAGGTTTAAAAGCAGAAATATTAAAATAGTAATATATTTGATGCTCATATCCCATGTGTGTTAAAGTATATTAATGAAGTATACTGTAGTCATTAGCAAAACCTCATTTTTATGTATCTTGATTACTTTAAGATCACCTCAATATCAAATACAATGCAAATAAAAACAAGAAAATAAATATCAATAAGATGTTTTATATTTACAGTTATTTGATTGTTTTATGTACCTGTAAGGGAATACAGTTACCTTGTTTTCTATCCTGATGATATAATCCTGTTACATGTTGTCTGTGCTCCTCTGTTGTCTCGGTAAAGTTAGAAAGGTACGGTGGCAGATTGTGAAGAGGAGCGAGAGGTGAAGGAGAGATTCTCTAATGAGAATCACTCAGGGCCTCTTTAATGGAGTGTGTGTGTGTGTGTGTGTGTGTGTGTGTGTGTGTGTGTGTGTGTGTGTGTGTGTGTGTGTGTGTGTGTGTGTGTGTGTGTGTGTGTGTGTGTGTGTGTGTGTGTGTGTGTGTGTCTGTCTGCACTTTCTGACTTCACAACTTCTGTACACTGGTCTAACTTTATTATCTTCCATCGTTCAAAACTTTGAAAAAGGTCGTGTCAAACTTTAAAAAAAAAGTGAATATCTCATTTTGCTATCAAAGCCTTCATTTTTTTTAATAATCATAATAACAACGTCAGGCTTTCGAGTAATCATTTGCCGATTGAATTTCTTATTTTTCTGTGTGGCAGCTTGGATTTTTAAAAGCCCTGATGGCTCAAAATGTTAATAAGCCAGCTAATAAAAGCAGAGGGAGAGTATTTAGGCTGTCATGGCTGGCTTCTCAGCTGCAGGGGCTCTGTTGTTTGTTTTGATGCACTAATAATGTCTGCGCAGACTTATAATTATGAACTTAGTGAGGTGAGGAAATGACTAGAGATGAATAGACAGCAGGGGAGCAGATTGTTGGAAGACACACATCAGACTCACTCCCATGACGGGAGGTGGAAATGAAAACGCCTCGCTCCAAAAACAAGATATTCATCGTTCACAAAATCTGTAACATCTCCTGCAGAATACATGAAAAACACACAACGACGAGTCATCTGTCTGCAGCTTTCATGAAGTGTTCTACACAAGAACAAGCGTGCGCTACATATGGTGTTACAACAGTGGATAACTTTGCAAACTTCATGATTACGTCACATTTTCGGTTAATTCTGTATCAAATCCTTGTGGAAAAGCCTGTCGTAGGAACGCCACAGTGAGGACATTTCCACATTTGTTAAAAAGAAGAAAACCGTGAGTTATTCATGAACATTTTAAAGTAAGTAAATATATTTATTGATGCAATCAGAGGGTCTTTAAAGAGGCCATATTCTGCTTTATGAGGTTGTCCCTCTCCTGTAGTGTGTGCTATAGGTTTTAGTGCATGTAAATGGTCTCCAAAGGATAAAATCGCTGAGTTTCTCACGCTTCAACACTCAAGCTTCTATTGGCTAGCGCTCCAACACATCCTCTCTTTAAAAGGCGGAACGTTTATTTTTGCTCGAGGGACTTATCGTTACGTGTTTAATCTTCTTTTCACGTTGTGACAGGTGCATAATGACGTTTCTATAAGAAGCCTCTTGTAATGAACGGATGTGTGACCCCATGAGGAATCTTTCAATTTACAGTGCTATGTGTTTGAAAAGGGAATGCATACATGTGTTGATGAAATGTATAAAAAGATGCTTAGTTTGTATTCTGTGTCCAGCTGATGCTCATTTACGTGCATTTATATTGTCATAAGCTCAGTGGATACACCGTTTGAAAGGAGGCTGATTACAGCAGTGAGAATTAAATATTATTTAGAGAAATGTATAAATATTATTAATAATAATGATCGTCTATAACTCGTTTTTTGAACCTAGAAGTCACAGTGACACAAAACCATATTAAGATTGGGACTTTTACAAACAAATGCAATTCAAAAAAGAGGTTGTTTGTTTCGTCCATCGTTTAACGTTGTGTTGTGAAATCCTACATTTTTTGGTATAGTTTTTTAATGCATTTTTCTTGTATTTTATTTTACTCTATTTTATATTGTCATTTGATTTTATTATTTTATCATTCACGTGTGTTGAACTGTAAATCTGTAAACTATTTCTACTTTTTATGCTGCTGCAACGCAAAAAACTCTTATCTTAAAGGGGACCTATCATTCAAAATGCACTTTTTGATGTTTGTTATACATCAATATGTGTCCCTGGTGTGTCGGGGAACTCACGCAGCGTCAGAAAATAAAACCCTCTCTCTTTTCCTCCGTACCCAAATCTTTAAAAACGGGGCTACAACGGAGCTGATCCAGATTTGCGTCCGATATGACGTAATATCTGAAATGTGGACCGACGGCCCTATCAGAAACGTTGCTATCAGAAACAATGCCCGACTGTTTTGGACGTAATATGGTCGGTGTTTACATTAGCATCGCTAACACTCAGAGCTAACCTGTACTGGAGAGCATGTGTGTGAAGAAGCAGGAAATAAAAAGGAACTCACCTTGTGGTATAACCGGCAAGAGAGAAAGCCTTTGAGCTCCATACTGTTTCAGAGATAATCCTTGATAATCCATGATATGGCGTTTCATCACGGCAGTATTTAGTTTAGACAGTAGCTGCCGGGTCCCGCATGAGCTCAGACCCCTCCTTTTTTATTTTTTATCAAGCTTTATACCCCAAATCTGCACTTTTGAAACAGGAAGTGAAATAGAGGGATATGAGGCATGGCTAGAATGGGTGATCTGTTTGGTATTTTGAGCAAAACACTTCATAGACGTGTTTTTTATATATTTATATATATCTGAGACCTATGCTATTGCCTAAAAATAGCATGATAGGTGACCTTTAAATCCCCCTGACACACATATTTTGTAATAATGGCCAATATAATTATTTTGAACATATTCAGATGAGTTTGACCTGTGATCTACATGAGGCTTTCTCCTCTTCATCAAAACAGAACCACCCTTGAGTTTGATTCATTGTGAGCATTGCGTGGATAAAGCAGTTTGTGTTTAATACCTCGCTGGATGATAAATGTTCACACTTTATCCCCGAGCCTGAATATTAACGCAGGGTGATAAACCGTGTGCACCTTGTGGATATTTGCTTTCCTTTATGGCCCATTTTAAAAACGATGATGAATCACTTTCACCAATTCAAACAGGCGGAAAAAAACAACAAACTACAGTGTTGGGAAAACTTTCCTCCCTGTAAATGTGTTTTAAAAAGTACCTGGACAGTACTGACACTTCATAAAAACTTGTATAAAGGTGTTTTCAGGTGGAGGCTTGAGGCTCATTAATCACAGTCTCTGTTTCCTCCAACTGTCCTTCCTCTAATACTGTCCACTTTATTCCCCTATAGTTACATACATATATAGCAGTGTTTGTTTTAAAGGATCAGATGTTATCTCTTCTCTGTCAGCTGTTCTGTTCTGTAGGATAAATGTGACTGTGAAATACTTATACTGCCTGAATCTGCTTTTACACTTAAATCAGACTTTAGTTACTTTAGTTGATGCTACTTTGTACTTCTACTCCTCTACAACTCAGAGGTAAATGGTGTACTTTTACTCCACTACATGTATTTAATACCTTTAGTTACTTCACAGATGTGGATGAATGATGTGAAATATAATCAAGTGTTAAATCAGACTTTAGTTCCACCTGGAGTAAATCCACAAGCTACCCTGCAGTATACAAAGTCATTCAAACTAGCTGCACCTTTACCAGCTTTGAGAACACTTTCATGATCAATCATTATAAAACACATCATATCTATTATTCTGAAATGGACCAATCTGCACAACGACTACTTTTACTGTCGCTACTTTCACTATATTTTGATGAGAATACTTTTCTACTTTTACTTGAGGAACATTTTGAATGCAGGACTTTTACTGAAACAGAGTATTCCTACACTCTGGTACTTCTACTTTTACTCAAGTACAAGATCTGAGTACTTCTACTTTTACTCAAGTACAAGATCTGAGTACTTCTACTTTTACTCAAGAACAAGATCTGAGTACTTCTACTTTTACTCAAGTACAATATCTGAGTACTTCTACTTTTACTCAAGTACAATATCTGAGTACTTCTACTTTTACTCAAGTACAAGATCTGAGTACTTCTACTTTTACTCAAGTACAATATCTGAGTACTTCTACTTTTACTCAAGTACAATATCTGAGTACTTCTACTTTTACTCAAGTACAAGATCTGAGTACTTCTACTTTTACTCAAGAACAAGATCTGAGTACTTCTACTTTTACTCAAGTACAATATCTGAGTACTTCTACTTTTACTCAAGTACAATATCTGAGTACTTCTACTTTTACTCAAGTACAAGATCTGAGTTCTTCTACGTTTACTCAAGTACAAGATCTGAGTACTTCTACTTTTACTCAAGTACAATATCTGAGTACTTATACTTTTACTCAAGTACAATATCTGAGTACTTCTACTTTTACTCAAGTACAAGATCTGAGTACTTCTACTTTTACTCAAGTACAAGATCTGAGTACTTCTACTTTTATTCAAGAACAAGATCTGAGTACTTCTCCTTTTACTCAAGTACAAGATCTGAGTACTTCTACTTTTACTCAAGAACAAGATCTGAGTACTTCTCCTTTTACTCAAGTACAATATCTGAGTACTTATACTTTTACTCAAGTACAATATCTGAGTACTTATACTCAAGATCTGAGTACTTATACTCAATATCTGAGTACTTTTACTCAAGTACTTCTTCCACCTCTGCCTATAAATGAAATAATTTCTGATCCTAAATATCTTTTCTAAAGTCACATTGTTCTGATAAAACACTTATTGATATGTTCTCTTCTCTTTATCAATGCATTTGATATTCAGGTAATCCATTACATCGTTTCCAAGGTAACTAGTGATTGTAATGGGTGTATAAAGTTGAGTGCTGCGAGTGTAATTGGCCGTGATTTAAAACCCCTCTGATGGCTTAAGTGGGAATGCAGTTCAGCGAATGAATGGTCCTTAATGGAACGTGTGTGTTTAAAACGGCGGAAAAAGGCTCCACTGAGAGCTTTAATAAAGAACAGAGAGACCCTTACTTAAACCTAAGTGATGAATATGTGATATGAGTGGATGAACAACTCAAAAACTTTATTTCCCAAAGTTCATAACTTGAAATTATAGATTATAAACCTCTGTAATGGTCTGTTAAAGGAAATTACACCATCCACCTCCAGAATGTGTTTACCTGCATAAAACAGTAGATTAGTGCATCATTTAAAGTGGTTTAAGTATGTCATTTGCAATATGAGAATATAAACATCAATAGAGTGCAAGAAACTGCAAATGACTTTACTAACGATAGCTAAAAAACGAATAAAGAAGTGCAAATGAGCCGTTACGCTAACCCTGATGTTCCTAAACTGTCAGTGTTGATCAATGATGTGCATCCTGTAAATACACAGAGTTACTTTATTTGTATTAAGCAGATAAAGGAAGTCTTGTAGATGTAGTTATATTTGGTTTAAATGAAAAGCAACATTGAGTGTATGAGTGTGCATGTGTATCGGAATTAAATATGTATTTCAATTAGTTATTTTGAATCGTCAAGTAGGTCAAATGTCCTTAATTTTTTTCTACATTGTGATCAACCGTATCATTTTGACTGAAAATGTAAAACACAAAAACTGTGTACTAGCCCCCCCAAAAAAGTTGTATAAGCAGCGATCAATTATTTGACTTCTTTCTACTCATTGATAATGCATTTTGACATCTTGTAGATTGTTGCTTTTATTGCTTTAAAATTGTCTATTGTTTTTATTTGTACTTGTTGTATGGTGTGTGAGCTGAGCTGTGTGATTTGTTTGTTTATTTAAATGTACATCACTTTGGTCTTGAGGTTACAATACAGCTTCATAAATAAAGTTGTATTGTATTGTATCTCTTGATCCTCCTTAGCAACGGTCTGTTCTGCCTAGCAACAGTCTGTTAAATGAGAATTAACGACCTCTAGGATGCCCACATTGACCAATCAGAGTCTAGTCAACTAAGCCATGTAATAAAACAAGTGTAGTATACTTTATAAAATGCACTTGCAGAGCCCAGGGAGGATTTCAGGGTCGCTTCAGGCCGTGAGAGAGTTTCTTTGTTTCTCTTTGATTACCCGAGCAGGTAATTATGTGTGTGCAGTGAGAGAGGAGCAGGTGAGAGACAGAAACTCCTCTCTTCTGTCTGTTCTGCACGACAAGACGCTGCGAAATTAAAATAACCAAGAGAGGAGCAGCGGCTGGACTTAATGATCAGTAGCTTTAACACACACTCTGTCTGTCTGTCTGTCTGTCTGTCTGTCTGTCTGTCTGTCTGTCTGTCTGTCTGTCTGTCTGTCTGTCTGTCTGTCTGTCTGTCTGTCTGTCTGTCTGTCTGTCTGTCTGTCTGTCTCACACACACACACACACACACACACACACACACACACACACACACACACACACACACACACACACACACACACACACACACACACACACACACACACACACACACACACACACACACACACCACACACACACACACACACACACACACACACACACACACACACACACACACACACACACACACACACACACACACACACACACACACACACACACACACACACACACACACATTTTACAAGGGATAACTCCCTCTGTCTGCTTCATTAGCCCTGCCTTTTCCGGATAGACTTGTTTTGAATAACAAGACTTCTTACCAACCTTTCGTCTCTCCTCTCTTCCTTTTACATGCACTTTTTCTTCTTTCCTTATGTATCTGTTCCTTCACTACTTCCTTCCTTTCCTCTAGTATATTTTTTACTTGACATTCATTCAACACAGTGACAAATTCTCATCTTGTTCAATGTCAGGGTTTAAATTACCTCGTCATTTGTATGTATTACTCGGCTTAGGTAAATGCTCGATTCTGATTGGTCAATGACGACATTCCAGAGGTTAATTCTTGCTAACAGACCGTTGCTAAGGAGAACAGACCGTTGCTAAGGAAAACAGAACGTTGCTAAGGAAAACAGAACGTTGCTAAGGAGAACAGACCGTTGCTAAGGAAAACAGAACGTTGCTAAGGAAAACAGAACGTTGCTAAGGAGAACAGACCATTGCTAAGGAGAACAGACCGTTGCTAAGGAAAACAGAACGTTGCTAAGGTCTCCTGTATATTTTGTACATTTTAACGCCGTTTTAATTCTATTTTGAGATGTTTCAATTATAGTATTGTTTATTTCTACTCTTTCATTTCTACATATGTGCAATGCCTTGTTTTGTTGTGTTGTTTTTTATGCTGCTGCAACGCAAACATCTTCTAATTTGGGATCAATAAAGTACCTTTTATCTTATCCCAATAGAGCATTCAAGGGACTATGTGAAGTCATATCAATCCGCGGAAAGAAGTCCGGTCAATTTAAGGTCAGCTGTGGACAACAAACATTTGTTTAATCTTAAGAAAACACAGAGGAATACTTTTTAAATATGTATTTGTCTATATTTTCGGAAAGCACAATATTTTGGATTCATGACGGCTAAACAGAACAGACTTGGACAGTTAAAGAGAACCTCGATCAGTGCTGCCGTCATTTAGGATAAGATAAGATAAGATGTACTTTATTGATCATAAATTGGGAGATTTGTGTGTTGCAGCAGCATAACAAAAAAACAAGGCATTGCACATACCGGTAAGTAGGAATTAAAGCGTATAAATAAACAATTCTAACATTGAAACCTCTCAAAATAGATAATAAATAGATTTTAAGTTATGTTGTTGATGCCGTAGTTCTAGCTGTTGGTTAAACGGACTATGTTTTCTTAGTGGAAGCACCTGATCATTTTAAATCCATATTGTGAGTCCAGTTGTTGGGTTATTTATGAAGTAGTCGTATAATAAGCAGGATCCTGATCACCATGTCTCTGTGTTTTCTTTCATTATTAACCGCCTTTACTACACATTATTCCCTGTGACGTCTTTTTTTAGTTCACCTCCTTGAAGGGCATTTGAAAATCAGAGATACTTTAGTGTTTTTGTCTGTTTAGTCCCAGTGTGCGAGTCTGTCTGTTGAGATGAAGAGCAGACAAAGAGTGGGAAGTCTCCAGGGGCGAAAAGCCACTACAATCACCCAAACAGAGACCACATTAACCCCCCATAGGGCCTGTGAGAGTGTGTGTGTGTGTGTGTGTGTGTGTGTGTGTGTGTGTGTGTGTGTGTGTGTGTGTGTGTGTGTGTGTGTGTGTGTGTGTGTGTGTGTGTGTGTGTGTGTGATCAAGTTAAACCGGCTTCATCCGTTGCTTTTTGCATCATTAACTCAAATAAAAAAAGCGGTGTTTTCTGTTTGTTTGAATGTCTGCGTGTCCGTGTGCATGTGTTCGATGTCTTTCGGGGTGTTTTCAGACAAAAGCTCTTTTAATCAAACACTCGAGTTTCCTCTTTCTTTAATTATGTGAGGCGTAATGATGCATGGAGCTGTGTTGTCTTCATTAAAACTGAAACACTCTTCCTCCCTCTTCCTCTCTTTCTCTGAAGTTAAACTACAGCAAACTTTTTAAAAGACGTCCCTCCTGTTGTCTTCGGGTCAAATCTGACCCATTTACTACTTTCATCAATCATAACTTTTTTGTTTTACATTCGATTGCATTAAGGCTTTATGATATCCTTCACAGTAGATATTTGAACATAGAGAATTGCTGATCACCACTTTCATTGAATTTTGGATGATTTAGTCAACTTTGTAACACCCATGGTGTTCCCGCTCAAACATGACCGCCATAAAGAAAAGGAATTAGTAACCATCCGGATCAGATAAAACACACACACACACGAACACACACACACACACACACACACACACACACACACACACACACACACACACCACACACACACACACACACACACACACACACACACACACACACACACACACACACACACACACACACACACACACACACACACACACACACACACACACACACACACACACACACACACACACACACACACACACACACACACACACACACACACACACACACACACACACACGCGTCCCGCTCTTATGTGCCCATCCCCCCACATGGATCACACCTGGCACACGCAATCCATGTTCAGTGTCTATTCTTTGCATATTTACTGCAGTTTTTCATGTATACCAGTAGTCTGATACAATATTTACAGTTTGAAAGGGTGTTAAATGAAATTTGGTGATGATTAATGGTTTTTGTGTTCATGTAATAGCAGTTAAAACAGGACCGGTCAAATTTGACCGCGAACACCAAAGTAAGGGGGGGGAAACGAAGACAATAGGAGGGTTAATGAAGAGGTGTGGACTTAATGATAAAGTATGCACATTATTTACAAAAAGACAGTTGTGAATACGCTTTACAGTCATCTTGTATCTCTAGAATGTATTTTATGTGTTTGTGCGATGGTGGAAAACTAGAAAAAAGTAAAATAATACATTAAAATATATAAAAGTAGTTCAATATTTCAGGAACATCTTTTGGTAATTGTTTGGGAGGAAAACTGTGGACGTAAGGTTTAAAAGCAGAAATATTAAAATGTGTGTAGTAATATATTTGGTGCTCATATCCATATCTCATATATGTTAAAGTATATTAGTGAAGTATATACAACTGTAGTCATTAGCTAAACCTCATTTTTATGTATCTTGATTACTTTTAGATCACCTCAATATCAAATACAATGCAAATAAAAACAAGAAAATAAATATCAATAAGATGTTTTATATTTACAGTTATTTGATTGTTTACAGGTACAGTTACCTTGTTTTCTATCCTGATGATATAATCCTGTTACATGTTGTCTGTGCTCCTCTACCTGTTGTCTCGGTAAAGTTAGAAATAAAGTGAAAGGTACGCTGGCAGATTGTGAAGAGGAGCGAGAGGAGAAGGAGAGCTTCTCTAATGAGAGTCACTCAGGGCCTCTTTAATGGAGTGTGTTAGGAGTGTGTGTGTGTGTGTGTGTGTGTGTGTGTATTCAGGCATTGTTGCCATGGTAGCTGTGTGTGTGTTATCCCTGAAGGAGAGAGGATGATGAGTTGACCTCAGTTCCTTTTTGTCCATTAACTTCAGATTCAAGCACCGCCTGTTATAATAAAGTTGACATGTGGTTGTCTAACCCCTGAAAAAGGCTTGTTAAACTTAAAGTTCTTTCTCAACCATATATTACAGGTCTCAGATATATACAGAGCCTGTCTCTGATTGGCTGAAACACCAAACAGATCATTGCAGCATTACCCATAATCCCCTCTGTTTCAGCCCTGTTTCCAAAGTGCTGATTCTCTGTCTGTTACTTTAGATGAAAATAAGGAGCCCCTCCCCACGCCCCTCTGAGAGAGATTTGGTTACAAAGAACTCAATGGTGCTCTAGGAGGAGATTCAGGTGATAAGGTGGGGGGGGTTACCTTGGTTGCTGATTGGCTAATGGTTACACAAGACAAAACATCGTTATGACATCATAAAGTGGCCGAAATCTAATCAGCTCATTTTCAGACAGGTTTTTATAGAAATGGATCAGGACAAAAAGAGAGATAATCTTTTTTCCTGAAACTTTCAGAGTCTCTTTACACCAGGGGTCTCCAACATGGCGATCGCGAGCTACCGGTAGCTTTTCAGTAGCTCGCCGCTCGATTATCGATTATAGCGTAGTAAGGTTGCTTCTTGATTTTTCGGCCGCGGCTGGACAATAACGTTTTTTTATTTTAGAATGTTTTCTGTCACACGAATATCAAATGGTCGGTGACGCAGAGCTCAAGCAGCAGCAGCAGGATGTGACAGCAGCACAGCGAGTCGGAGACACCACACACGGAGCAGTCTGCTTTCTCCACCAACACCAGTCCAGAACCAACAGCAGAATGACCCGCTCTGAATCAGGCCCTGTCGCTGCGCCTCAGAGACACACAGGGAGGGATTTGTGTTTTTTGAAAAACACTCGTTATCGTCATGTCAGGTTTTTGGTGGATTTAATCAAGTCTTGGATTGCAGAGTATGAATGTCCTCTTGCTATTTTCAGTTGATAAATACTTGTGTAAAGTTTGTGAAGGCAGGAGGAAAGCTTCCGCGATCACCGTCTCCTCTGTTCCTCCAAACCCCGCCCCCTCCCTGAAAATAATGAGTGACAGGCTGATAGTGACCCGATAGAAACTTTATTATTCACTTAATCACTGATTGAGATATGATGAAGCTAACTTAATCTCATACATTCATGGGATGTATGTAACAGTAAGACAGAGAATGTAAGTGTGCACCCACATGCAGTATTTTTGTTTTTATAATGCTGTTGTAAATACTCCTGTTGTCTGCTGTGTTCAGACTTAAAGGTGGGGTAGGTAATTTTGGAGAAACCAGCTCGAGATCGCTAGAATTTGAAAATACACAGCCGGAGAAAATCTGCCACTTCCTTACAGAGCCCCTCCTCCAACACACACGAACGCGCACATGACCAAGGAGGGCACGAGATAAGTTTGTGCACAGATGGAAGGCTGACAGGCAGGTAGGCCATCCAGTTATTTTAGCCGGGCCGGCTCAGATGATTGGTCGTGCTTCCACAGATGATATTTTTTTATGGATTTTTTGTCAAAGCATTTAATATATTAATTGCTATCGGGATGTTAAGAGCATTCCATGGAATATAACAAAAAGTGTATCTCGAGCCGGTTTCTCAAACGTACCTACCCCACCTTTAAGTCATGTGTGTGATGCCACATTCAAGTATTAGTTTTTAGTTTTTGAGGATGGAACAATTTCACACACAGATATAGGGAGGCTAGACCTATACAATTGATTTATTATGGTTTATAATTTAATGTCAAGACGAAGAAGAAGAAGAAAAAGATGGCTGAACAACTGTTCAGTGTCAATCCTGTGGAGATCTCCAAAATCATGTTCAGTTTAAGTCTCAGTAAAACTCACAACATTTCTGGAGCCTTGTGGACCCAGAAAACTATAAGAACATTCACCAAGCAGCACGGAAAATGTCTGCTTTATTTGGTTCTGTTCTACAAACCTTTGTGAAGCAGCTTTTTCTGACATGAATGAAATCTAAATACAGAACAATACTGACAGATGAACATTTAAATGACTCTATTAGAGTGAACCTAAGTGGGTACACTCCAGCATACACCTCTATGGTGGACTCCATGCAGCGCCATTCATCTCACTGACTGTACAAAAGAGTGAAATGCTTGTAAGGTGGTGATTAAGGATATTTATGTGAATTTTCAGTGATGTACTCCCTATGAGGGCCGTAATAATATGTGAGAAATCTTCGTTTTCTTGGACCTTGATGTGAAGTTAAGATTTGTGATAAGCTTTAGGTATTGCAATTTCACACGTGTACAAAAGTATAGCTTAATTCAACTGATGAGGGTTATGTGAATAAATGTAAGCGATGTGATGCAAGTAGCTCTTGGCCACTTTAATTTTTTCAAAGTAGCTCTCAGATGAAGAAAGGTTGGAGACCCCTGCTTTACACAGAGGGGACACATGTTGATGTAGAAGAGACATGAAGAAGAGGGGACACATGTTGATGTAGAAGAGACATGAAGAAGAGGGGACACATGTTGATGTAGAAGAGACATGAAGAAGAGGGGACACATGTTGATGTAGAAGAGACATGAAGAAGAGGGTTTTGCATAATAGGTGACCTTTCAGAAGGTGTGTGTGTATTGTGGCACTGTTAGCTTTCCATACCCTGCCATCTCTGTGGACGTTCTTCATTATTTTTGTGTGTAAACAGCCTCTCCTTTAATCCCCACAAGCAATTTGGCTCCCACTTGTTCTTGATGCAACAGTGTTCCTGATGTCAGCCTGATATTTGTATCTGAAATGAAGTTAGGTTCAGTTTAATCTGCTTCATAAACAAATCACTGCCACAGCACTCGTTCCACTGCTGGGTAACTCCCTGTGCGAGCGGCTAATTGGACTGAGATTTTATTCTGCACTCGACGAATTAAATGCATGTTTGGTTTGTTACATTTAAAAAAGTTTTAAACTGAAGTGACAGAGTAACTTAGAGTTTAGAGGAAGGCTATTTTGTGTAATGAGTGTAGATATGTGAAGCTGTGCTCTGCATGAAAAGAGCCCAAAATCCTCTTTAAATAATAAAAAACTTAGTAAAAAGTGAGTGTTTTTCTACAAGGATCAGAAAAGGTCTTTCTTATCTGATCTTATCCAAACCACACAGGTGTAACACTTTAGCACAACAGATCTAGCAGTTGTAATGTGGTTTCAATTGCACTTTCTGTTGTGTCATGTAATTCCCTGTGAAGCTTCTACTTCATTTCGTTGTGCAACCATGGGTGTGTCTCACTTCGGTTATTTTTCATTTCCTCGCTCTTCGGGCTCGGTATCACCGGAAGTTGATTTGTCTGCGCCATCTTGAGTAGCGTCCCAGTGGCCTTATTTGTGCCGGAGGACCGAGGATCGAGGAGTGAGGACGGAGGAGAGATAATCGAGGATCGAGGAGTGAGGACGGAGGAGAGATAATCGAGGAACTACCAGACCATCCTCCGATGAAATCCTCAGACACTCGCCCCGCCCCCTTACTGTGTATCGCTCACTGATTGGACGATGCAGCGCATGCACTGATCTGGCTGCTGTCAGACGATCAGCTGTGCGGCGTCATCACAAACGGACGTCGCTTCACGTGACGCTCCGGAGGAAACGACGTCCCATTGCTCTTAAAACTCATTTCCCTGCTTCTCGTGGTTTCCTTGCGTCTCTCCATGCTTCCCTGGTGGGAGGGACTAGTCGCAAGGAAACGATGCAAGTGAGGGACGCAAGGAATCCATTTAACCGAAGTGAGATGCACCCCATGTGTTGCATAATAACAATAAATATTCCTTGAATCCTTGAAGACCAATTTGAGTGAATGCGCAACACCAAATTCATATTTGAATCCAGATGTTTTTAGAGCTCGAACTTGCAACATCATGTGTTAACGAGAAATCCATCAAGACAACAGAAGATAAATAATATTTAACAACGGTTCCCGGAGTCTTCACTGTTCAGAAACTGAAGTGGTAGCGGCAAAATCTCCCTATGAGTTATGGCGCTAATAGAGGCTACGACGCTTGCTCTTCGTAGTGACTCATACAAGAGTCGGTACTGCAGTTAGAGTTTGTGGTGTTTAATAAAGACACAAAACAAACAATATCCAAGTCCGGGAAAAACACGGTCAACAGAAAGTGTCGGAGCAATTCAGCTCTTTGTGATCCACAAAAACGGCCTTCAACATGTGGCCTAAATACCAATAAACCACACCCACGTGATAACCAATAACAATTAAATGTGATTTAAATGGAAATGTAGATACTATTACAAATAATAAGAAATTGCACAACAGGCATTTTAGCTCCTACAGAAGTGGAAAAACATGTTTTTACCAGCAATCTTCTTCTTCAGATGTCAAGTGCTGAGTGAAAAGGTCACTGAGAGCTGATGGACGCTTTCTGAAAGACTTGACCTTCATCTTTCATTCATAACGAACAAAAAATACATTCAATGTACTGTTCACTGCCTTTAAAACACCTTACCTAATGTCATATATACCCAGAAAGCGACGCAACTTCTGGTCCAGGCTCTCGTCATCTCACACCTAGACTACTGCAACTCCCTCCTGGCTGGTCTGCCTGCATGTGCCATCCGACCTCTGCAGCTCATCCAGAATGCAGCAGCTCGTCTGGTCTTCAACCTTCCTAAATGTTCCCACACCACACCGCTCCTCCGCTCACTTCACTGGCTTCCAGTAACTGCTAGAATCCACTTCAAGACACTGGTGCTTGCGTACCATGCTGTGAATGGATCTGGCCCTTCCTACATCCAGGACATGGTTAAACTGTACACCCCAGCACGTGCACTCCGCTCTGCATCAGCCAAACGGCTCGCTGCACCCGCACTGCGAGGGGGACCCAAGTTCCCATCAGCAAAAACATGTGGGTTTGCTATCCTGGCTCCAAAGTGGTGGAATGAGCTCCCCATTGACATCAGGACAGCAGAAAGCTTACACATCTTCCGGAGCAGACTGAAAACTCATCTCTTTCAACTCCACTTCGAGCAATAAAATGACTAACAAAGCACTTATATACTAATAAAGAACTGGCTTATCTAAAGATAGTTGAGTAGCACTTGAAATGTTTTGGCTCTATGAAACCTGATGTACTTATATGATTCTGTTTTCTTCAAGTTTGTATCTTCTTGGTCGAATGCACTTATTGTAAGTCGCTTTGGATAAAAGCGTCAGCTAAATGCAATGTAATGTAATGTAATGTAATGTAATGTAATATATACAGTCAAATATACCAGTGTTTATGGTGTATTTCAATGGTAGACCTTCTACAAAATATATACATTATTGATGATTTTGTTTAGATTATTCTGTATAAATGCTCTTGTTCAAAGTGAAAAATCTACAAGAACTGTATATTTTCAGATGTAAAGGGTCCCAAAACAGCATTTGCTCACATGTTTGCATTACATATTTAACCATTGGCAATTATTTTTTGATTTAATGTATTTTTTAAGAGTTCTTTGGAGTGCCTTTATTAGAGATATAGTGTTGAAAAGGGGGAGATCTATTTTACTGTGAATTGACTTGTGCATTAGTCGGCTAATTTGGAATACAAATAAGGGAGCAAGTATAGTTTTATTTCTAGTTTTTTGAACAAGTTGCAGGCACTTAAAAGCATGTTTTCAGTATGTTGATGTTTGGGAAACACCTGCAGTGAGTCTAGTAGCATTTGATCCAAAATAAAGTGAGGTGTATTCATAGCTCTTATCCCTTATTAAAAGTCCTGCAGTGGGGGTGTGTGTGTGTGTGTGTGTGTGTGTGTGTGTGTGTGTGTGTGTGTGTGTGTGTGTGTGTGTGTGTGTGTGTGTGTGTGTGTGTGTGTGTGTGTGTGTGTGTGTGTGTGTGTGTGTGTGTGTGTGCGCGCGCGCGCGTGCGTGCGTGTGTGTGTGTGTGTGTGCGTGCGTGTGTGTCTGAAGTTTATGAAAAGCCTCTTAGAGCAGGATTAGGATCATCATTGTCCGCTGGTTTATGATAGGACATGGATTATGAGAGGACAGAGATATGTTTAGCATCCTGAAGTCTCACACCCACACCGGCCTGTTAGCAGAGCTTAAAGACTGCATCTGCACCGTTTAAATTCACATTTACATTCACAACACTCTGCAGAGGTTCAGCTTTGATCTGAGCAACACTTCCTACATGCAGATCACAGAGTCAGCACGACGGCACACTTATGGGAGTCATTTGTATGTGAGGCTAAGAGATGATAGGTAGCAACACACAGGTACTGCTTCTACTTTGTTTATGCAACTCAGAAAATGAAAGGTATAAAGAAATAGATAAAATCTCTGAGAGGATGACAACATTTCTGATACAACATATCTTGGTTACGTTAAATTTATGTTGTCTGCAAGATGCTCAAAACAGAGAAAAGTGTGTGCGTCACTTTTTAGTGTCCCCTGGTCTCCCAGCTGTGTGCGTCACTCTTTAGTGTCCCCTGGTCTCCCAGCTGTGTGCGTCACTCCTTAGTGTCCCCTGGTCTCCTAGCTGTGTGCGTCACTCTTTAGTGTCCCCTGGTCTCCCAGCTGTATGCGTCACTCTTTAGTGTCCCCTGGTCTCCCAGCTGTGTGCGTCACTCTTTAGTGTCCCCTGGTCTCCCAGCTGTGTACGTCACTCTTTAGTGTCCCCTGGTCTCCCAGCTGTGTGCGTCACTCTTTAGTGTCCCCTGGTCTCCGTTGTGTTTGAGCTTCTTGCAGCGTTTGGTTTCTGCAGCTTTTAGTAAACGCTACGCATGTCTCCTCAAGTTGCTGAATGTTCTCTAAAAGCTGCATGTGTTGTCAAGTTGCTGAAGATGTTTCTTCATGAGTACAGGAACATTTGTGTTTTTATATTTGCATTGTTTCTGAAGCTGTCAGCGTCCGTAGTTTCTACTATCGAAATACATTTGATAAGTAACTCTCCCAACAGTGCTGATGGTTAAGGGGAGTGAAACAGAGGGATGATATATTATGTCAGACGGCTTGCTTACGGCGCTTCCCGGTAAAAATCCTAAACTAAACGGACAACATCTCCACCACCATATGGCTCGGGGGAGATGTCCTTGTAGCGTCCCTCACAAAAACTCCCCGTTGTCTCTCTCTTCCTCTTCCTCTTTCTCCCCCCTCCTGTCTCGTGTCGGTGCTTTTTTTAAGTGAGTTTCTCTCTGAACACCTTCAAGCTAACGTTGATCTGCGGGGGGCGACGGCGGTCAGCTGATAGCAGCCGAGCGACATTCACAGCATTCTCATGTTTGTCTTATTCCCAACGAGAGGATAGAGACGACTTCCTGAGAGAGTCTGAATCAGTGTCACTGTGTACATTACCTGTGTGTGATGTAAGGAGGACTAACTATGCAACACACAGATACAGTACAGCAAAGACGGAGATACAACAGTTCAGGAAATTCAAAAGAAAGTTTAAACCCTTTTGTACAATAAGCTGCTGTGTGTGTGTGTGTGTGTGTGTGTGTGTGTGTGTGTGCGTGTCTGACTGGTCCCTGGATTTGTTTACACAGCGTCCATCCGCAGACACACAGCCACATTAAACCTCTTCAACTAATCTGCCACCTCGATTAATGCCAGCTAAATGAAAGACAAAGACAAAGACACACACACACACACACACACACACACACACACACACACACACACACACACACACACACACACACACACACACACACACACACACACACACACACACACACACACACACACACACACACACACACACACACACACACACACACACACAACACACACACACACACACACACACACACACACACACACACACACACACACACACACACACACACACACACACACACACACACACACACACACACACACACACACACACACACACACACACACACACACACACACACACACACACACACACACACACACACACACACACACACACACACACACACACACACACTTTGGCACACAGTGTTCCAGACATGCTAATCTCTCCTGCAGAGCAATCAGAGCACAACATCTCCTCAAAAGTTACACAAAGCAAATTAAAAAAATAGTTTGTGGAGTAAAAAGCTCCTGAAGCGACGTAATCTAATTTTAAGCTTCTGTATTTAAAGTTGTGTTTGCTTTGCGATCCAATAATGCCTCGTTACTGTCTTTATAAATGGCTTGTGGTTCAATAACTCCATACTTCTGACACCATCTCTCATTAAATGAACTTAAGCACCTTAAACTCATCAGCCAGCAGTTTGAAATTAGACCTCAGGAAAGCGTTTACAGCAGAATAATGAGTTTGCCGACACGTCCTAAACAAACAAAACAGCCTTAAAACTTAAATTTTAATCAAGCGCTCTTCATTATGCTGCGAGTTTTCACCCCGCTGTAATGCAGAGCGCAGTATCTGGGAGTGTAATTCAGTAATGAGAGCAGGGGGGGAAGTGACACAATATGTTAATTGCCCCGTGCAAGAGGAGCGCAAACATCTAATTTGAGGGAATTAATGTGAGAGAGGGAGGTTTCTGGAATAACAAACTTTAGACAAATTCAGTTTAATCTGAGGCCTGTCTGAGATAAAGTGTTGGAAACTCTTCAGGAAACTCATGAAGCTGCTGTAACATCTGTCTGTGAGTAAAGAAATGACTGCAGTAAGCAGAGGAATAAACATCACTTTATAGAGAGACAGATGGACGGGAGAGCAGGATTTATTTACTGTGAGGCAGTTACAAAGAACATGGGAGTCATTCGCTTATTTACAAGTGTTTGTGCATCGATTTAAACCATGAGTTATGATATCTCGTCTAATTTGGTCTTTATAATCAGGGCTGGGAGGGTTACTTTAAAATGTATTGTGTTACAAGTACCTGTTGAAAAAAAGGAACCCGATGTTATGTTCCTCAGATCTTGTACTTGAGTAAAAGGAGAAGTACTCAGATCTTGTTCTTGAGTAAAAGTAGAAGTACTCTGATCTTGTACTTGAGTAAAAGTAGAAGTACTCAGATCTTGTACTTGAGTAAAAGTAGAAGTACTCAGATCTTGTACTTGAGTAAAAGTAGAAGTACTCTGATCTTGTACTTGAGTAAAAGGAGAAGTACTCAGATCTTGTACTTAAGTAAAAGTATAAGTACTCAGATCTTGTTCTTGAGTAAAAGTAGAAGTACTCAGATCTTGTACTTCAGTAAAAGGAGAAGTACTCAGATATTGTACTTGAGTAAAAGTAGAAGTACTCAGGTCTTGTACTTGAGTAAAAGTAGAAGTACCAGAGTGTAGGAATACGCTGTTACAGTAAAAGTCCTGCATTCAAAATGTTCCTCAAGTAAAAGTAGAAAAGTATTATCATCAAAATATAGTGAAAGTAGCGACAGTAAAAGTAGTCATTGTGCAGATTGGTCCATTTCAGAATAATATATATGATATGTTTTATAATGATTGATCATTAAAGTGTTCTCAAAGCTGGTAAAGGTGCAGCTAGTTTGAATGACTTTGTATACTGCAGGGTAGCTTGTGGATTTACTCCAGGTGGAACTAAAGTCTGATTTAACACTTGATTATATTTCACATCATTCATCCACATCTGTGAAGTAACTAAAGGTATCAAATACATGTAGTGGAGGAAAACACAATTTATTTCACTTTAGTGAGGTAACCCTTTAATTTAGAGGCTGTAGGTCCATACAAATATTCAACTCCGTCTTTCTGACAATGCCAAAGAAAAGTTGTGTTTTAAGTTTTAATTAGCTATTTGACACGTTAGAGTCAATGTAAGGG
Organism: Trematomus bernacchii; assembly: GCF_902827165.1. Taxonomy (NCBI): domain Eukaryota; kingdom Metazoa; phylum Chordata; class Actinopteri; order Perciformes; family Nototheniidae; genus Trematomus; species Trematomus bernacchii. The sequence continues at coordinate 425,974 of NW_022987664.1, read as the reverse complement.
AGAAAGGGGGGGGGTGATAAAAAATTGATGTGAGAAGTCATCGGGGAGGAGAGGACCTCAATCTTGTTGGCTCTCTCTCCAAGCTTTTCATTTGTCTTTTGACTTATTTATCGGGTCGAGAGGCGATATTAGCTGTGGTGGAGGCACGCGCACACACACACACACACACACACACACACACACACACACACACACACACACACACACACACACACACACACACACACACACACACACACACACACACACACACACACACACACACACACACCACACACACACACACACACACACACACACACACACACACACACACACACACACACACACAACACACACACACACACACACACACACACACACCACACACACACACACACACACACACACACACACACACACACACACACACACACACACACACACACACACACACACACACACACACACACACACACACACAGTCTTCAGAGGGGCAACCCTATTACGGAGAACCAGAGACTTCTAGCTGTCTCTGCGCATCAGAATTAGAATTTCAAAGTAGCTTTTGATTGTTTGATCTCGTATCCAAAAGTGATTGTTGGTTATAAAAAGCAAGTGTGAGAAAAACTATTAACATAAAGAGGATGTGGTTCTATTAATACCCGGGTTCTCTCCGTAGTCCCGTGGCTGGTTGTGATCCATAATTAACGGAGAACAGATCCCATTTTCACCTTCTGCTGCGGTTCCTACTGGAGCAGATCTCCGGAGAGCAGCGGGCAGATGATACTTCACACGGAGGAAACAACTAGAGAGAGCTACTCTGATTTCTAATAACATAACGAGAGGGAGCAGATAACGGCACTTTAATATATTATGTGTCAGTGCAAATATTATTTTGTATTCTTAAGTAAAAGGAAGTCATATTCACCTTATGTCTCGACTGCTCTATGGCGCTTCTCATGGTGTTGGAGCGTAATTGCTATAACATAATAGCACCTCCTGCTATTTCAATCTTTATTTGTCAAAGAAACTGCTTTTACGCTTTTAAATTAATCGTTTTTACACGTTTTAAGGCAGGAAACTAACCATTTAGATTACCAATATGTGATTTGTTTATTGTAATAATGCATATTTGGGAACAACAATGTGTGGAGCTGTGAGGAGCTGCTAGCTGTTTGAGAGCAGCCGGTCTGCTCAATAAATCACAATGCACTGCGAGTCTAACAATAGGGTGTTAAATAATAATTCTAATTTAAAGTGGACCTATCATGCTATATTTGAATAATATAGTGTAGGACCATACCTATATAAGGCATATTTATACTTTTTTTTTTTCAAAATACCAAACAGATCATGCATTTTAGCCATGCCTCATTTTGCTCAATTTGACATTTTTTAGATCTGTTTTAGCAAGGGCAGATTCAGTGAGAACAGCACCATCTACAGGCCTGGCATATGTACTACAGCGTCTCCAGCGCTTTCGAACAGCAATGGCCGTGGCTGTCTCCTCCTGATTGGTGGAGTTGGCCCAATAGCCGTAGCGCCACCGTCCTGACGTCAGGACAGTGTTCAAATCTGGATCAGTTTTTATCAGATCCGTTGCAGCCCCTTTTTTAGAGATTTGGGTATGGAGGAAAATAGAGAGGGTTGTGTTTTCTGACACTTGGTGAGTTCCCTGGAACACCGGGGACACATATTCATGTAGAAAAGACAAAATTAAAGTACATTTTTCTCGCCGGAGCAGCGGTGTCACTGATGGGCTACAGGCTGCCGGCCTTGAGTCCATTTCATTCAGAAAAGTGCATTTTGCATGATAGGTCCCCTTTAAATTATGAGAGCCACCAATTTAGACAGAGCTAGCTAGATTGCTAAAATGTGCTAGCTAGCTTGTTAGATCGGTAGCTAATATAAACTAGACAATATGTTAGAGAGAAAGCGAACGGTGGCTAACTCGTAGAGAAGACAGCTTACTTTACAGTAGCTAGCTAGTTTGATATATAGAAAGCAAAGATTCACTAGTTCGCTAGCTAAATAGCAAACAGACAGGTTATTTAGTAAGTAGTCGAGTAATAAGGGGGATAATGTGCTACTTTTGGCTTAGGGTAGGTGTTTTATTTTCACTATTACCTACTTGCTGCATATTATTCGTAACATAATCACTTTACTCTCAAACTTGTTGCAAAGTGCACACTAGTTTTGCCCATTTCCTCTAAAGCTATCCAACTAAACTCCTGTTTCGAAGATAGTTATGTTAGCTGCACTTCAGCTCATATTTGTTGTCCCTGATCAGTTCTGCACTTGTAAAACTCTCGGCGGAGATAAGAAGGACGCAATAAAGCTCACTGCTTAGCCACTTCCCAAACTAAAATGTAATCACTTGCCTGATTTTAAGATGTCTAAATTGTCCTTATTGTTCCTGGACTATCACAGTGTTTGTTTAGCATTGTTTCCCCAGTGTGAGGAGCAGCGGCCAACACTCTGCTTCATTATTTATTAGAGCCGGTCTCACATCACAGCAGCACCGCAATGCTGCATTTACTGCACTGTTGTTCTTTGTATTCACCCGGAAAACCTGCTGTTTCTCTCTGTCTTTCAGCATGTCACTTTTTGTCATACAATCTTTGCCTTTGAATAACTGGATGTAATAATTTGAAACATCTCGCAATCAAACTTCACTTTCTTCTCATCATCATGTACAGTTAATGTCCTGTGTTACTTTTCTCATCGTATTATTAATTCATCTGGAAAGGCACAAAGAAATGTCCTCAGACTGCGATCTCTCACTCACAAAGTGCCGGATTAAATAAAAAAGAGAAAGCATTTCACAGATTTTTCTAAGAAATGGTATTCAGACAAGCATGACATTTCTCCGCTGCTCTGCTCTTACAATACAGGAACCTCTGTCAGGATTTGTCCTTTAGATTCGTTAAAAAGTCATCAGTGAAACCAAATACTGTGAGCGAGTGAGCATTTTAATGAGAAGCCCCAAAACAGGAGCTGACGCATGTTCAAAATGTCAGATTCTGTTAGATTCCCATTGTTTTTATATTTGTGTTTATAGTAAAACACAACCCTGGGAATAAAATCAGGTTTAGCTTCTGGTTGTGAAGCAAGATAATGAAAAAGGTAGGAAATTGGAAACAAAGGACAATGAAGAAGAGAGGAGGGCAAGCTGACTTAAAATGTGTTAAAAAATATCTTTGAACTGTGTTTTCTGTCTTCTTTTCTTAACATCTGTTACTGCGATACAGAAGACAATTAAGTGTAGAAAAGAGCATTAAGAAAATAGAAAATATACAAGTTGACCATGAAGATAAAAAATCTATAAACTGTCTTACAAATAAAACACTATTGAAGAGTCGATTGACAGTAAATACAATATAAAGCAGGATATTATATACATTAAGTGTGTAATGACGTCATCAAATATAGGTGTAAAGACAGACTGCATGCCTAAAACATGAGTCATGAGTTGAATACACAATGCTGATTGGTCAATTTCGAACATTCTGAGATCTGCTCCTTTCCGATAGCAGACCGTTGCTAAGGATAACAGACCGTTGCTAAGGATAACGAACCGTAACTAAGGAGAACAGACCGTTGCTAAGGAGAACAGACCGTTGCTAAGGATAACGGACCACAACTAAGGAGAACAGACCGTTGCTAAGGAGAACAGACCGTTGCTAAGGATAACGGACCGTAACTAAGGAGAACAGACTGTTGCTAAGGAGAACAGATCGTTGCTAAGGATAACGGATTGTAGCCAAGGATAACGGACCGTAACTAAGGAGAACAGACTGTTGCTAAGGAGAACAGACCGTTGCTAAGGAGAACGGATTGTAGCCAAGGATAACAGACCGTTGCTAAGGAGAACAGACCATAGCTAAAGATAACAGACCGTTGCTAAGGATAACAGACGTTGCTAAGGATAACAGACCGTTGCTAAGGAGAACAAACCGTAGCTGTGGCCAAACAAAAAATAGTTTTCTCCATCAGAAAACCGTGGAGTGCTTTTTTTATATTTTTGAAGAGCACATACTGTGGATTCATGATGGCTAAACTCTCTCCAGTAAAGAAAAATACAATCATTGCCAGCTCTGTATAAAGCAACAGAACAAAGAAGCACAAAATCCCTATTTGGAAAGCAACGATCAGTATAAACAGCTCTTGTTTATCACAATAACAATATCTATATTTTAGATCAATCTGGTTTTATTGACCTTCTATCTGCGGAGCCCCCGAGGCGCCTGACAACTGCAGTCTGTCTCCATTATAATCAGCCGGGCACTAAATACATCAACACAAGCAGATGATACAAGCATTCAGCTCATTGATTAGCTTTGTTCATTTCTCTCTCGCTGGTGCAGGAGAGAAAGCTCTGTTACAAAGCAGCAGTGAAGCAGAACATAATAACAATATGTGTCTCATTGTCTCTGCTATCATCAATGAAACAGTGAGAAGACTACAGCCTTCAGTGGCTTTATGTTAGGAAGAAAAACAACAACCATTTCTGCAAGAAAAGTAGATCTGCCACCTCTATAGGTAGGGTCTGCTTTAGTTAAGGAGAGGAGGAGAGGACTCTTTAAAGTAGAGACACTACATACTGATATACACCTGAACATCAGCAGGAGAGGACTCTTTAAAGTAGAGACACTACATACTGATATACACCTGAACATCAGCAGGAGAGGACTCTTTAAAGTAGAGACACTACATACTGATATACACCTGAACATCAGCAGGAGAGGACTCTTTAAAGTAGAGACACTACATACTGATATACACCTGAACATCAGCAGGAGAGGACTCTTTAAAGTAGAGACACTACATACTGATATACACCTGAACATCAGCAGGAGAGGACTCTTTAAAGTAGAGACACTACATACTGATATACACCTGAACATCAGCAGGAGAGGACTCTTTAAAGTAGAGACACTACATACTGATATACACCTGAACATCAGCAGGAGAGGACTCTTTAAAGTAGAGACACTACATACTGATATACACCTGAACATCAGCAGGAGAGGACTCTTTAAAGTAGAGACACTACATACTGATATACACCTGAACATCAGCAGGAGAGGACTCTTTAAAGTAGAGACACTACAGTACATACTGATATACACCTGAACATCAGCAGGAGAGGACTCTTTAAAGTAGAGACACTACATAATGATATACACCTGAACATCAGCAGGAGAGGACTCTTTAAAGTAGAGACACTACATACTGATATGAGCCTGAAATTGAGCATCATAGGGCCCCTTTAAGTATTTTAGGCATGAATACTGAAACAAATATGTACAAAGTACAATAACCCTTACAGTACTACTCCTGTTTCCTTACAGTAACATCTCACAGTGACAAAAGAAGTTCAGGAAATCAAGGAGATTACAAATCCTCCTCATCAAAGCAGATTTTCCGTGAAAGCCTTTAAACATTTCGCCAACATTTGAATACTGGAAGCTAATTTGCACATCAAAGCATCAGCTCTTTCTGCAGCGGTGGCAGGAGGGGGACCAGAAACCAACAAGTGTGTTTAAACACAATAGCTCCCTGTGGAGTGTGTGTGGATTACATCAATAAAAAACTAGTTAAATAAAGACTATTATCTTTGCTGCAACACTTATTCCTCCCTGGTGACTCAGAAAAAATGCCCCAAAAAAAACGTAAAACAAGTGAGAAAGCAACCGTGTGTTATTGCTGAGAGAGCATGGACCTAAGACAAGTCATACATGGGGATAAGTGTGTGTGTGTGTGCGTGCGTGTGTGGTGTGTGCGTGCGTGCGTGCGTGCGTGCGTGCGTGCGTGCGTGCGTGCGTGCGTGCGTGTGTGTGTGAGTGGTCAGGAGTAAATATGAAATGATGCAGCATCTGGTGAAGCCTTTAAGTGAAATATCACTCCATTCCGCTTCGTTTAGCGTCACTTCGTCTGAGTTAATTGGTTCATGAGGAGCACTAATTAAGGGGGATGGTCTTGTTTATCGTCACGCCGACGCTCGTTAAGCCTAGAGATCTTTTTTTTCTTCTGGTTGCTGGTGATATTAACCCACCCTTCACAACATATAATGTAGCAGCTGCATCTAATGCACACACACACAGCTTGACACCACTCAAATGTATGCATACACTGTGTAATGCACTGAAATCACACATTATTATACCCACAGTCAACCACATGTGCGTTGATGATTGTTCAGAAAACACTGAATGTCCTCTTCCAATATGAGAGTAGCATGATAGCAAAGGTATCCCAACTGTAGCTGTGTACATGACAGGATGTATGATTACCTAGAAGAGCATCAGGACTGTTTGAGGCATATGATAGCTATGTGATTAACATGATGATTCAGCCTCTATGGAGATAGACATATGACAAGCATGATCATTTCTGACGTGGAGCTAATCTGAAGTAAACATTGAATACTGCTTTCTATTCCTCCATCTTGTGACTGTGTAACTCCCTCTCTTGGATATCAGCATGTGAAGGACACTGTTCAGGAACTAGTTGATGCTCTGTATGTGATGACTACTTCCATTCTGGAGAGGATCATCAATACATGGATCCTGAGATTGAAGCTCAAGCCGGTGACGAGGGAGATTTTTCTTTAATGATGAAGATGTCCTACCTCTCTGCGTCTCGAGGCCCAGCAGGTCTGTTTGACTTTCCACACCACAGCAGCGACCAGCAGCAGAGAGAGGAAACAGCTGCAGGAGGGGACGAAATATGCAAACAAATGTAAATATCATGCAGAATTTCTCTGATTCAAATGTGGGATAACAACAGGGCAGCACCACCTGCTTAAATGCCTTCAATGTTCAATTGAATATATAATTGTTGGATGTTTCAAATAAGTAATTAATGATACAGAACAACCCGCAACAAAAACCCAAAACATTTCCATTAAGAGAAATGTGCTGCAGTTAGAAACTATTCAAATATAAAAACACAAAACACATGCAGAGCGTTTATTAGAAGTTGCATAAACAAAATGTTTGCAAAACAGAACTGTAGCTACGTTAGCTAGCTAGCTTACAGCAGATGGAGTCATGTGATCACATTGTTAAAATAAGACCATAAAACATTTTAGGTAAGTTTCCAACAACAGAGACAGTTGTTCAGTTTTATAATCCTGAACGTCACCAAGCGCTCCGTCCCAGCTGTGTGCGTCACTCTTTAGTGTCCCCTGGTCTCCCAGCTGTGTGTGTCACTCTTTAGTGTCCCCTGGTCTCCCAGCTGTGTGCGTCTCTCTTTAGTGTCCCCGGTCTCCCAGCTGTGTGCGTCACTCTTTAGTGTCCCCTGGTCTCCCAGCTGTGTGCGTCACTCTTTAGTGTCCCCTGGTCTCCCAGCTGTGTGCGTCACTCTTTAGTGTCCCCTGGTCTCCCAGCTGTGTGCGTCACTCTTTAGTGTCCCCTGGTCTCCCAGCTGTGTGCGTCACTCTTTAGTGTCCCCTGGTCTCCCAGCTGTGTGCGTCACTCTTTAGTGTCCCCTGGTCTCCCAGCTGTGTGCGTCACTCTTTAGTGTCCCCTGGTCTCCGTTGTGTTTTGAGCTTCTTAAACGACAGCTTGTTTCTCTAAATGGAAATGTTTTGGGCCGATGTAGAGTGTTTGTTTGCACCTGTTGGCCACCACACATGGTCCAATAATTAGCCATAACAACTTATTGATGAACAACAACAGTTATTGCAAGAAAAAGCACAAACAATGCATGTTTTCGTGTAGTAATCATCCTTTGCAGTTTCCGTTTGAGCTTATGTTTGTATGCATCTTTTCTGTCATTACTTTATTTACAGTAACTCAACTTAGGGGCACATTTAAAATAACATCTACTTAAAGCTTGTGTTACTCTTTGTAGTTACGCTGAAACAAAAACACCTTCAAGTGCAAGAAGAAATAAATAAATCACACAACCACGAAACAGTGTGTTCACACTCGTTCACTGTGCTCCACTTTCTGCAGAGAGGAGAGAAACTCTCAGAAGATTTGAGGCGAGATAATAAACCGCCGTGACCACAGGCAGCCGGGGGTTTCAGGGCAGACAAGGGCGGTGAGAGGTCAACGAGCGACATGATGCTCCCTCACAAAGAACAAGGTCCACACACACACACACACACACAGACACACAGACACACACTCTGACGGTTCAGTGTCTGCAGGCCAGAGTTTTCAGTGCACAAAGCTCCTCTCTCAAACCAGAACTTCTGACAAGACCTCAAAACAAGCGCGCCCAAAGAAGAGAAACTGCTGAACACAGCAACTTCGGAAACAATCCTCCTCTTCATCTGTCCGTGTGTGTGTGTGTGTGTGTGTGTGTGTGTGTGTGTGTGTGTGTGTGTGTGTGTGTGTGTGTGTGTGTGTGTGTGTGTGTGTGTGTGTGTGTGTGTGTGTGTGTGTGTGTGTGTGTGTCCTCCATGTGTCTCTATGAGGAGATGATTGTGAAGGGTATTAGTGCCGTAATGAGTGTGACATTTTCAGAAGCGGTCTACAAAGAGGCGACCACATCGACCTCTGAGCTGCACTCAGACACTTCACTCCACTTCAGGAAACCCCCTCCTTTTCCTTATTGGATGAAAACCGTCAACACTGTAACTTCCGACCGTTTGAACTTCCAGTTGGTGACGTTCAGGATTATAAAGCTGGACAACTGTTTCTGTTGTTGGAAACTCACCTACAATGTTTTACGGGCTTATTTTAACAATGTGATCACATGACTCCTTCTGATTTTGGCACATTAATGTTTTTTTATTTGCATCATTTTTGAGACTGCAGCGTGTTTCTCTAAATTGAAATGTGCATGGCCGTTGTAGAATGCAACCAAACATGGTCCGGTTGTGTCGTAGCTGCACCTGATGGACACTTATTTTGGCTGCACCTGGACAACTTGTGTGTGACATCCTCCTGGATCCATCTCTACGATCATTTGTGTCATTTAGTTGTTATTTTATTATTTAGTGTAATCTATACACACGACATCTATTGCACGTCCTGTGAAAGCGATCCTCCTGTTTCTCTACCCAAGGTTTCTTACAGTTTTCCCCGATAATTGTGGGGGGTTTGGGGATTGTTTCCTGTGAAGGTTTAAGGCCGCTACACACCCACCTGAGACCAAAGAACGCGTACCGAAGGCGTCCCGACTTTTACGTCAGCTACGTCGCCTGCGTCGGCCACGCCGCCCGCCTACGAACACACCGCAAATACTTCAGTCGACGAGTGGCAATAACTGTCCTTACCAGGCAGCGGTAGTGTGAACAGCCAATCAGAGTGATTGCTTGGGCCGACTTTCTCTGACCTCTGGGAGGTGTGAAAAGGTGCCGTAAAGAGACGACGGTGCGGGACACACCAACCTGAGTAGGGCGCCGCGAATGCCCGACTGCCTCTGACGGCCTCTGACTCCCAAAATCGGGTTGGTGTGTAGCCAGCTTTAGGCCGAGGATTGTGTAAGATGTACAAAGTGTAAAGCCCATAGACTTATGTGTAATTTGTGATATTGGGCTAATTACAAACACATTATGTTGAGGATTTGTCTACTTTAAAGAGGTTAAAAATATTTATGTATTCTGACTTCTTATCCGTCAAGAGAGAGATCAAATTACTGTTCACCCAATCCCGAATACAAAAATACGAATATATATAAAAGTATCTATAAGTATCTGCAACCTGTTCCTGAATGCATCGTCTTGTCTCTTTAATATGTAGCTCTTTGTGGTGTCTGTTTGTGCAGCAATATCTATTTTTGAATGAGTGCAATTGAATTTCACTGCATTATTATAATAAAATGTTACAATTATTCTACTTTCTTGCACAGTTGTGCCTTTACGAGGACCCCCACTACACTGAACACACCCCAGAACAATTACATACAAGATTACAAGACAAATACAGTTACTAAATGCCTCTGAATGATTTTCTGTCCTCTGGCTGGGATTCAAATCCAATCAGGCCCTAAAACCCCCCGTTCAGTCGGTATTATCTCCGCCTCGCCGTTAATGCGCTCAGCTCAGCCAATGGAGCGCAGCGGCTAATTGTTGCTATTACCGAGGCATAAGGGAGGAAGATGAAGAGGGGGGGGAGAGGAGGGGAGGGGAGGGTAACACTCCACTGAGCCTCCTGATAGGTGCAGATTTAAAGGTCTCCTATTATGCTGTTCTTCATTACTTTATTTTAGGTCTCAGATATATCCAGAGCCTGTCTCTGATTGGCTGAAACACCAAACAGATCATTGCAGCATCCCATAATCCCCTCTGTTTGAGCCCTGTTTCCAAAGTGCTGATTCTCTGTCTGTTACTTTAGATGAAAATAAGGAGCCCCTCCCCACGCCCCTCTGAGAGAGATTTGGTTACAAAGAACTCAATGGTGCTCTAGGAGGAGATTCAGGTGATAAGGGGGGGGGGGGGGGGGGGGTTACCTTGGTTGGTGATTGGCTAATGGTGACATGAAGAAGAGGGGACACATGTTGATGTAGAAGAGACATGAAGAAGAGGGGACACATGTTGATGTCGAAGAGACATGAAGAAGAGGGGACACATGTTGATGTCGAAGAGACATGAAGAAGAGGGGACACATGTTGATGTAGAAGAGACATGAAGAAGAGGGGACACATGTTGATGAAGAAGAGACATGAAGAAGAGGGGACACATGTTGATGTAGAAGAGACATGAAGAAGAGGGGACACATGTTGATGTCGAAGAGACATGAAGAAGAGGGGACACATGTTGATGTAGAAGAGACATGAAGAAGAGGGGACACATGTTGATGAAGAAGAGACATGAAGAAGAGGGGGACACATGTTGATGTAGAAGAGACATGAAGAAGAGGGGACACATGTTGATGTAGAAGAGACATGAAGAAGAGGGGACACATGTTGATGTAGAAGAGACATGAAGAAGAGGGGACACATGTTGATGTAGAAGAGACATGAAGAAGAGGGGACACATGTTGATGTAGAAGAGACATGAAGAAGAGGGGACACATGTTGATGTAGAAGAGACATGAAGAAGAGGGGACACATGTTGATGTAGAAGAGACATGAAGAAGAGGGGACACATGTTGATGTAGAAGAGACATGAAGAAGAGGGGACACATGTTGATGTAGAAGAGACATGAAGAAGAGGGGACACATGTTGATGTAGAAGAGACATGAAGAAGAGGGGACACATGTTGATGTAGAGAGACATGAAGAAGAGGGGACACATGTTGATGTAGAAGAGACATGAAGAGGGGACACATGTTGATGTAGAAGAGACATGAAGAAGAGGGGACACATGTTGATGTAGAAGACACATGAAGAAGAGGATTTTGCAGAACAGGTGACCTTTAAAACGGTGCAGCCACAGGTCAAATCAAATCAAATCAAAATGTATTATAGCCCCAAATCACCAAAAATGCCTCAAAGGGCAAACAACAGCAAAGACAAAAACAAATACAAACGTCGTAGCATAAAAATTATAAAAACATTATACGACAACATAAGTATTGCCCTATAATAAAAGCATGTGACAGAAGTGATGCTAATGTAGATATAAAGGTAACAGCAATCGAACAGCCGGGGAATGAGTCCGTGAGAGAGTGTGTGTACATGTGTGTGTGTTCCTGCTGTTTTAAGTGGTGGCTTAGTTTAAACAAGGATCAACACACACGTGAAGGAGAACACATCTGAGTGCTGGCGGGCAGAGTGTAAAATCAAAAAGCTATTCGTTGAACATGAGCCACAGATATCTCACGATGGGAAACAGCTTTCCATCTGCAGCAAATCAGCAAATCAGCAAATCAGCTCTCAGCGTAGAGACAAACGGAGACTGAACATGTGTTTATCAGCCAGAGGACATGTGCCTTTTTCAAAATACTTTCTTTTTCAAATTGAGTATTTCTATCTTTGTGTTTATGTTATTACTTCAGCAAATGTGGATGTGAATAGGGGAGATGAAGTTGTACCAGATGGCTCTTTTAAATATCTAAACACACTTATAAACTCAATGCTTTCCCACCAACCATGGCTGCTTTGACAGCGTCAGAGAGGGCAAGAGTACACACATCCTTTACTCAAGTAGAAGTACAGATACTCGTGTTTAAAAATAATCTGGTAAAAGTAGAAGTACTGACTAAACTTCTTTACTCAAGTGAAAGTAAAGAGGGCTTTGAAATGTACTTCAGTAAAAAGTACCCATAACTAGCAGCTGTTTTAAAGAGTACCTGACCCTCCCTTTATATTAATAGAACAATAATGTCATTGTTAGCTAATGAATGTTTCCATGCTGAACAACGGCAACATGACAACGTTTTCATTGGTCCCTCTTCTTTAGAGAAGACCAGGAAATGATGGATACACGGATCGTGTTCAAATCAATAGGCACGCAATGACTCTAAATAATAATGATCACGCCACCAAACACACATTCAAACTAAAGGAACCAGCCTGTTTGGGAAATGTAAGAAGTAGAAAGTACAGGTATTTGGGTTCAACATGTAAGAAGTAGAAAGTACAGGTATTTGGGTTCAACATGTGAGAAGTAGAAAGTACAGGTATTTGTGTTCAACATGTAAGAAGTAGAAAGTACAGGTATTTGTGTTCAACATGTAAGAAGTAGAAAGTACAGGTATTTGTGTTCAACATGTAAGAAGTAGAAAGTACAGGTATTTGTGTTCAACATGTAAGAAGTAGAAAGTACAGGTATTTGTGTTCAACATGTAAGAAGTAGAAAGTACAGGTATTTGTGTTCAAAATGTAAGAAGTAGAAAGTACAGGTATTTGTGTTCAACATGTAAGAAGTAGAAAGTACAGGTATTTGTGTTCAAAATGTAAGAAGTAGAAAGTACAGGTATTTGTGTTCAACATGTAAGAAGTAGAAAGTACAGGTATTTGGGTTCAACATGTGAGAAGTAGAAAGTACAGGTATTTGTGTTCAACATGTAAGAAGTAGAAAGTACAGGTATTTGTGTTCAACATGTAAGAAGTAGAAAGTACAGGTATTTGTGTTCAACATGTAAGAAGTAGAAAGTACAGGTATTTGTGTTCAACATGTAAGAAGTAGAAAGTACAGGTATTTGTGTTCAACATGTAAGAAGTAGAAAGTACAGGTATTTGTGTTCAAAATGTAAGAAGTAGAAAGTACAGGTATTTGTGTTCAACATGTAAGAAGTAGAAAGTACAGGTATTTGTGTTCAACATGTGAGAAGTAGAAAGTTAAAAGTAGTTGAGTGAAGTACTGATACCAGAAACATGTACTTAAGTACAGTAACAAAGTATTTGTACTCCACTACTTCCCACCTCTGGACAGTGTGAACATCTGTGGCATTTTATATCACAGGTGATGATGATGAGGATGAGGATGAGGGCCTCCATTAAAATGTCAGTGTGAATGAGACTGTTATTTCCATCCAGTGTGAGATCTCCTCTGGGATTTGGTTCTTATTTAAAGACTCTCTGATCCTTGCCCTCCCGTTGGTCCCGTTGAGAGAAGAGTTAATAAAAATGTTGACGTGATCATAATACGATCGGTCTTCAGATACTACACTGAGCCCAGAGCAATAATATCAAGACACAGCAGAAGGAGGTTTTGCAGGCCATGCTCACTTCTTCAGATTTGTAAAGCAGCTTCTCATTAATATCATTATAGTGCATATAGTTATTAGGAAAGGCTCAACTAATGATGTCTAGTATTATAAAGAGCGACAAAAGACGGGTCGAGCAAAAGCAAGAATTTATTCATAGAGTTTAAGTGCAACCAAAATCCAAAACAACAGTATTTTGACTTATAAAATAACGCGTTTGTACGAGACTACGTCGCGTTATACGTGAAGTATTCAAGTATTTCTCGTACACAACCAGGTGTTGTATATATTTTTAACATACTAGCGACAAAGATGGGTGGAGCAAAAGCAATCATTTATTCCTAGAAGACGTGAGTTTGAGTCCCGTTTGCCACCAAAAGTCAAGACGTTATTATTAACTTAACTTAAGAAATTACGTGTTTTTACGAGACTACGGTATGCATTTAAGTATTTCCCGTACGCCACCAGGTCTTGTGTTTTGTTTAACGTACTAAGTATTAATATATGTCACATTTGTTTAATTTAATCAGGGGTGTACTGGTTTTTGCAACCCTTGATTTAAGCTGACATATATATTGATGTTCAGAGGGGATGTACTCATGTATGCTGTGTACAGATAGATTGTTAGATAGAAAGCTAATGTTTACTAGTTAGCCGAGGTTGCATAAGGTAAATAGTGGAAAGACATTTACTAAAGTAGGGTTAGATAATTAACTATACAGTATACATATATAAAGAGAAAAGGATGCTGTACAAAAGTAAACCCTGCAGGAACAAACAGACGATTGAGGACATCTGTAGTCATGGTCATGCATGAAAACAAACAGTGCTGAGCTCTAAGTGGAAAGTCTTTAAATGCACTCAAGAGACTCAAAGGTTAAAAGCTGCATGTGTTGAAAAGTGAGAATTTCCTCCCGTCAACCTCTGCTCCTCTGCGTGTCGAAGCCAAAACATTTACTCCTGTTGGTGCTGAAGCAAATAAAGTAAGTCTGAAAGCTGGAAAAGTGCTATTTGAACAAACCGAGACTAATCTCCGGAGAGAATCGCGGAGGAAGTGGACTTTGATACGGAGGTCATTTTGAAATGAAGTGGGCGAGCTCAGGGAAGGCTCATGAGCCACTTAGCGCTGCGGAGCTTCACGGCTGTTTTTTAAAAGGAAAGGGAGAGAAACTGATTGCTAATCAAGCCAGCGAGAGCCGGGAGTAATTGGACAAAAGCTGAACTGCAGTGTCACCAATTAGCATGTGAGACTGAGCAGAGCGGAGACATAAATGTTGCTTAATTATGGCCATAGAAAACATGAGGAGGACAGAGGGAGCGAGCTTCAAATGTTTATAAACTTTAGAAGGAGATAAGAGCTAAGCGGGGAGACACAGGGAATCAAGAAGTATACACTTTAAGCAAATGATACTTACAACACAAACAGACCTCGTGTGTGTTTTGGGCAATAACTGGATTGTGGTAATCTTAAAAAAGGCTGACATAGCACAGATTCTAAATTCTAAGAAACATTCAGAGAAAAAGTCAAAATTCTAAGAAAAAGTCAAAGATCAGAAAAAAAGTCAAAATTCTAATAAATTCACATCTCTAAGAAAAATGATAATTTCTAAGAAAAATTATAATTTCTAAGAAAAAGTCAAAATTCTAAGAAAAATTATAATTTCTAAGAAAAAGTCAAAATTCTAAGAAAAATGAAATAGTGTCTCTGGAGCAGCTTTCCTCGACCTTGAGAAACACCCCAAGAGTGTGTTCTGGTGAATACCTGAATTATGTTACTCTTAAGAAAAAAAGTCAAATTTCTAACAAAAAGTAAATATTTTAAGAAAAAGTTACAAATCCAGGAAAAAGTATAATTTTTTTTTTTTAAAGTCAAAATTCGAAAATGTTACATTCTAACAAAAGAATCTGAGGACATTCAAACTTTTTCCATTTTTAAGAAAACATTTTTAATGTTAAGAATTATTTATTTTTTTAACAAAAAGTCAACACTTTTCCTAAGAAATAGTCAGTATTAGTTTAATCTCTTTTGGTCATATCCAAAAATATTCACACGTGGCCCTCATCCTCTTCCGTAGATTTCTACATTACAAATATCCATATTTCTTCGTTGCTATTATATAAGTAAAGGTCCTGAATATCTCATACCGAGCACAGAACATATGAATATTAAATTACACAACAACGACCGTTAATAAACCAACAACAGGAAGAAAATAAGTCCTGTAGCACATAACCTTTTCTCACTGAGAGCATGCTGCAGTGACTAACACACACACACACACACACACACAACTCTCTAGGCAAACTTGACACTGTCCCCCAATGATGACATCATTCCTCTATGCTGGCCTAAAGGTCGCTGATGTCCAGAAGCCGGCCTTGGGCAAAAAAGTGGTTCACTTCCTCACATGGCTTCACAGTGACACACACACACGAACGCGAACGCGAACGAACACACACACACACACACACACACACACACACACACACACACACACACACACACACACACACACAACACACACACACACACACCACACACACACACACCACACACACACACACACACACACACACACACACACACACACACACACACACACACACACACACACACACACACACACACACACACACACACGTGTAATTGAGTGGCAGAATCTCGCCTGAAGACAGCAGACTGCTTCCCCAACACTCTCTCTCATTAGATCCACTTCCTGAGACTCAAATGTCTCTCACCAGCAACAACACAATGGACTCATTGCTTTTGGATATTTGCATTTTGATTGACTAGATTGAGAGCAATTTTTACTCATGATTTCTGAATTATTGACATAAACTCCTACAATCTTCCAACACGTGCTAAAGCATTGTTACGTGCCGTGTTGTGTTTGTGTCTCTCTCTCCCCCTCTCCTCCTGATTGTCTCCCTCCAACAAAGCCTCTGTTACGGTGAGTCTCCTCTGTGTAATGTACGCTACAAAGAGCAATATCATGTTCCTATACAACTAAACTTCATCCTGTAACTGCATTACTTCGGCAGTTTTTAAACAATGTGTACATTGAAACATAAGAAGAAAATAAAGGGCGACTGCAAGTGTATTTGTTTATATTTACAACAACAAAATACCCGCTGAGGTTGAGCAAAAGATCACCGTTTGTTACGTTGTTTTAAATGAATTACTGAACAAAAATTAGAACAATTTGATTCATATTTGGGGGAAAGTCCCGGTTTATTTTAATCTATCAAACACTACCTGGATAAAAGTAATTATGAACATAAGCTTGACATAGTTTGACGAACCATAACCATTACATTATACATTTTCAAGTGACTATTATGTTGTATATATTGATTGTTGTGTGCATATGTATAAATATATCTGTTGATTGTGTAGGTATATACATATTTGTATACATATTTTTATGTATATTTCAGCGTATATGCAGGAATCCTGAAGTCAAATGTAAACCCTTTTAAGACCTTTTTTAAGACCCTTTCCATACATTTTAAGACCTCATCGCCACTTTGAGTTTTAACCGGTTACATTGGCGACACACTTTACCTCACTTTTACTATATACAGTATTGATTGTCCTTCCTCCTTATCTTCCAACCATTTGCGGTACTTTTGGATCTTTAAGTATTTGGGGAATTTATGGTATTTTTGGAACTTTAAGTATTTTTGGAACTTTAAGTATATTTGGAACTTTAAGTATTTTTGGAATTTACGGTATTTTTGGAACTTTAAGTATTTTTGGAATTTACGGTATTTTTGGAACTTTAAGTATTTTTGGATCTTTAAGTATTTTTGGAACTTTAAGTATTTTTGGAATTTACGGTATTTTTGGAACTTTAAGTATTTTTGGAACTTTGGACCCTTTCCATACATTTTAAGACCTCATCGCCACTTGGAGTTTTAACCGGTTACCTTGGCGACACACTTTACCTCACATTTACTATATACTGTATTGATTGTCCTTCCTCCTTATCTTCCAACCATTTGGACGCAGACTTGCATTTCCCCATAACGATGTTGTTTAACAACCGGCGTAAACGGACCTTCGCGCGCTATCAAGCAGTGAGCGTGCGATGTCCTGTTCAGATGACGTCAAATCCAACGGGATGCCATAAATAAACTACACAGAATCACACTACACACCTACGCAATGATTACATTCAGGCACACTGTAGAATACAACCTCTTTGGACAATTTATATACTTACTGAAAACAAGCTGCAAAATGTAATACCTTGGAAAATGCTGTTTAATACTTTTTAATAGCCTTCATTTTCGCTAAATTGATTGATCAACTTGTAATACTTTTTAAGACCCCGCAGTATTTTGTACTCAGGATTGTGGGAAATCTCTCTGTCTGTCCACACAAACTGAAAGATTGACAATAAAGTTGTTGTTTTTTCGACTTTTTTGAACCCTAACAAGATTATACATTTGTTTGCAGATGTTCAAAACAGTTTGGAGTTTGGAGGTTAAGTGTCTTGCCTGAGGCTGCATACACATACTTCAACTCAAGGCGTTTCATGAATGAAAAAGGCTTTGAAGAACTGAACACACACAGTACATTTGACCATCAGTAGTAAAAAGTTACCTGAAGAAGGTGACGAAGAACTGCACCAGGTCCATGATGCTGTTGTGCTGAGAGAAGGCAATCTGTTGGGACAGAGGAAAGAAATACATAGTGAATATACAAAAAAAACCTTTTCAACAATATGAACTAAAGCACACTTATTGAATATTTATGAATTCATGAGGCCAAAACTAACTGAATAAAAACATACCATACATAAATGCATTTCAGATGCATTTCACATGTTTTTTTTTAGGTTGTTAAAGTATATCTTAAAAATATACACATAAAACGTTGGTTTGTTGCACCATAAGAAATATAAATGTATTTCCGCTTGTTTCATCAGCAAAACACACCCACACACTCTTCACCTCTAACCTAAAACATATCTGTCTTCATCAACAGCTGTGTGTGTGTGTGCGTGTGTGTGTATGTGTATGTGTATGTGTATGTGTGTGTGTGTGTGTGTGTGTGTGTATGTGTATGTGTATGTGTGTGTGTGTGTGTGTGTGTGTGTGTGTGTGTGTGTGTGTATTTTAGAGGAAACTTTTTGCCCTCAGCTATGAGAGATTTGAGCTGAAAAGCCATTGTTGTCCATGTTTAAACTCCATCGCGTTAAGAGGATTATTTATTACAGACATAATTCATTTTCCTTTTGTTGTTGTTTGTGTTGCCCTGTGGGAAATAACACTCAGCCGATATGTTTGTTGGAAGTATCACAGAATACTGAAGCCTTTTTGGAGAAAGATGAGCATGCTGTCACACACAAACTTTTTTCTCAACTTCATATTGACTCCTTAAAGGGGTATATGTTGATGTTCAGGTGTATATCAGTATGTAGTGTCTCTACTTTAAAGAGTCCTCTCCTGCTGATGTTCAGGTGTATATCAGTATGTAGTGTCTCTACTTTAAAGAGTCCTCTCCTGCTGATGTTCAGGTGTATATCAGTATGTAGTGTCTCTACTTTAAAGAGTCCTCTCCTGCTGATGTTCAGGTGTATATCAGTATGTAGCGTCTCTACTTTAAAGAGTCCTCTCCTGCTGATGTTCAGGTGTATATCAGTATGTAGCGTCTCTACTTTAAAGAGTCCTCTCCTGCTGATGGTCAGGTGTATATCAGTATGTAGCATCTCTACTTTAAAGAGTCCTCTCCTGCTGATGTTCAGGTGTATATCAGTATGTAGCGTCTCTACTTTAAAGAGTCCTCTCCTGCTGATGGTCAGGTGTATATCAGTATGTAGTGTCTCTTCTTTAAAGAGTCCTCTCCTGCTGATGTTCAGGTGTATATCAGTATGTAGTGTCTCTTCTTTAAAGAGTCCTCTCCTGCTGATGTTCAGGTGTATATCAGTATGTAGTGTCTCTACTTTAAAGAGTCCTCTCCTGCTGATGTTCAGGTGTATATCAGTATGTAGTGTCTCTACTTTAAAGAGTCCTCTCCTGTCAATGTTCAGGTGTATATCAGTATGTAGTGTCTCTACTTTAAAGAGTCCTCTCCTGCTGATGTTCAGGTGTATATCAGTATGTAGTGTCTCTACTGGGACATGTCTCCATGCTTTAATGTTCAAAAAGCTCTTATTTTTCTCATACTGTCTGTGCTGCAGCACCTCTTTTCACCCTCTGTCTGAAACCAGAGCCCAGTCTGCTCTGATTGGTCAGCTGGCCAGCTCTGTTGTGATTGGTCAACCTGCTTAGAGATGTCCCGCCCCTTAGCCTATCACGTACAATGTGTTGGAGCGCTAGCCAATAGGAGCGCTAGTGTTCCATAGAGATGTCACTATGTTTCGTAACTTTTGGATTTTAGCCTTTGCAGACCATTTACATGCACAGAAACCTTTATAACACACTGCAGCAAAGAGAGCAGCATAGTGCCTCTTTATTGACTTTTTAATCTGCATTGAATTAAATCAGAACAGCTTCCATATGTGTGTGGGTGAAGAGCAGTTGTAACACTTTGCTGAAACTTGGCAGATGATTTTATACGGTACTAATAAAGGAAGCAATTTAAATTAAGAAGACTGGAAAGTGAGCTGTTTCATTAAAAGTCTTGTGAGGCAGACCTGCACATTCAGGAGAAGTCTTATACATCATTTTAATTGGCTTTAACAAAAGACTCAATAGAGTTTTCTCCTATTAAACTTTAAGACAATGTGTAAGTGTTGCATCTGAGGCCACCAACGTGCAAACGATTACACACTGATCTCGTTTTAAAAACCTGATGCAGACTATAAAAACATGAATCACAGGCATCACAATACGTCTGACAGCAATACATTTCAGCCGTCTTTAGACATGGGGATCGCTTTAAACGGCCCTAATAGCCGGAGAAAGGCTTCTGTCTTTGTCTTCTGTGAATCCTCTGAGACTTGTTGTGAGGGGAATGGAGAGAGAAATGGGGCAAAATGGGCTTAAGAGGTTTACTGGCATTTGTGCAGCAGGTGAAATGGCCTGACAGTGTAAAAGCTGCTGAAAAGCTGATCTGGGTCCTGAGGGAACGAGCGTTAATACGAGCATCAGGGAGAAAGAGCCTGGCTTTGCATTCAGGCTTTCACTGCCGCAGTTTACATCATTACCCCCTCTGACAGTGTTAGGAGTAATAATGCACACACACAGACTAACACACACACACACACACACACACACACACACACACACACACACACACACACACACACACACACACACCACACACACACACACACACACACACACACACACACACACACACACACACACACACACACACACACACACACACACACACACACACACACACACACACAGGTACACATAAAGATGACTACTGTAAAAAGAAAAGTACAAAACATATCAAAATAAACATATTGTGGACATTATATGTATGTGTATTTTATCTTAAATAGTCACACACACACAGAAACACACACACACACACACACACACACACACACACACACACACACACACACACACACACACACACACACACACACACACACACACACACACACACACACACACACACACACACACACACACACACACACACACACTTTCCAGTCCCGCACAAACTCCGGCCAACAGCCATCATTTAAATTTACAACAACTGCAGTCGTTAAACACAACTATAATCAATAACTGTTTAGACCACACCCTTTCCTCCTGATCCACAGCACTGCAGGGAACACACACACACACACACACACACACACACACACACACACACACACACACACACACACACACACACACACACACACACACACACACACACACACACACACCACACACACACACACACACACACACACACACACACACACACACACACACACACACACACACACACACACACACACACACACACACACACACACACACACACACACAATCAAATAGTTCCCTCCTGAGAAGGTAAAACAGTTGTAGGATTATTTCAGAAACAATATTTCTTTGTATGTTTTTGACCTCAATTCTGTCTTGTAGCAGGAGCGTATTATATATTTAACTGTTGCAATTACAGACAACATTCACATCATGTAATGTCTACTATAAATGAGGAGGAAGCACTTCTTCTTCTGTATGGTCTTTATTAGGGTCCTCATTGGCTTTAGTTACTCTCTGACTCAAAACACTGCAGTAACCTACACTTAAAAGTAGAAAACCAAACTCTGCAGGTATATCCTCTTCTATAGAATATAATTGTTCTGAGATCAGGGGTCAGCTAAAGTGTTCAGGGGGATATTTGTCACCTAAAGCTAAAATGTTGAGGGAGGGTAAGAGATGAGAAGAACAGGAATGACGTAAAGAGGACTCAAAGGACAGTTCAGTCATTATTGAGGGTCTACGGTGGCCCTCAGAGTACAAACGGAGTAGCTGTGACAGCAGTGGGAAGCCTTTTATTTCCCTAAACCCCGGAGCCAGGGGCTGCTTGTTAAAAGCTGGACTCAAAGAAAGTGTTTCTGATCAATAAAGGAAGGGAGAAAACGGAGAGCAACAGAAAGAGAAGTGCGACACAGGTGAAAAAGAGATGAGAAACTGAGGTGGAAGATGATGGTGGGTAAAGGTCAGCTCTAGTGGGCATGAGACAACCAATTTGTGCTAAAGTTCAGAACTTTTAGCTTTCTTTTTCGATCTAATTTGTTCTTTTCTATTAGTAACTTCTACTCATCAAGCTGCATATTAAAATTATTCCAGGGAGCCATTGAGTTGCTGCTGTCCATGGCCGCCTTATTTGCACCAGGGAGAAGCTAATCGCACTAGTTTCTAACTACAGTATATGCAACGTTTAGCTCTCTTGTTGGATCTTACCAGTTATTTTTCTATAAGTAGCTAATATTCGTATCTCATTGGTTGGCCATGAGGGTTGTGCAATAGGTCGCCATTGTCAGTATGTACGTGTGTGTATTGTGTTTGTTCAAACGGTGTATGACTGATGATATGTGTATGTCTCTTAATGTCCACTATGTTTGTATATGTACATGGATGCACTGCAGGACGGAGTCCAGAACAAATTTCCTTACGGGGACAATAAAGTATATCGTATCGTATTAAAGGTGGGGTAGGTAAGTTTGAGAAACCAGCTCGAGATCGCTAGAATTTGAAAATACACAGCCGGAAAAAATCTGCCACTTCCTTACAGAGCCCCCTCCTCCAACACACACGAACGCGCACATGACCAATGAGGGCACGAGATAAGTTTGTGCACAGATGGAAGGCTGACAGGCAGGTAGGCCATCCAGTTATTTTAGCCGGGCCGGCTCAAATGATTGGTCGTGCTTTTTACAGTACTACGGCTTCTACAGATGATATTTTTGTATGGATTTTTTGTCAAAGCACTTAAGATATTCATTGCTATCGGGATGTTAAGAGCATTCCATGGAATATAACAAAAAGTGTATCTCGAGCCGGTTTCTCAAACTTACCTACCCCACCTTTAATCTGTGCCCTCTCTTAACTTTCTTGTAGGAGATTTTGTCTGCTATTTTTGAGTTGCTGCTGTTGTGCATCCACCATGGAGAAGCTAATCGTGCTAAAGCTGGCTAGCATGGTGGTTGGAACAACTGCTATCCCCACTGAAATCTTGAGAAGGACACAGAGGACGCTGGTTAATTATGGGCAACGTAAGATCACTGGCTAATGGAGGAGCTAACAGTGTAGGAGTCAGACAGAATATCTGGAGTTAAATGTGCTTTATGGAAACATGGCTGACCGGGGTTTATATCTAACAACAGCGTTTCCATTGATGGCTTCCAGACTGTTTGGGTCGTCAAGGATTGCACCGAGAGCTTCATCACGTCTTCATTATGAGCCTTAGTCTACGTGCATTTAACAAGGAATTGTATAGACTGCAAATACAACATTGTGTTCAGCAGCAAAACAATTAAAAAGCCCTGCTGGTTCAGATTACAATGTTTTGCCCTGTCAAAGTATTTCCAAGAAAATACGTATAGCAAAAGTACTTCAGCGGACCTTAGTTAAACATATGGCCACCCTACATTAATTATGTATCTGTGTTAGATGATGTAATCATGTTGAGGTCACACATGTTATCACCAGCATGTAAACAAATGAACATGTGAGTGTTCCTTGGACTGTTTACCACACACACTCTTCCTCTTCCTGTTTGCATATGCATGAGGACCTAATGACCAAAGTGGAGCTGTTGCCAAGTGCCGCCTCCACCTACATGTTAAATGCAAATGAGCCCCACGCTACCATATGTGTGCACTTGTTAGGAGAGCTCACAGATGTAGGTCCTTTAACAGGTGCTTAAGACCCATTTCTGCATCAATCTGCAGCGGAAAAAAACACCGGGAACAAACTGCAGTGAAAAAACAACACGGTATGTAGAACATTCTGTTAGTTTCACTTCATTTCTGCTAACCTTTACTCGCCAAATAAACAGTTTTTAAGCTTTTCAATAAATTGATATTGAGTTATAACACAGTTTCAGGCGAGAAACTAAACATTTAGATTACCAATGTGTCATTAGTTTATCCAAATAATACGTATTTGGGAATTTTACGAGGATGTTTGGAGCTGTGGGAAGCTGCTAGCTGTGAGAAGCTGCCAGTGGGTTAAAAACTAATTTCAACAATGTTTTATAATAGCTCTCAGTGCCAGAAGGGTAGACACAGGTCTCCACTGCATTTACCTTTAGGGTGTTATTCTTTTTTTAAATATGGAAGCCACCAATTTGGCAACAGAACTACAGCTAACATGTGCTAGCTAGCTTGTTAGATAGGTAGCTAACGTGAAGCTAACTACTAAAATAGATAGCAAATGTTAGTGACCTTGTAAAGAGCATAGCTAACTTTCACTAGTGCGCTTTTTAGATATGTAGCTAATGTAAGATAGCAAACTAGTTGATACTAAAATGTAAGCGAGCTTGTAAAGAAGATAGCTAACTTTCACTAGTCAGCTTTTTAGCTAGCTAGCTTGTTAGATAGGTAACTAACATGAAGCTAACTACTAAAATAGATAGCAAACGTTAGTGAGCTTGTAAAGAAGATAGCTAACTTTCACTAGTCAGCTTTTTAGAAATGGAGCTAACGTAAGCTAGCAAACCAGTTAGTAAGATAGTAAAACGTTAGCGAGCTTGTAAAGTAGATTGCTAAGTTTGCTATGGTTCACTAGTTAGAGCAAAGTTGTGCCCAAACAATGCATAATAAAGCTTAGGCTATCTAAAAGTAAAAGTATGAATTCAAACTTTATGAGGTCTGCAAGATGAAAAAAACCCACTTTCAAAGCGTTTGTTTACTGAATGGAATTCTTATTGAACAGAGCTAAGCTAAGATAACATTGGTTTATATATTAAGTACAATAGTAGTGCTCTGAGTGACCTGATTCATTGACTGATTTTGCTATCCTGCGGCATGAAAACTTTGCAATGCTTTTGTTTGTTTGTAGCCTTTATTTAACCAGGTGAAACATCCCATTGAGATCAACGATCTCTTTTTCAAGGGCTTTGCTTCAGGTTGGCTTTGAAAACACCCTTAAATTATGAATCCCAACACAACCAATCTGCACTGATGTTGCTGACTTCCTGTCTGCCTAAATGGGCATCAATCTCATGCACCCTATGGAACATGATACTGCTGGATCAGTGTGTGTGTGTGTGTGTGTGTTGTGTGTGTGTGTGTGTGTGTGTGTGTGTGTGTGTGTGTGTTGTGTGTGTGTGTGTGTGTGAGAGAGAGTGTGTGTGTGTGAGAGAGAGTGTGTGTGTGTGTGTCAGATATCTGATTAGGGGAGGCATCCTATTTAATGACTGCAGGCGCAGAGGACGGTAAGTGACTGAGCATAGAGCGGCAAATCAAATCAGCCGACCAATCACGGCAGCCCTGCATCAAAATGGCCGCTCATCTCTGACAGAAGGCTTTTAATCAGCTGGCCTTACTGGCAGTGATGCATGCTGGGAAGTAGAGCGAGTGGCAGAAGATGCAGACTGATGAAAGCGGACTAAAAAGGTGTTTAAAAATGACAATTCGGGGACTAATACAGCAAAGTGTGTGTTGTTTGCTGCAGTCGATTCTAATCTAGAGTGGAAACAAAAGGCTTGTATTGACAAGTTCTGCTAAATTACAAACTGAGATGTTCAAATTAGAAACAGTAATGGTCTCAAGTTTTGCATTTCAGGCTAATTTAACAGTTAGTTCTTTCAAAACAACAAAGATGGAGCGAGAAACTGGGTCATGCTCTCAGAATGTTTGTGGGCTCGATCAATAAAACATGAGTTCTGATTAGAAATAAATCCAGGCCAGGCCTCGGCTGTGGAGAAATGATGTGGAAATCAACAAATGACAGACACTGATGATCTATTTTTGCCTGAGACATACTGTATATTTAATCTGCACTTATTGTGATTTATATATTGCAACAGTTCACTTTCTGATATTGACTTTCTAGACGTTCATAATCAACGTTCCTCTAAGATATTAGACATTAGAATATTTGGCCAATGTTGGTATTCAAGTTCAAGCTCTAATCATTTTATTTAGGGTGACTTTTGCATCTGTCCAGGGACTTGGCTAACTGGTGCATTTACAGCAATGTTTTATTAATGTGCTCTGTCCGTGTTAAATTAGCTTATGTAAATAAATAAATACATCTGAGGAAAATCTACAGCAGAAAAAGTTGAAATGAAAAAACTGTTTAGTAGAACTTTACTATTCCTGTTAATTTAAAGAATACTGGTTATAGCCAGTATTTTAGTTTTATAAAAAAGGCCACCTAATCATCACATCTGTAGTCAAGACCGTATAAAGGACTACAATTCCCACGTCGCCTCCTCTAAAGAGACAGATGGTCGGAAAGACGCTGTCGAGGTTCAGTTTTTAACCGTTTAAGTTACAGAAGCCTGTACATAGAAAGATAGAAAGACTACCTAAGTTGAATAATTACTTTATTTGAGTTGTGCCTCTTTTGTTTGATTTGTTTTGACTATTATAAAGGCCTGCTTTCTTTGTTGAATATGTGAAAAGTGTATTATTTTATTTAGAGTAAACCCAAAACACAATATCAACACACCAAGTCCTCCAAACGTGAGTAAAACAAATCTTATGGAAGGAAACTCGTTAGAAATGTCTGTAAAAGGCGTCCAAGTGACTTGCAGAAAACAAAGTAAGGAAGCGATGGAGCATTACATAGATATGTCCAGTGGTAACAAAGTACAATTACTCAAGGACTCCACTACTTTGTAAGTACTTGTTCTGGTACATCTTGTGTGGTGTTGATGGTGATGATGGTGATGATGACGGTGGGTGCAGGACAGAGAGGATGAAGGTGCAAGGTCAACGTGACAGAACCAATCAAAATCTGTTCCAGCAGAGCGAGCGATTCCCACACCTCGTCCGCCGCCAGGGAGACACTCACCGCTCACATGAGAGTGTGTGTGTGTGTGTGTGTGTGTGTGTGTGTGTGTGTGTGTGTGTGTGTTTGGATGGATTTCTACCTTTCTAATGAACCTGCTAGGTGAGGACATTTCTCCAGGGCTGCAGTTGAAATGTCAATGTGTCTTAGGAAGGTTCCTAACTGAGTGAAACGACCCGGAAGTACCTCAGTGTCAGCCCTGAATCTCTAGATAGAAAAAGAGCTTCAAAACTTCCTTTATAATCTCCTTTAGCTTAGGATACACTGGACCGGGAAAGGAGATAATGCCGTACCACAATTCTTGCAGCTGAAACATTTAAAGTGACAAAATATTCCCCCGTTCACGGAAAAAAAACGACTGTGATCAAGAAAGAGGGGACACTAAAAAGTGACGCACACAGCTGGGAGACCAGGGGACACTAAAAGTGACGCACACAGCTGGGAGACCAGGGGACATTAAAAGTGACGCACACAGCTGGGAGACCAGGGGACACTAAAGAGTGACGCACACAGCTGGGAGACCAGGGGACACTAAAAGTGACGCACACAGCTGGAGAGACCAGGGGACACTAAAGAGTGACGCACACAGCTGGAGACCAGGGGACACTAAAGAGTGACGCACACAGCTGGGAGACCAGGGGACACTAAAAAGTGACGCACACAGCTGGGAGACCAGGGGACACTAAAGAGTGACGCACACAGCTGGGAGACCAGGGGACACTAAAGAGTGACGCACACAGCTGGGAGACCAGGGGACACTAAAGAGTGACGCACACAGCTGGAGACCAGGGGACACTAAAGAGTGACGCACACAGCTGGGAGACCAGGGGACACTAAAGAGTGACGCACACAGCTGGGAGACCAGGGGACACTAAAGAGTGACGCACACAGCTGGGAGACCAGGGAGACACAGTGTCCCAGGGGTCCTTCTCAGGTCGACTATTTTCATTTCCTCGCTCCTCGGTCTCGGTCTCACCGGAAGTTGATTTGTCTGCGCCATCTTGAGTAGCGTCCCATGGCTCTTATTTCTGCCGGAGGACCGAGGATCGAGGAGCGAGGAGCGATAATGGAGGAGCGATAACCGAGGAACCACCAGACCATCCTCCGGTGAAATCCTCAGATACTCTCCCCGCCCCCTTACTGTGTATCGCTCACTGATTGGACGATGCAGCGCACTGATCTGATGCTTCTTGACATGAGAGCAGTTTCCCAGCGGAGTGAAGAAAACACATGAAACTCACGACTCACTCCTCAGTTTATACTGTGTTTGTTTCAATGAATGCATCATTCAGTTACAAATATGTGATATATCTGAACAACAAAGTGTCAAAAATTATTTTATTCATTTATTGGAAACATTTTCATGATCGCTTTTTTTTTTACATTTTCATTTATTGTCATTTCCATTCAGTCAGTCATTAAGTGCTATTTAACATGTTAATTGCTACATATCCACACAACAAACAAGTGTGCAATCCAATAATGTTAATCTAACTGGGTTTTGATAGATAACATATCTCTTTTCTTCTCTGAATTATTTTATTTCTATTGTGCACTCTAATCAATATTAATCCAACTATTGTTCGTTTATACATTTTAAGAATGGCGTTTATTTTTTGAGAATGAGTTCTTATTTTATTTAATGTATTTGGGTCTACAACAGATGATACAAATGTTTGTGTCAGTAAATGTGTACTAACAGAGGCGGGGGTGTGTTGTGAAAATAACGGGGACAGAGCTGCTGTCAGAAGAACAGCTGTGCGGCGTCATCACAAACGGACGTCGCTTCACGTGACGCTCCGGAGGAAAGGACGTCCCATTGCTCTTAAAACTCATTTCCCTGCTTCTCGTGGTTTCCTTGCGTCTCTCCATGCTTCCCTGGTGGGAGGGACTAAACGCAGGGAAACGACGCAAGTGAGGGACGCAAGGATTCCATTTAATCGACCTGAGAAGGACCCCTGGTCTCCAGCTGTGTGCGTCACTCTTTAGTGTCCCCTGGTCTCCCAGCTGTGTGCGTCATCTTTAGTGTCCCCTGGTCTCCAGCTGTGTGCGTCACTCTTTAGTGTCCCCTGGTCTCCGTTGTGGTTTTGAGCTTCGTGCAGCTTTTAGTAAACGTGCGCATGTCTCCTCAAGTTGCTGCATGTGTTGTTGCTGAAGATGTTTCTTCATCTGCATGTGTTTTATATTTGCAATGTTTCTGAAGCTGGAGCGTGTTTCTACTTATGTAAATGTTTGTGTCGTTGTTGTAGTGCATTTGTCACCTTAGGGAATAGACAAAGAAACATTTTACTAATATATATATGCGTATACTTACATACAAATACACACGGGCATACAAACACACAGTATCTAAAATTGTTTGAAACTTTCCTCCCTAATATTAATTTGACATCTGGCCTGCTTCCTCAGGTTTGAAAGATGTTTCTTCATTTGCATGTGTATTTAACTATTATATATGCGTACACTTACACACAATAATACCCTAAATATTTATTTGACATGTTCTGACATCTGGCTGGTGGGTGTGGAGATGTTTGCTGTAAAGTCTTTGTGCTCTTTCTCCTCGTCTCTCTTTGTCCTTCATGCTTCAGTGTTCGTGTGCATGTTGATGTTTTGTCTTCGTGGCACGCAGGTCTATTAGATCAAATACCTCAGAGCGGGTCATTACCAATCCTCAGGACGATTTCTCTCCTGGCGTCTGAAGCCACCAAGGTCAACGGACACAGATCCTCCGGTTACACGGGATCACGTCCGACATGTTGGTGAGATACGCCTCATCAGGGTCGTTATCATATCACCTTTCAGAGAGCAGATATAAGCAGCTCTGATAATGTAGCATTAATGGGAAATGCATATGAGGAGGGGGGAGCGATCGATGGACAAATGACCCGTAACGAGGTGCAGGACACGAGGCGATAGACGCTAACATGTATACACCAAATGACTGATAGTGAACACTCATTAGGGTTATGTGTCCAAATAGGGCTTAATCATGTGCTGGGGTTTAATATATTATATCTTGGTTTAAAAAGAAAAGTTATCAGTTGGAAAAAGATGCGGCATTTGATTTTAAGCTGGAATACAAAATAAATGTCTTTAAATAATGTTTCAATACTTTAAGGTCATGAATGACTATATCTAGGACTCTTTAAAGTAGTAGAGACCTACATCTGATTACACCTGGACATCAGCAGGAGAGACCAGTAGGACACTACACTGATATCACCTCATAGCAGGAGAGGACTCTTTAAGTAGAGACACTACTACTGATATACACCTGAACATCAGCAGGAGAGGACTCTTTAAAGTAGAGACACTACATACTGATTACACCTGAACATCAGCAGGAGAGGACTCTTTAAAGTAGACACACTACATACTGATATACACCTGAACATCAGCAGGAGAGGACTCTTAAAGTAGAGACACACATACTGAATACACCTGAACATCAGCAGGAGAGGACTCTTTAAAGTAGAGACACTACATACTGATATACACCTGAACATCAGCAGGAAGGACTCTTTAAAGTAGAGACACTACATACTGATATACACCTGAACATCAGCAGGAGAGGACTCTTTAAAGTAGAGACACTACATACTGATATACACCTGAACATCAGCAGGAAGGACTCTTTAAAGTAGACACTACATACTGATACACCTGAACATCAGCAGGAGAGGACTCTTTAAAGTATCAACTAATATCACCTGACATCAGCCAGATCAGCAGAGGACTCTTTAAAGTAGAGACACACAACTGATATACACCTGAACATCAGCAGGAGAGGACTCTTTAAAGTAGAGACACTACTGATATACACCTGAACATCAGCAGGAGAGGACTCTTTAAAGTAGAGACACTACATACTGATATACACCTGAAACATCAGCAGGAGAGGACTCTTTAAAGTAGAACACTACATACTTATATACACCTGAACATCAGCAGGAGAGGACTCTTTAAAGTAGAGAACTACATACTGATATACACCTGAACATCAGCAGGGAGGACTCTTTAAAGTAGACACACTACATACTGATAATACCTGAACATCAGCAGGAGAGGACTCTTTAAAGTAGAGACACTACATACTGATATACACCTGAACATCAGCAGGAGAGGACTCTTTAAAGTAGAGACACTACTACTGATATCACCTGAACATCAGCAGGAGAGGACTCTTAAAGTAGAGACACTACATACTGATCTACACCTGAACATTAGCAGGAGGGACTCTTTAAAGTAGAGACACTACATACTGATATACACCTGAACATCAGCAGGAGAGGACTCTTTAAAGTAGAGACACTACATACTGATATACACCTGAACATCAGCAGGAGGGACTCTTTAAAGGAGAGACACATACTGATATACACTGAACATCAGCAGGAGAGGACTCTTTAAAGTAGAGACACTACATACTGATATACACCTGAACATCAGCAGGAGAGGACTCTTTAAAGTAGAGACACTACATACTGATATACACCTGAACATCAGCAGGAGAGGACTCTTTAAAGTAGAGACACTACGTACTGATATACACCTGAACATCAGCAGGAGAGGACTCTTTAAAGTAGAGACACTACGTACTGATATACACCTGAACATCAGCAGGAGAGGACTCTTTAAAGTAGAGACACTACATACTGATATACACCTGAACATCAGCAGGAGAGGACTCTTTAAAGTAGAGACACTACATACTGATGTACACCTCCATCCTCCCTTTAATCCATCCTCTTCTGCATGTCTCTATCAGTCCTTCTCCCTCCATTGTCAATCAACTGTCTCCATTTTCCACCCTGGACGTTTTGACTGTGAACATCCGTTAACCAGCCGCCTTGTCTTAACTCTCCTCCAATCATCCATCCTGTCACTTTTTGACTCCATCCATCAGCGATCACAGCCCACTCTGCGCGACACTCTTAACACACCAGCGCTAAAAAAAAGTCTACTTCAATTTAATGGATCATAAGGCATTCGGAGTGAATATTCAGAGTGTGTGTGGCTGCCGCCTGGAGATTTAATCCTGCGCTGCATAATTGATGGAGAAGACATTGAAAAACTCACAGATCGTTAAATGTAGAGCAGATTTGCCAACACACGTTTCAGAATAGTTATTCTCCGCGTCTGTCAGGCTATATGTCTGCAGGGAGACATTTCCTGAAGACTGGGATGATTATGGTGATGATGACGTTTATATTCTTCATCCACACAACCTTAACTGACTCTCTGTGGCAGGAGATTAAATATAATGGATACGTCCCTTTCAGATTCTCTTCAAAGTGTAGGACCATTAACCCTGTCTTAGTCTTTTATATATAACACCTTATTCCGCGTAGTACACGTCTACCTACTTAAAATAAACAACGACTTGACTCACAATATTGATTTCATCCATTTAAAAATCATCATATCGCTTCCACTAATAAAATATAGTCTGTTGACTGCGTATCAACGGCTGGAGTTGCGGAGACAACAACACAAATTTAAATTTCCAACTCGAAAAAGGACCTACTAAAATAAAACAATATCAGTTGATTGTGAGATATATCTAAATACATTTTAGTTTGACATTGCCGTAAAACAGCCCTTTAGGTAACGTTAAGGACACGGTTAGAAACATAAATGCTCTGTTTAAAGCAATTAATTGGAGTCTGGTGGATTTTAAATGACGCCATTGTTTGATGAGATGTTTTGATATGAGAAAAACAAATATGTTCTTACCCCCCACTTCAAGTATCTTGGAGTCATAATGGACTCGAATTTTACTTTTAAGAAACATTAGAAAGTATCCAATACAATTAAATTCAACTTGCAAAATGTTAAACAAATTAGACCTCTTACTCTCATGCTGCAAAGTCATACCTCCACTGTGATTCTATCCCACATTGAATACTGTTTTGACAACTGGGTTTGCTTGTGCCACAAACTTGAAACCCATAGAACAGCTGTACAGAGAGCTATCAAGGTGTTTGACAGAAAGCCTAATTCATACCACCACTGCACATAGAGAAACACCATTTCTTGAGTTTTTGACCATTTTAAGTCTTTTAAAAGTATGTGTTTTATTTATAAATGTTTACATGGACCCCCCCCCCCCCCCCCCCCCCCCCCCCGCTAAATGCACTTTAACACAGGACTTTAGGTAGCTCTTGTTATCTCCTGCACTTATATATGTCGTAGCTGCTACATTGTATGCCATGTGATTAATGCTTGTATATGCTCATGCTCTTTTTGCATATCATGTATTTATTTTTTGCTATGTTTACAAATGTCATGTTCATATATGTTGTATGTGACAGGACTACGGATGGAAATTAGCTCAAAGCTAAAATCCGGCGTGTTTACACTTGAAGCATTATTGGTCTAAAGTGTTCATTAATGTGCATTGTCCCTATTCAAATAAACGATTAAATGAAAAATGAAAATCTGTTTTTAGGGAAGATTTAAGTGTTTGAGTTCAGGTTCTTTATTTGTACCCGTCGGTAGATTTAGTTTGCAGATAAGAAGACATCCATCCTGACACACTCTAAAAACAAACACAGACACATCTCTAATAAAATAACTAATACAAGTACACCCTGCTCCGTCAAATCTCAAAATATATAAAAACGTTTAAAAAGAAAAACACTAGTGCAAACATGGACATTCAAAAGTCATAATTAAATAAATAAATAGGCATCTGTGTGACGCTCCTATGTGTCTGTCACCCAATGTTATCCCATTGGGTGACAATTCATTCAAAACAAACCAAGCTCTTGCATAATGTCAACATC
The DNA here is from genome assembly GCF_902827165.1 of Trematomus bernacchii. NCBI lineage: Eukaryota > Metazoa > Chordata > Actinopteri > Perciformes > Nototheniidae > Trematomus > Trematomus bernacchii. Next base: position 392,214 of record NW_022987664.1, on the reverse strand, counting down.
GTGTGCGTCCTCTAAACAATGAACATGATAGTTATTATAATATTGTTTTAACGGACATATGTGCATCTTGTATTGTTTTTATTTAACTTGATAACTATCACCCCCAAAGGAAAAGTGATTGACAGTGGGGCGAAGAATCAATAACATACAAATTAAGAAACAATTAAACTCTAATAGCGAGCACTTGCACAATGCAGTGGACTGTGTTGTGAAAGACGAAATAGAAAATGCAATGTATCATTTATTTTACGAACCCAACACAATGAGCATTTGTTTGTTTTGAGTCAGATGTTTTCTAGAAATCTCTGTGAATTAAACGATTTGACAAATAGATATCTCAGCCGAAGGAAGATACGTTGTTTTTGTTACAGTATCTGTTCATTTGTCCTTTTCTCTCTTACTGGATCTATTAAGCCTATTAATTGTCGATTGATCAGCTTTCGCTTTTCAATGTGATACCTTTAAGTTGTGGTATTCATTTGATGTCACCTGAAACACCAGGAGCATATGATGGGCATTTTCACAGTCATTCAATAACAACACATGCTTTGAAGGTCTCCTATTATGCAAAATCCACCTGTTCATGTCTCTTCTACATCAACATGTGTCCCCTCTTCTTCATGTCTCTTCTACATCAACATGTGTCCCCTCTTCTTCATGTCTCTTCTACATCAACATGTGTCCCCTCTTCTTCATGTCTCTTCTACATCAACATGTGTCCCCTATTCTTCATCTCTTCTACATCAACATGTGTCCCCTCTTCTTCATCTCTCTTCTACATCAACATGTGTCCCCTCTTCTTCATGTCTCTTCTACATCAACATGTGTCCCTCTTTTCATGTCTCTTCTACATCAACATGTGTCCCCTCTTCTTCATGTTCTTCTACATCAACATGTGTCCCCTCTTCTCCATGTCTCTTCTACATCAACATGTGTCCCCTCTTCTTCATGTCTCTTCTACATCAACATGTGTCCCCTCTTCTTCATGTCTCTTCTACATCAACATGTGTCCCCTCTTCTTCATGTCTCTTCTACATCAACATGTCCCCTCTTCTCCATGTCTCTTCTTCATCAACCTGTGTCCCCTCTGTGGAAAGAGACTCTGAAAGTTTCAGGAACAAAGATTCTCTCTCTCTTTGTCCTGATCCATTTCTATAAAAACCTGTCTGAAAATGAGCTGATCAGATTTTGGCCACTTTGTGATGTCATAACGATGTGTTGTCTTGTGTAACCATTAGCCAATCACCAACCAAGGTAACCCCCCCCCCCCACCCACCTTATCACCTGAATCTCCTCCAGAGCACCATTGTGTTCTTTTAAACCAATCATCTCTCAGAGGGGCGTGGCCAGCAGCAGCTCATTAGCATTTAAAGCTACAGACACAGAATCAGCACTTTTGAAACAGGGCTGAAACAGTGGGGATTATGGGATGCTGCAATGATCTGTTTGGTGTTTCAGCCAATCAGAGACATGTTCCGTATATATCTGAGACCTGTAGTATGTTGTTGATAAAGAGTAATTGTTATAATAGTATAATTATCCTCCCCTCCCCTCTCACCTGAATCTTGATTGGCCAGCTGAAGTTGGTCACGTAGACGTAGAAGGTGATGTTGTGGTGGAGTCTGAAGTTGAACTTCTCACAGGAGAAACTGTCTCGGTGCTCTTGATGTTGGTCCTCGCTGATGGGCATCTCTTCACCTGAGATGGTGCCCGCTGGGACCAAACAGAGAGAAGTTTTAGGAAGAAGTACAGTAGTTTAGTTTTAAAAAAAATGCTTTATAGGGTACAGCAGCACACAACAACCAAGAACAGAAGTATTTTGCTGTCGTAGCATCTCAACAGTGTGCAGAGTCTACAGTAAAAACAGCCTTGTTTTTGCACCACTCTATACTGATGTTACACTGAATATGTAGCAATAATAAAGCAAGAAAAACAACTTTAGTGTAAACCTTTAGCCATGAGAGAGCATCACAATGAGCAGAGCTTCTTTCACCGTCAGCGTCCTTGTTAAGCTATTTTCACACAGAAAGTGGTTGCAGTGGAAACAGCCTAGATTTTGTAAATGTCAACGATGTGCCGTTCATCTCACACAAACAATGTTTTGTTGACACCTGGCAGTAACTCAGAGTGGGCTTTTAACATTTCCCCCAGTGCTGAAGTGGTCCGATTTCAGTTTCCTTCAGCAGTTTCTGTGTAATGCTTGACTTTTTCTGACAAAGTGAATAACAGATATTTCCACCTCCTGCTTTAAACACTCACACACACACTCTCACACACACACGAACAGACACACAGCCAACAGTCCCAAACTGAAGAGGCCCCAAGACATTGAGGGTGTTTCTCAATCGCGAGTACGTTTGCTTGGTAGCACATGTCTGCCGAG
>NW_022987664.1:372059-389708 GCF_902827165.1 Trematomus bernacchii | reverse complement strand
TAAAAACAGTCTGACAGGGTTACGTTGGAAGGTATTGTATTTCTGCTAAACAACCTTCATTTATCGCTGAAAACCAAATATATTAAAAGTAGTTAGGGGAGGTGTTTCTTGTTTTCAGTGAAGGATGTAAGAGAGGAAAAGCATTGTCATTGGTTTTCAACCTGACCCAGGATATTTAGTGCAACGGAAGTAGTATTTAAAACTGAATATACTTTAAGTAACACATCAATGAGCAGGACTGTTAAATAATATATTTTATCAATATGAAGAACATATTTTGTTAGAGATAAAATAGAGTGGTACAGCGAGTACTTGTGTAGGCCAACCCAGAGGTTAGCATCGTAAGGGTTCCTTCCACAAAAGCCAGCGGGGTTTTCCCATTGGATTTCGGCATATTGTTTATGACGCTTACACCCTTTGATCAACAGGATAATCTCCACACAAATCTAAAAGCTAACGCTAGGCTATAATGGAACTACAGCCCGGTCACATGACTTCACGTCACCACCGCTAAGCTAAAGGCGGCTAATATTGGGCTATAAAGGAACTACAGCACGGTCACATGACTTCACGTCACCACCGCTAAGCTAAAGGAGGCTAATGTTGGGCTATAAAGGAACTACAGCACGGTCACATGACTTCACGTCACCACCGCTAAGCTAAAGGAGGCTAATGTTGGGCTATAAAGGAACTACAGCACGGTCACATGACTTCACGTCACCACCGCTAAGCTAAAGGCGGCTAATGTTGGGCTATAAAGGAACTACAGCACGGTCACATGACTTCACATCACCACCGCTAAGCTAAAGGTGGCTAATGTTGGGCTATAAAGGAACTACAGCAAGGTCACATGACTTCACGTCACCACCGCTAAGCTAATGGCGGCTAATGTTGGGCTATAAAGGAAATACAGCACGGTCACATGACTTCACGTAAGCTAAAGAAGGCTAATAATGGGCGTGATGACGTTTAGTCGTCTCATTCAGACACTTGTTAACGGCCGTCATTTTTGTATTCACCAGTGGGGTATTTAGTGACGTATTTTGGCATAAAACAAAGCGCTAACCAACACAGTCTCACGGCATTTCGTGTTATAGTCACAAAATTAATCTATTGATTCGTGTTCACCAACACGATTTCGCCATTTTTTTCGTGTCACACAGAACGATTTTAAAAGCAATGTAAATAATAACAAATTAGAAGGAAAAAAAGATGACATAAAATACAGTTATCAGTATTCTGAGGCTCTGAGCCATTTCTTTTCCTCACTGACGGCAAAAAAACTCAGACATTATACAATTTAAAATAAAAGGGATAGGGTTAGGCTTAGGGTAAGATATTGAGTAAGAACATGTTTTTATGAACCACACAGCTTCTGGTCTTCCAAGACCCGACCGGACAAAAAGACGTGTTGCAGGCACGAAACATACTACCAATAGAAATACATTGCATTTCAAATCGTTCTGTGTGACACGAAAAAAAGGTGAAAATCGTGTTAATGAACACGAATCAATAGATTAAATTAATTTCGTGACTAATAACACGAAATGCCGTGAGACTGGGTTGCGCTAACATATCTTCAGCTTGTTATAACCACAGACCTTATTTCAAGCTAGTATCTGTTGACTGTGATGCGAGGTAACCGGAAGTTGTTACCTGGCCTTGTTTTTGCACCACTCTATACTGATGTTACACTGAATATGTAGCAATAATAAAGCAAGAAAAACAACTTTAGTGTAAACCTTTAGCCATGAGAGAGCATCACAATGAGCAGAGCTTCTTTCACCGTCAGCGTCCTTGTAAAGATATTTTCACACAGAAAGTGGTTGCAGTGGAAACAGCCTAGATTTTGTAAATGTCAACGATGTGCCGTTCATCTCACACAAACAATGTTTTGTTGACACCTGGCAGTAACTCAGAGTGGGCTTTTAACATTTCCCCCAGTGCTGAAGTGGTCCGATTTCAGTTTCCTTCAGCAGTTTCTGTGTAATGCTTGACTTTTTCTGACAAAGTGAATAACAGATATTTCCACCTCCTGCTTTAAAACACTCACACACACACTCTCACACACACACTCACAGACACACAGCCAACAGTCCCAAACTGAAGAGGCCCCAAGACATTGAGTGTTGAAAGCAGAGTGCTTTTATCTGAATTGCAATCAGAAGGGGAAGATGTATAAAACAGCCCTAATGCCAAACATTTCTAAATAGCTTCTGATGTGTTTCGTCAGGAGGGGGATTCCCCAGGAGGCAAACAGGAAGTAGATCTGACCGTTTCCCTTAAGGACTGCGGCCAGGGGCGGACTGGGACTACAAATCAGCCCGGGACTCTCGACCGGCCCACTTCGGTACCGCCGGACCACCTCGGTACTGCAAGTAATTACCGCTAGTACATTTTCAACGGGGGTACACTTCAGTACCGGCCCATCGGGATTTGTCCCGAACGTCCCGATGGCCAGTCCGCCCCTGACTGCGGCCAACAATAAAAGATAGTGTGATATTTCTTCATACAATTACATTTTATATAACAGCTTACTTTCAAATTCATTAGACGGTAATGCAATGCCAGAAAACTGCCCTGTTATGAAGATTAATGGCCGTTTTAAAGGGAATATTGGCTTCAAATGTTCTTTATCCACTTGGCTCAAAGAGACCGGTAGATGTTAGATCTTTACTGAAATGAGGGAGGAAGCATCATTTAGATATCATGCATTATTTAAACTATTAGCTAATTAGTTCGGTAGTTAGACATAGCTTATGTTAGCTAACGATAGCTAGCTATATAGCACACTGACAGGTAATTGCTTCGGTCTTAATTAACTTGTTTTTATGAATCTCTGTGGACCTTTGTCTACCCTTCAGGCAGTAAGAGTTTCTATTGACTTTTAACACAGGCGTTAGTATGGAGACCGACCAATCACAAATTCATTGATTACAAACTGAAGAGTAACACACGTCCAAATATCCACTGCCTTCAATGTAAACTCACACACATGCAATTTGCTGAGGTGAACATACCTGTAACATGTTTACCTAGCTACTTAGATGTATAGTATTTGCACTGTACTGAATATTAGCAGATCAAAACTATTGTAAACTATCTTTCTGTCTTTGGTGCCTCTGTTGTTTGCTACAGGAATCACAATAGACACCTTAGATGGACGTCAATTAGAGCTGAAATGATTCTTAACATGCAACTTCTTTGATAAGTGATCAATAAGATGCTAAACATGCTACCAGCTTATTTTCGTTTGAAGCGTTGTTGCTTTTTATGTGATAGTGAACTTTTAACCTTCCAGTGATCGACTGTTTATTACACAACAGTACAAAACTGACCTTTTTGGGGCTACTGAAGAAAATAATTAGCACATTAATCAACCCAATGATTAATTAATTGCAGACAAGTCAACAAAGGCCATATTCTAATCAGCCGAAATAAGTCAAATCACTTATTTTGCCATACTGTACGTTTAAGATAAGATAAGAAAGAAAATAACTTTATTGATCCCAATTTGGGAAATGTTTGCGTCGCAGCAGCATAAAAAGACAAGGCATTGTACAATAGCGAAATAAAAGACTAAAAAATTAAAAATTAAAATATCTCAAAATAGAGTGAAATAGCATTAAACAAGTGTTTAGCAGCTCTCCTTTGTTTCTACGTTTTCTTGTCTTTTCTCTATTTTCTCACTACTCTAACTTTTTAGTGGGCTTAGTTTCTTGAACTGTATTAATCTGTGTGAATCTGTGCTGTCCTGTTTTTCATCCTTAGCCTGTTGCTGTTAAACTACTGAATTTCCCCAAAGGGGTTAATAAAAGTCCATCTTATCTTACCTTAACCCTTATGTCGTGTTCGGGTCTCCCGTGACCCGTTTCAAGTTAAAATTATATAATAACTACGCTCTAGTTTATTTTTATCGGAACAAGGCTTCATGATATCCTCCACAACAGATATATAAACACGACAAAACTGATTTTGAAGTCTGAAGGTCTCTAAAAAAAAAAGTGTATAATTTGGTGTTGGGGTCTGGGGAGACCCAGCAGAATTGTTTTGGGTGACTCGAGGTCAAATTTGGTCGAATCAAGATTCATCTTTGACTTTAGACACCCCCCCCCCCCCCTTCATCCACTGTAACAATAATTTGAAACCTTTTTGGGGAGAATGTATTCTAATATTAGTCAATTATTGTCAGATAACGTAATGATCCACTGTCTTCACTATAGGAAATATAATGAGTGAATTGAATCACATGTTTTACTTAAAGTGGACCTATCATGCTATATTTGAATAATATAGTGTAGGACCATACCTATATAAGGCATATTTATACTTTTTTTTTTTCAAAATACCAAACAGATCATGCATTTTAGCCATGCCTCATTTTGCTCAATTTGACATTTTTTAGCTCTGTTTTAGCAAGGGCAGATTCAGTGAGAACAGCACCATCTAGAGGCCTGGCATATGTACTACAGCGTCTCCAGCGCTTTCGAACGGCAATGGCCGTGGCTGTCTCCTCCTGATTGGTGGAGTTGGCCCAATAGCCGTAGCGCCACCGTCCTGACGTCAGGACAGTGTTCAAATCTGGATCAGTTTTTATCAGATCCGTTGCAGCCCCTTTTTTAGAGATTTGGGTATGGAGGAAAATAGAGAGGGTTGTGTTTTCTGACACTTGGTGAGTTCCCTGGAACACCGGGGACACATATTCATGTAGAAAAGACGTACAAAAGTGCATTTTGCATGATAGGTCCCCTTTAAATATGTGGTGTAATGTTTTTTGGGGCCATAAAATTACAACAGGATTGTATGGTTATGAATGCATAATAAGTTAGTAATGATGTAGTTAAAACAATATTGGATGATAGTCATTATTTTTTTGAGTTTTGGACTGAGATAAATCATGGGTCAAAATTGACAAAAAAAAACGGTAACAGCTTTTGAACACAACACAAGGGTTAAATAAAATATAAAGCAGGTGTAAGTATAAATACAAAATGTTTTCTACCTGTTGAGCTTAGGGACCAGGTGATGTTGAGGTTAAAGTTGTTGGAGGCGTTGATGGACATGTCCAGGTTCTTGTTTGCCTAAAAAAGAGACACAAAAACACGTAGGTTCGGATCACTGAACTGGATGATGAGTGGATTAAAGTTGGACAAAGGAAAACCAAAAGTAGGCCGACAAAAGTTATTATTAACTGTTAATATGAGCTTTAGTATGGAGCCCGACCCATCCCAAATACAATTAATTGTTTACAAACCGAAGAGTTAAAGTAACACACGTCAAAATATCCACTGGCTTCAATAGAGTGCCACAGTGACACGTCCTAAAACCCGGAAGTGAGTTAGCATTTTACCACTTCCGGTTCCTTCGACAAAAACCAATGGGATCTCTCCATAGGATTTAGGAAAATATCTGGAAGTAAGGTCTGTGGTTGAGACACATTGAAGAGACGGATCACGTTTTGTTCTACGACATTAAATCCATCAGCAGTGACCCCACTGGTGATTTCTGAAGAGTTGACGTGTCTGAAAAACGATGGTTGTTACCAAGTGGCTGAATAGGACTACAGAAGTTGTCGAGGCCATTGTACGTCATTACGCCGAACACGTAAACACTCCCGCTAAGTTTGTTTTCCCCCGTGTTCTGCTTGAAAGCAAGTCCCTGCCTCCTGCAAACTGTTCAAACAAACGCTTCAACTCGTACCATTTAGAATCTGTATGTTTGAATATGGATCTTAAGTTGGCGTGACGTTGAAGCAGCGACCCTGCTGTAGTTCCTTTATAGCATAACGTTAGCATTTTGCTTCTGGCGACTAGATTTATGATTCGAAAATGATAAAAGTAGGGTAGACATGTGGAGATTATCCGGCTGAACAAAACGTGATCCGTCTCTTAAATGTGTCTCAACCACAGACCTTATTTCCAGCTATTTTCCAAAACCCTATGGAGAAATTGCATTGCGTTTTTGTCGAAGGAACCGGAAGAAGTTTACTTCCGTGTTTTAGGACGCGTCACTGTGGCACTCTTTGTAAACTCACACACACTGTAACATCTTTACCTATTTTCTAACTATTTTCTGTCTTTGGTGCATCTGTTGTGTGCTACAGGAATCATGATTAGATTCAATTAGATGGACGTCAAAAGATGCTTAACATCGGGGTATCACTGAGCTGCATGAAGAGTGGATTAAAGTTGGACACAGGGAAACCAAAAGGCTTGAGATGCATTCAGACACAAAGCTAATTCATTCTGTCTTATTTGTATTGACCGCTGTATTGAGTTCTTAGTTGATGGAAAACTTCCTGACAGTATATACAGTTTAACTTGTTTTCCTCCAGACCTCTTCTGCAGTTTCTCGTGTATTCACGAAGCCCAGCGGGGGATTTCTCTGCAAACATATTTTTAACTTTAGCCTCTCCGTCTCCGCCTCCACTCGTATCACCTTGGAGCGTTTCTGAATCTATTGGCCTCTCTTGGCACCGTTCGATTGATTTTGTCTGCAATGTTGCCCGGAAATTCAACTCTGAGTTGCATCTGCACACACCTTCAGGCTCAGAGGAGGAAAAACAGGCCAGACACATCTTGAGAATGTAGATGTCTCTTAGTGTTGACAGCAGATTATATTACACAAAAAACACTTCTACGTCTTCTTTTAAAAAACTACTTTTGGCAAACGTTGTGATGAACACATGATGCCCTGCTCCATTTACAGGCCTTTGTGTCATGTGATCATGTCTCTGTCTAAGTATTGCAACAAAACCCTTAAAACTATTGAAAAACAACCATTTGTTGCCTGATGTTTGGATCATTATAGTGTCATAAATGTTTGATACTGAGGCGTGTCTGTTTGAAAAAATCTGATTTAAAGAAAAATCTGAATATTAGAAAAAAGTCAGAATTTTAGAAAAAAGTCAGAATTTTAGAAAAAAGTCAGCATTTTGAGAAAAAGTCAGAATTTCGAGAGAAAAAGTCAGAATTTTTTTAAAAGTCAGAATTCGGAAACATTCAGAATTCTGAATACAGTCAGAGTTTTGAGAATAATTTTTCAAAAAAAAGAAGAGTAACTTTAAAATCTGACTTTTTTCTAAAATGTTAGAATATTAGAAAAAAAGTCAGAATTATTTATTTGAAAGTCAGAATACTGAAGTAAAAAAGATCTGGAAAATAAATGATTAAGAACATTTCATACAAGTATACAAACAAACATTCCAAATGACAGGTACCAATGCCCTGCTGTGTTACCTGTTCAGGTGTAGCCATGAAGTTGATGCTGGTGTAGTGACGGTCGTCTTCCTGAAGCAAACTGAAGGTGAACTGGTAATCAATTAACAGGTTGTCTAGGGACAGAGAGATAGAGAAAGAGAGGTGAGGAAAAAACACATAAACACGGATAAAACTAATCTATACGGAGACACAACAACATTAACACAGAAAAAAGTGACAAAAGGCAGTCAAATAATCAGTTTGGTTGACATGTGTTAGCAATAAAGTTATTAGTTGGGATTTCAATTTATGGTTTATTTTTGTAAGGATGCCAATTCCAAATAAAACTTTTACTCTGTCTCGTTTTTTTGATGAAAACAAGAATCATAGTCAGAGTTATGAAAGTAAAAACATGCGAGACGATGACCTTGAGTCGATACTCAGTTAGATAAATGACACTACAGTGGAGGAGTATCTGCTCAAAGACCTTTAAGCAAGGACAACAACAGCACATGTGTGTACATAAATGTTTTATAAATATGACTGTCACAATGCCATTTACTTAGACATACTAACGTTGGATCAATAGAGCATGAGGCCACCTCTAAATCATCGTGTTCTATCAGAGCCTTAATCATTTCTGAAAGCGGCTCTTTGTCAGAGAGACACAATGGCCGACGATCACAGTGATTCAACATCTGGACGGACAGCAGGAGACACACTGGGTCACCTTGTCTCTCCTTTCTGATGGGGGAGGAAGGGAACAACGAGGAATGGAGCAACGAGGAAGGGAGGAAGGGAACGACGAGGAGGGGGAGGAAGGGAGCGACGAGGAGGTGAGGAAGGGAACGATGAGGAGGGGGAGGAAGGGAACAACGAGGAGGTGAGGAAGGGAACGACGAGGAGGGGGAGGAAGGGAACAACGAGGAGGTGAGGAAGGGAACAACGAGGAGGTGAGGAAGGGAGGAAGGGAACGAGGAAGGGAGAGAAACAGAAGCTCTGAGGCCATGAGAGGATAACGGGGTGAGAGGATATTTTTTAAGTTAATCCGCGTGACTGCTGAGTGCTAAACCTGCAGGGTGTTCCAGGTGTGTGTGTGTGTGTGTGTGTGTGTGTGTGTGTGTGTGTGTGTGTGTGTGTGTGTGTGTGTGTGTGTGTGTGTGTGTGTGTGTGTGTGTGTGTGATGCATCCAAGGACAGCTCAGGTTAAAACAGACTCAGGCAGGCAAAGCTTGTGAAAGTGGATGTTTTTTCACACTGGGATGTTTCCATATAGTTGTTTGTCCATCAGACAACAGTGCAAAGCATGAAGTCATTAGACTTAAATATATTTTAAAATATACATGCAGCTTTTTCTTTAATTGCAAGTGGGGAATGTGATGTTCTGTTTCACTGCAAATTTGGCAACCAGCGACACACAGAAATAAACTCTGCTGCTTTTGTGTGTGTGTTCATCCAGGCTAGAGTTGCTCTTCTCTTTGGACGTGCAAGTAGGTAGGAAAGATTTCTGAGATACGACAGCAATGCTTTTAGGAGGTTCCTTTTTAGTCAATTTGGAATTTAAATACAACATGTGACACCCCTACACTGTAATGAAGGTTGACCATGTTGCTATTTAATATTGTTAACAATGTCTATATCATTGAAATGGTGTTATATTATCAAAAGTAAAAATATGTGTGTGTGTGTGTGTGTGTGTGTGGTCATAGTGCTGACTGTCACCTTGTGTTGAGGGAGAGTGAAACAGTAAAAGATGGGCCGTTTGAGTGTGTTAGAGTGTGTGTGGGTGTGTGTGTGTGTGTGTGTTAGACTGTGTGTGTGTGTGTAGGTGTGTGTGTGTGTGTGTGTGTGAGAGAGTGTGTGTGAGTGAGTGTGTAAATTAACGTTTTTAATTTGCTCTTCTGCTTAGCCAGCAGTCAGAGCCGCTGCCTGTATAATAACATAAATCAACGTTTACATAATTAGGTTACTTTCACAAAATAACATACATGCCTTTGCTATGCCTATGTATTAACTAAATGGTTGTTATATTGCTGTTATTTGAGGCATTTGTTTTAATTTAAAATACGCATTATGTACAATGGCTCTTTTCACAGAATCGTAGTTAGTAGTTAAAGTCAGAGTTTTGAGGAAAAATGCGGATGTCAGAAAATGTTCTGACATAATAAAACAAACAAAAAATGCAATTCTGAGGAAATTCTGAAAAAAGTCAGAATTTTGAAAAAAGTCAAAATTCTGAAAAAAGTCAGGATTAAGAAAAAAAAGTCAGAATTTTGAAGAAAGTCAGAAAACAAAACAAAAATCACAATTCTGAAAAAGCTCAGGCTTATGAATGAACACTGTTTATATCATCAAAATGTTATATTATCAAAAGTAAAAATAGGTATTATGCAGGATGGCTCTTTTCACAGTATCGTAGCTACTTAAGACATTCCTGTATCCAGTGTATTCAATAACTGCATCAGTCAAAGAGGCTGTGAGGCAGCAGAGGAGAGTCTTTCAAACACTGTAAAAATGCTCCATTATAATATATCAAACCCTCCAGTGGTGGAACAGGTAATCTGCTGCTGTCTAACACTGATCCGTCAGCAGAGATTCTGTGAAGAGCTTTTTCAACAAAGCAGAGAACCTTTATGTCACACTGCAGATAAAGATGTGAAGTTACCACCTTCCTCTCAGCTTTTACAATCCCGGAGCGTCACCGAGACCAAAGCAGAATTATGTTTGACAAACACTCTTGTTTTGTTCATCTTCAAGGCAATTTAGCCCGAGCCGCAGATGATATCAGATCAAAGACGATATCTTCCTCCCTCGCTCAAAGGCAGACTTGCTGCTTCTTGTTTATCCCATAAGGCTTCAGTGTTTGGGTTTTTTAATGGGAGTGTGTGCATATGTGTGTGTGTTTGCCTCCCAATGCATCCGATACACATAATGCACTATTTCTATTTGATTTGTATTTACTTGCACATCAGAATCAGAGTCCTAAACATTTAATCAAATGACTATAATGTAATGGCTTGATCCTGCAAACTGTCTTTTAATGAAATGATAGCCATTTAATTAAATGTTTAGGACTAGGCCTCTATGTTCCTGCACTATTTGATCTGTTTTATTTGTTCAATAATAATAATAGCTTGGATTTATATAGCGCCTTTCATGAGACCCAAGGTCGCTTTACAGAAGCACAGGAGTAGAAACAGACATAACAAAAGGCAGTCAGACAAACAGTCAGACAAAACAACAGATAGATTAGGGGCCAAAGGCCTTAGCAAACAGATGGGTCTTGAGGGCCCTTTTGAAGGGGTCAAGCGTGGGGATGGGTGGGGGCTGCCACACTGAAGGCTCTGTCTTTTTCCCAAAAATCTCACTTTTTACAAAGAAAATCTCACTTTCATTTTCTTACAAAAAAGGTCACATTGTTCTGTTGTCTTACATAATACACTTCAGTGAAAAACATCTTAATGATATTTGCTTTAGGTGACATTTTGTTACAGGTAATTGAATTCATTTGTAATTAACCCTCCCAACCCAGCTGTGCATGTGTTAGTAGTTCACATCCACCTGCCCTTGAATGCATGTGTTTACAGGTGTGTGTTAGTGTGTGAACAGATTAGATTACATCACAAAAGTCTCCCATCAATCCTCCCTCTGTGTGTTTCCAATATGTCTGATTTCAAGGCTGTTAGGAAGCAGAGCGGCAACAAAGTTCATCTCGGCTAATTACAAATCCCTTCTGAGAAATCTGACTGCAGTTTCACTTAGGCAAACTCGATTACACGCGTACGAGTGAGAATTCCCCACTCTGGATGAATTGCATCAAGGTATCACTAAAGGTATTAACAATCCCCAGAAGAGAAGGGAATAGAAATAGTCCGTGGCAATTCCTCCGGTTCACAGATGGGTGATCTTATTACCATAATACGTACGCTGATTCAGCCTGAAACAAAAAAACACTGAGAAGGAGAAGAGGAAGCCAACGTTATCTGATATTCCAGCAGTCTGCCTCGATTAAATACCCTAAAAAAACACAACGTGAACTCACCTACAGAGTCACTTTGTCAGAATATCTCGCTGAGCTTTCATTTAATGCTTGTTAACAACTCATTATTCTCCATTTGCAACACCTGCATCATCACCTTGCTGAGATAACAGGTGAGTAAACAGCACCTTCAGGACTGAATGGAGGTCAAGGTAACCTGGAGGTAATGTATGCATGAGGTCAGGTGACCCCCATTTATTAGAAGCTCCCTGACACAGTGATCTGAGGGATGGATACTTTTTCTGGAGACGATTTACTGAGTCAAAGCGTGCACAAAATGCAAGGACACTCATGGAAATCAATGCATTTTTAAAGGAGGTGTGCATGGGGAAAAAGAAGGGGCATACTGACACTAAACTGGTGGTCAAATGTGTGTAAGAGTCATTCAAGTTTTGTTAGTTGGTCTTTGTTTTTCCCTTTCAATAACCCTCATTCATTTATTATACATTCACCTTAGTATTATACATTATTATATGCCTTATCAGCCACATCATAGACTATTACATTAATGCCCACAATGTATACAATATCTTGTTTTTCATTACTGCACATATTTTATTCCAATTCCATTTCCACGATTTCAACCATATTCAATGTAAATACTGCTATATTTCACTATATATTTAAATATGTGTTAATGTTATTATAGTTTTCTTAAAATAGTTTTCTATCTGTGTTTTTGGTTTAATTGTTATGTACGTTTATGTATGCATCCCATACACACTGATTCTGATTCTGGTTGAGCCCTGTCCCTTTCCCCACTTCCGGTTCAAAGTCTAGGCCTATGTGTTAGTGCATCCAGTTTAGCACTAGCAGCAATGTAAACAATATATTTGATTAAATATAATTTACAGCTACACTGTGCCTATGCAGTGGTTTAACAGAACCACATCCATCCCTTGTTAGTGACTGGCAGGATGACATATGAAAATGGCCCAAAATCTCATATATGAGGACATTTTAATAACTCCGTTGTGTCTTTTGTAAATGGCTACGACTATGAGGAGCTACAAAAAGTACCACAACATATGAGCTGGTCAGACTAAAGCTCATGTGGACAGATTAGAATAACTCTCACGGCCAGAAGGAGAGACAGTTATAAGAAAAGTTAACCTATTAATCTGTCAGTGTGCTATTTTAGCCTGCAAACATCTACTGTATCTATCTATCTATCTATCTATCTATCCATCCATCCATCCATCCATCCATCCATCCACCCACCTACCTATCTACATACCTACCTACCTACCTACCTACCTACCTACCTACCTACCTACCTACCTACCTACCTACCTACCTACCTACCTGTCTATCTATCTATCTATCTATCTATCTATCTGTCTGTCTATCTGTAGATCATGTTGAAAACGTTTGCTATCTACCTATTTAGCAACTTACCTAAGCTACCCATCTAACAACCTAGCTATCAAACATTAGCTATCAAGCTTGCGATCGTAGCTATTTAGCTAGCGAACGTTATCTATCTATCTATCTGTCTGTAGATCCAGCTGCAAACGTTCGCTATCTACCTAGTTAGCAACTTACCTAAGCTACCCATCTATCAAACTAGCTATCAAATGTTAGCTATGTCGCTAGCCATCGCCAAATGTGTGGCTCTCTAATTCAAAGACAACTTATTATTAACACCCTATGGTTAGATTTGCAGTGCAGACCTGTTTCTATATTAACACACTACAGGAAAGGGAAAACACCAACAGGCTTAATAGGGCTGTATAAACTAGGCCTAATATCTGTGTGAACTGGGAATACATTGTCTCAAGAGTCTAAACCGTTCTTCAGTTTAAACCGCCAACAGAAAAAGATGAACATGTAACGTTTGGCGGGAGAAGGCAAAGAGTCTAAAAATATGTGTGTCATAAGTAAACATGTCTCTAACAATTAGCACAATACAACACAGTCTCACGGCATTTCGTGTTATAGTCACGAAATTAATCTATTGATTCGTGTTCACCAACACAATTTCGCCATTTTCTTCGTGTCACACAGAACGATTTTAAAAGCAATGTAAATAATAACAAATTAGAAGGAAAAAGACATTTAAAAAAATACAGATTTAAGTATTCTGACACAGAACGATTTTAGAAGCAATGTATTTATATTGGTAGTATGTTTCGTGCCTGCACCAAATAATAACTAATTAGAAGGAAATCTCAGTATTCTGAGGCTCTGAGCCATTTCTTTTCCTCACTGACGGCAACAAAACTCAGACATTATACAATTTAAAATAAAAGGGATAGGGTTAGGCTTAGGGTAAGATATTGAGTAAGAACATGTTTTTATGAACCACACAGCTTCTGGTCTTCCAAGACCCGACCGGACAAAAACACGTGTTGCAGGCACGAAATATACTACCAATAGAAATACATTGCATTTAAAATCGTTCTGTGTAACACGAAAAAAAGGTGAAAATCGTGTTGGTGAACACGAATCAATAGATTAAATTAATTTCGTGACTAATAACACGAAATGCCGTGAGACTGGGTTGCACAATAAGAGGATATCTAATCATATGTAGTGGAGATACTGGATATGACAAATCGACCCCTTTGCATTGCCCTGCATCCAGATTTTGAATAATCATTCAGTCGTATTTTGTGCACTAATTATGATATGAATTGGACTGTGAGGCTGTCTCCTGAGGGCAGAAAGCGCTCTGACTGGTGTTCACTGGTGTTTTTCCTCTGGTGTTAGTGATATCAGTGGTGGGACGTCCCCTAATTAGACGTTAGAGTGAGATACACTATGACAGCGGTTCATTAAAGCTTTTGTCCAGCCTGACTCGGGGCAAACTCATTAAATAGCAACGTTTCTTCTCATCAATTGACTGGATGTTCAATATGACAGCGTGAACTGAACCAAAACACTCAATGGATGGACGCTCACATTAATGTCTGGACAAGCTTCTGACATGGCTTTATTCTGTATTTGTGTTCATTCGTAAGGTTCAGCAGTGCCTTCAGTTGTCAGATGTAGTTATTTAATGATAACGCTGGTGTCTATTTTCTTTCTACTTTCATATAACAGTTTCTCATCCAGCAATACGTTGTACATTTGAGTAACACAGTTGTTAGTAAAGGATCGCCAAATACCAAAACATAAAATCAGGTTTGGAGGAACCTCATTTTTGGGTATATGTTCTGGAAGTTTTACCGTGTCATCAGTTGTGTTTACTACTGCAGTTGCACTTGCGAGGAGGCGGGGCTTATCTCCAGATTTTGCCGTGACTAAAATGTAATACACAAATCAAAATGATGACGAAATACCTACAGAAAGCTATTAATGCTTTTGCCACGTGTATACAGTATTATCTAGACTTGTTTATTTCTACTTATGTGCAATGCCTTGATTTGTATGCTGCTGCAATGCAACTATTTCCCCTATTTGGGATCAATATAGAACATCTCATCTTATCTTATGTAAGTGTGTACGCAAGACGACTGGACAAAACACTTTTAATATGCACGTTTTTTTTTTATATGGAGATCGAGTGATTAGGCTAAGCTAACGTTGTAGCTGCTCTGTCCACAGTCATATAGACATTTGAAGACATGCAATAATAAACAACAATGTATCTCCTGTTTCTGTACGAATGAACGGGAATATGAGATATGTGTGCGTTGTGGATGATGTTTTGTTTTCTAATCCAACAACGTCAGTATGTCAGAGACGACAGGCCGACATTGGCTTTATGTAAACTAAATAAAGTACTTCTAGTTGCCTACGCTGAACCACATTTCAGACTTTTAGAGGTGGCAGATTATGAATCCTAACAAACCATTACATTATTTAGGCATGACAACATCTTGTTCAATTCTGTGAGCCATGATCATGCTCAACTCTCTGACTGCTTTTTGGACATTTTTTCCCACCACTTTAAAATATAATACATTGTAGTTTGCCACATACTCATTCTCCTAAGTGTTAGGGTTATTTGTATAGTTACATTTCAATGTGGTGTACATACTTGTCTTCATCATCCTTTCTTAATGCTGAATTGTTTCTAAAAAATACTTATTTTGTAACTTACTTTTTATGATTGTTTATGTTCGCACCACCGGACACCAAAGAAAATTCCTAGTATGTGTAAACGTACCTGGCGATAAACGTTATTCTGATGATGAGGACTTGACAGTGTTTGGCAGTAATGCACACATTCCTTTTAATTATAAAAAACACCAACTTGTGTTAAACTATGAACCCCGTCACATCAGAGCTTCTCTACAGCGTGTTTTAAGTCCAAACACACTGCTGCCAAGGCATGATTGAACACACACACACACACACACACACACACACACACACACACACACACACACACACACACACACACACACACACACACACACACACACACACACACACACACACACACACACACACACACACACACACACACACACACACACACACACACACACACACACACACTGTGAGACCTGCAATCATTCATGCTTACAACTGACTTTGAAATCTGGACAAATGTGTGAGAGAGAGGAGAGGCAGACTAAACTCAGAGCAGATGTGAAGAAGGCGGATTTATAATATCAGAGGTTCAACCCTGAGAGGTTGTTTGGTTTAAATAATGGCTTCACACATGGGCTTTAAAACCTTGTATCGATGCTAAAATAGATCACTGTAATGTGTTTTAATCCTTCTGTCATTTGACGAGGATGCCTAGACGTTGTCAGTGTTACATTCCTACAATAAATGGACTTTATAAAGGGTAAGACATGTAAACTACTGAACCAGTGTTAGTGTGTTTTGCAGAGGTCCTTAGGTAAAAAAGGAGATTGATAACACTATAGGTAAAGGTCTTAATCTGTGTCTTTAAACAACACTATGTGAATGGTTGAGGACTTCTACACACTTAGCTGCACTTGTACATACCTTAATGTGTCTGTGTTCAATATATCTTAAACTAATGCCTTTTATTCACCTTTAAGGAGTTTGAAGCAGGTGCTTAACCTCTTCAAACTCTCAGTTACCTCCTGAGTGTTTTGTGTCACGGCTGCTGCTTTCTGAAGCCGACAAGCTGCTAAGGATGGAATAAAGACAGTTTTGTGTACTTTACAAATATATATTCCTACCATATAGACTGATTAATAAGGCGTTATCTCCACAGGGTTTAACAAGCATCTCCTCCTGTATCCAGAGAGTCTGCAGAGTATAAGTATTCCCTTACAGTTACATACAAATAATCTGATGACTGTTACATTTCTACAGGATTTTTGCAAATTTGCAGACATATCTTTTTTACTTTTAAATCATGTTAGACTTATAATGGAGAGCCAAAAGTGACCAGCGTTCAAACATATGTAGGGATACAAAGTAAAGGACAGAGAGCCAGACTCATATTAGTTTTAAAAACATTAATATAGGATGCAATTTAGTTTGCCTTGATGCACTTTAAAGCACATACAAGTTCAAATGGACCATGCAAAGACTAATACCTTACAGACACTGTCTCCTCTTCTAGTGAGTCTCTGTCTGCTGTCATCTGTTAGATATTTCTTCACATCAAAGAACTCTACAGGTGGTGCAGGTTTATCACCTTTCTACTGTAAACCTTCACATCTTCAATGCTGCTGCCGCTCATACACGCTGCATGTAATTTAACATGACAGAGATAATGCGTTTTTTTTATCTGCACCTTCCTTCCAATGACATTTAAAGACAAATATTGAGTTTTTCTTTCCGTAGAGGACAAGGAAACGGATGGCTTTTAAATATGTAGTTTATACACACTGCTTATATGTGTGTGTGTGTGAGAGGGGGTGTAATGTGCATCCATGTGTGTACTTCCAAAGTGTGTTCAAACAAAGCTAACCCCGTTTCATAGACGACGGAGAGGGTAATGGTACAATAATGACAGAACATGATGTGTTCAAAAGCATCTGAAAACACAACCTCAGCTGCAGTCATGGAGACACTGAGGGACACAGACTTTAGGAGCCATTACAACCTGTGTGTGTGTGTGTGTGTGTCTGTGTCTGTGTCTGTGTGTGTGTGTGTGTGTGTGTGTGTGTGTGTGTGTGTGTGTGTGTGTGTGTGTGTGTGTGTGTGTGTGTATGTGTATGTGTATGTGTATGTGTGTGTGTGTGTGTGTGTGTGTGTGTGTGTGTGTGTGTGTGTGTGTCCGCATGCACGCATTTGCATTATCTTAAAAGCTGCATAATACTGGGCACTGCATTGGTGCCACCTAGTGCCTTCAACTCTCAGTCCAGCAGAGAGGGTAAGACCATTTTCTGCAGATCAGTATGTAGTGTCTCTACTTTAAAGAGTCCTCTCCTGCTGATGTTCAGGTGTATATCAGCAGGAGAGGACTCTTTAAAGTAGAGACACTACATACTGATATACACCTGAACATCAGCAGGAGAGGACTCTTTAAAGT
>NW_022987664.1:344559-369559 GCF_902827165.1 Trematomus bernacchii | reverse complement strand
TTAAAAAGAGACACTGACAATATTTAGAGCTGCTTCTTCATGGAAGATATCAGTCAGAGTGTTGTTTTGTATTCAGTTCTTTATTCCTCTCTTAGAATTGACCATGCCTGTTAGTAGAAAACAGAAATCGGACCTATGTATGCTTGAAATACATTTGACAATGTCAAGAGAAAGACACCATGACATTAATGCTTTTAAATACATTTAAAACCATAATGCATACCAGTGCCTGTCAGTCACAAGTCAAATAACAATCTACTTTGCATTTCATTTTGACATTTGTGCCATTTATCTGTAGCTAACTGTGACCACATGGAGGTACGACACACACATGTTGACGGACAGTAATTGGCTGCGGATGAAAGTTGTGACCTTTAGGTTAAAAGAAAGTCTCTAATGACCAGTAAGCTATACAGAAATACAATTAGATTTAAAAAAAAAAAACATATATATTGATTTTTCCAGTAGAAATATAATTGATTTTTTCAAAAATGCATAATGGGATTTGCATGGGTTTCAAAGAGCCAGGAACTTAAGATCTTCTGAGGATAATGTACATTTGAACACTCGGCAGAAGCAATTAAAGGGAAATATTAAAGGGGACCTATCATGCAAAATGCACTTTTTGATGTCTTTTCTACATCAACATGTGTCCCCGGTGTGTCAGGAGACTCACGCAGCGTCAGAAAATAAAACCCTCTCTCTTTTCCTCCGTACCCAGTTCTCTAAAAACGGGGCTACAACGGAGCTGATCCAGATTTGCATCCGATATGACGTAATATCTGAAATGTGGACCCACGGCCCTATCAGAAACGTTGCTATCAGAAACAATGCCCGACTGTTTTGGACGTAATATGGTCGGTGTTTACATTAGCATCGCTAACACTCAGAGCTAACCTGTACTGGAGAGCATGTGTGTGAAGAAGTAGGAAATAAAAAGGAACTCACCTTGTGGTATAACCGGCAAGAGAGAAAGCCTTTGAGCTCCATACTGTTTCAGAGAGAATCCTTGATAATCCATGATATGGCGTTTCATCACGGCAGTATTTAGTTTAGACAGTAGCTGCCGGGTCCCGCATGAGCTCAGACCCCTCCTTTTTTTTTGGTATCAATTTTTATTTTTTAAAGCTTTATACCCCAAATCATCACTTTTGAAACAGGAAGTGAAATAGAGGGATATGAGGCATGGCTAGAATGCGTGATCTGTTTGGTATTTTGAGCAAAACACTTCATAGACATGTTTTTTAGATATTTGTATATATCTGAGATCTATGCTATTGCCTAAAAATAGCATGATAGGTGACCTTTAAGGTTAAAAGGGTTTATTGGTTAAGGAATGATGTCTGTGCTTTTGAGGCCATTAAAGTGTCGAGACGATGACGTGCACCCGAAGCACAGATAGGAAAATGAGTGCCTGGCATCGGAGAACAAAAAGACAGAATATTAAACCTCCAGTGCCAAGAAATGTCAAGAAATGTGGACCAAATGTAAGTGTTATTATAACGTCAAGGCTTTTAATATGTCCTTTTGTATCAGTGTGACGGAGAGTGGCTCTGCAACACATCTATGTGGAAAACTTATTTAATAAAAAGGTTATTTATTGACATCGCAAAAGCTTAACTGATTGTGTTTCACGGCCATTTAGTAAAACAATCTGCTGGTTATTGAACACACATGCAGATATTTGACAAGCTTTACTAAATATGGACAGGAATGTTGAAATAATCTCTATTATATGATCATGTGTTGTAAGCCATGCTCTTGAGTTTCACCCTTTAGTTTATTTAAAGAGACCATGAATGTTTTAATGTGTGTTTGCAGCGTGTTATTGAGCATAGGGTCTTATTTATTATAGGGTCTTATTGATCATAGGGTCTTGTAACATGTGATTGTAAAAGGTCCAAAGGTATAGTGCATGTGTAAACTAAAAAGAAGTGTATAAAACCTGTGAGATTCAGTTATTCTTTACACAGACACATGTACTCTTGAAGGACTTGACGCAAGTGTTCTGGCTCTTATAGTGTTGTACAAGAATAGATGGTAGCTTTCCATTTATATGTATATGATATTTAACAATGCAGGCAGTAGCTGAGATACAATGACTCATAAGCATAATATATTTGGCTTCACTTGCTTTTAAAATGGTAGTGAACGGTGTTTAATGTTCTGCACTGGAGGTGTGTTGCCAGTGCGCCTCAGCTGAACGTGCTAAAAAGAGTCTGTGTGTTACACTATGATGTCCCGACAGTCCGTCACGTACACATGCAATTCCTTCAATCAGCAGAGTGTCTGTGTCTCTATTTTGTTATATCTTCAGAGAGGGCAAAAGTACACTCATCCTTTACTCAGTAGAAGTACAGATACTCGTGTTTAAAAATACTCTGGTAAAAGTACTGATTAAACTTCTTTACTCAAGTAAAAGTAAAGAGGTATGGGACACAAATGATCTTGGTGGACTTGACGCAAGTATTCTGGCTCTTATACTGTTGAACAACAATATATACATTTCTTCAATCAGCAGTGTGTCTGTGTTTCTATCTGCTTATATCTTGTTATATCTTGAGTGTCTAAGGTTTCGGATCCACGATGCAATCACTAAGAATGAAAGAGGGAATAATTAAAGAACAAGAGGGTTTGTTTGTATCTCTGCAGCAGGAAACTGAATATTTTTATTCCATAAACCCCGGCCAAGGACGAGGCCTTAAACCTCTCTGAGCTGCCGTCCTGAATCTGCAGATTAGAATCCAACAAGAAAACACGAAAAATAGGTGAAAATAAAACACTTTTCGGGTTTAATAGTGGCGCGCAAATCAGTTTAAGAGACAGCTCGACTTCTGGAGCAACGCGGTCCAAGAAACTGAGATTTCTGCTGAATGTGGGAATATTTTTATTTCTTTTTTGGCAGATAGTTATTGAGGTATTAGATGTAGTTGCTGGGTTTCCTCGGCATGTACGAAAGAAGGTACGAAAAGGAAGGAGAAGAAGCAAAGAGGAAATAAGACAATGAAGAAAGAAGGGTGAGGCCCTATTCTGCTTTTTTAGTGTTTTCCCTTTCCTATAGAGTGTTCTGTAAGTTTATGTGCATGTAAATGGTCTGCTAAGTCACAAATCCCTGATGATTAGAAACCAATAGTAAAACAAGAAAAATAGGTGAAAATAAAACACTTTTCGGGTTTAATAGTGGCGCGCAAATCAGTTTAAGAGACAGCTGGACTTCTGGAGCAATGCGGTCCAAGAGACTGAGACTTCTGCTGAATGTGGGGATATTTTTATTTCTTTTTTGGCAGATAGTTATTGAGGTATTAGATGTAGTTGCTGGCATGTAAGAAAGTAGGTAAGAAAAGGAAGGAGGGAGGAGAAGAAGCAAAGAGGAAATAAGCAAAGGGAGAAAGAAAGGTGAAACTTAAAGGTCCCATGTCATGGCCATTTATACTGATCATAATTCCATTGTTGAGGTCTACTAAAATATATTTATATTGTGCAATTTTCCAAACTCACATTGGTTTCTCATACAGCATCTCTGTATAGTATGTGTATTCACTCTCTCTCTCCTGAACGGCTTGTTGGAGCTCCTGCCCCCCCCTCTCCCTTTGAGCCCAGTGGCCGTCTGCGAAACAGCGAGACACAGCGAAACCCAGCCTGAAACCAGCCCGAACACACACATACACCCGCAGCCTGGCTGGGAGTTTGTGTGCTCACACACCGACTCACAGCCTCGCCGCGTCCCGCCGTCTCAGGGAGGAGAAATCGGCGGAGCTGCAGCTGAGAAAAGATTGAGTGTGTTTGTGTGAGGAAGTCCGCGGATTTGTCAATTTGGACCAATGGGTCCATTTGGGTATGGGCACGTCACTGTACCCAGGAAGAAAAAGATAAATGTCCAACGAGGCGTTCTGGGGCAGCATAGACAGGTCTTTTCTGTGTTAGAGTTTTACTCGCTACAGGGTGTACTTTGAGGGTTTGTGACTCTGCAGACCGTTTACATGCAGAAAAACCTACATAACACACAAGGGGACGGGTAATAACCAAAGCATGACATGGGACCTTTAAAGAGGCCCTATTCTGCTTTTTGAGGGTTTTCCCTTTCCTGTAGATTTATAAGTACAGTGGCTTCATATATGCAGTTAACGCAGTTCTCCGTCATACAATCTACTCAGTTTTACTACAAGATGGGGAAGAATCTGACATTCTTAAGGGTTATTTCTGCCTGTTTAAGTGTCTCAGTTCAATTTCTAATTTGGCCTCTGAGTTATACAGTTGTTTTTTACACAGCTTGGCTGAATACTGGATTCTGATTGGCCAATTTGGACAGTCCAGAGGTTGTTAGTTTTAAATAACAGGCTGTTGCTAAGGAGAACAGACTGTTACTAAGGAGAACAGACCGTTGCTAGGGATAACAGACCGTTAGTAAGGATAACAGTCTGTTGCTAGGGATAACAGACCGTCTCTAAGGATAACAGTCCGTTGCTAGGGATAACAGACCGTCTCTAAGGAGAACAGACCGTTGCTAGGGATAACAGACCGTCTCTAAGGATAACAGTCCGTTGCTAGGGATAACAGACCGTTTCTAAGGATAACAGTCCGTTGCTAGAGAGAAGAAGTCATAATCTGCGGAAAAGAGAGCACGTGGTGCTGCTCTGCATGAAGGAGGTGTGAATGGGTGAATGACTCGTAGCTTTGAGGGGTCGTAAAGAGAGGATCAAGCGATATATACGTACAGAACATTTACCATGACACCAAAACCTTTGGAGTCCTAAAGCCTTGATGCAAAAGCAGGGAAGGAAATAAGACACAATGGACAGAAAGAAGTGATGAAAGAGGTCTAGAGAGGCTTCCAGCTGACTCCCACTGAGAAGCTAAGCCTATTTCATCCCAACAGGATTCACAGTGATAAATGTGAAGTCATGAAAGGCCTCAGGGCCTCTTTGGACCCAAATACTGTATGGTCTATAAAAAACTTCTATCAGATATTTTAATCGCTAAACATATTTTTTTGTGTAGTCATATTTCCAGATATTACAGAGAAAGAGTCTCTCTGTCTGCCTCTGGGCTGATGAGAAAGGATGATAAGCATTCAGTGTTTGAGAAGGAATCAGCAAGGTGGAGGCGCGCTGATTCTTCTGATAATAATGTACTTTAGTCGATTTAACAATCAGGATTCACTGATATGGCTCTGGGTCACTTGTACACTCATTGCTTCAACAGAACCACTTAAAACCACTTTTAAATTGATTACAAAAACAATTTCCCAATTTGGGATCAATAAAGTACGATCTATCTATCTATCTATCTAAAGAAAGGTTTAAAGATATTTTTCACAAGGCAACGCACTTATGGTTTCTGTCATGGTCATCATTTGTTATTATAATATTTGTATTGTCAGATATATGTTTTTTCTGGTTAAATAATAAAGTAAGCCCATGAGCATCAGCGTGGAATGGGACAGTTTTGTTTAATGACAATTGCACAAAGTGGATTGCCAGCATCACTTAAAGGCATTGTAAAACAAATCTGGTTCAAGGCGATCGGTGCTTGGTCAGCAGGATAACGGAAAAACGGATACCAATAAATAACCATTACTTTACTATTTCCTTCCGGATTTGTCAACTGTTATGTAGTTAATGTAAGCATCTATCTGTGTTTATCTTGTTATGTATGCTTTGTGAATAATTTCTTAAAATGCAATACAAAATTAATTAAAAAAGAGGCAAAAGGGAAATCAAAGCTATTCATGGAGCTAGCAAGATCGCTAGCCACTAGTTCTGCTATTATAGAATATGAATATATCTTCCATAAAGTTATATTGGAAACACACATACAGTATATCTCCTTCTGTGTGATGCTAACTTAACGCTAGCATGTAAACCAATGTGTTATCAGGAACAATTGATTAATGTCCAGGAAAGTTCAAGAACATGGTAGAAACCCCCAACTGCAGATATAGCTAAACAGTACAGATATAAAACCATTGTTTAATATCTGAGGAGTTAGAAGACACACTGTCTAACGAGTCAATAACAGAAATTAGTTTAAAGTGGACCTATCATGCTATATTTGAATAATATAGTGTAGGACCATACCTATATAAGGCATATTTATACTTTTTTTTTTTCAAAATACCAAACAGATCATGCATTTTAGCCATGCCTCATTTCGCTCAATTTGACATTTTTTTGCTCTGTTTGTGCAAGGGCAGATTCAGTGAGAACAGCACCATCTACTGGCCTGGCATATGTACTACAGCGTCTCCAGCGCTTTCGAACGGCAATGGCCGTGGCTGTCTCCTCCTGATTGGTGGAGTTGGCCCAATAGCCGTAGCGCCACCGTCCTGACGTCAGGACAGTGTTCAAATCTGGATCAGTTTTTATCAGATCCGTTGCAGCCCCTTTTTTAGAGATTTGGGTATGGAGGAAAATAGAGAGGGTTGTGTTTTCTGACACTTGGTGAGTTCCCTGGAACACCGGGGACACATATTCATGTATAAAAGACGTACAAAAGTGCATTTTGCATGATAGGTCCCCTTTAAGTTAAAAGACTTGATCGATTCTGTTTTGTCTTGCAATTAGAAGCTCCTGTCTCTTTCTGAAGATATCCAGGTATGATTAGCTTAAGGGGACACAACACTAGGGTGATTCTGACAAGATATAGGTTTTTACATGTTAGTATTAGTGTTCAGACACTGAAGACTAATTGAGTACGAGACGTATCTTTTCTCTTGGGAAAGTCCGCAGAGCTTAAACAGAAAGGTGACGCACATTTAAGCTGCTTACAACGGACTAATGGGGACAAGAACAGGGCCACACACACACACACACACACACACACACACACACACACACACACACACACACACACACACACACACACACACACACACACACACACACACACACACACACACACACACACACACACACACACACACACACACACACACACACACACACACACACACACACACACACACACACACACACACACACACACACACACTGACATGTATTTTGCTCTGCTCGCTGTTCCTGGAAACACTTGCAAAGATAAACAAATCTGAGATTAAAGGTCACGATGATATTGGTCCTGCTTGTGTGTGTGTGTCTGTGTCTGTGTGTGTGTGTGTGTGTGTGTGTGTGTGTGTGTGTGTGTGTGTGTGTGTGTGTGTGTGTGTGTGTGTGTGTGTGTCATGTATTCCAGTAATCTAGAAGTGTTTCAGGTTGCTACAGAAATACAAATTAATCAGACTGCTTTTGGTGAAACAGAAAACAACAAACCGTATCAAAATGACAAACATCCACACGTAAAAAACAACAACACTCTCCAGTTGAGTACAGTCAAATATGCAAATTAGAAGTCAATTAGTGGAGTGTTGTTGCTTTGGGAAGAAGGCCAATTAAAGCTAAATCAAAAATGCAGTCAGACAATGCAGCATGAGGGAAAACTAGGAGGAATAAAGTGCTAAAGAAAAGTCAGCAGACTCTCACACTCGATGCCTGAATAGATTATTCATGAACGTTGTAAATTAAAACTGTAACTGCACTTAAACAGCAGGAGAACATCTGGTGAGCAGCTGATTCCATAAAATAACCCCTAACTCAGGTATACATCATATTCCAACAATGTTCACCTTTGACCTTCACACTGTGAACAGCTGTTTCTGTTCACACTCTCCCATTGGCCCTGATAACAAAGAGTGAACTCACTGACACTGTGAACATAATAATAATAACACTACATATTATTATTGTTCATTAATAACGGACTGAAAATGGCGTCCAACACTTCAGAGGTCCAGTGAAATATATCTCGACCGTATTTGGATATTCCAGAGGTCTGTTATTTTTCACTAACAGACCGTTGCTAAGGAGAACAGACCGTTGCTAAGGAGGATCGAGGGACTGTATGTGCAGTCGTATCAATCCGCAGAAAGAAGTCCGGTCAATTTAACGTCGACTGTGAACATTAGTTTTCTCCTTCAGAAAACACACACTTGTTTTAATATTTATTTTTATATTTGCTGAGAGCAGGACACTTTGGATTCATGAATGAAAAGAAAAAAACAAGAAGGAAAGAGGTGACATTGATTTTCTTCAAGACTTTAAGTCAAATGTTTTTGTGAAAGCTTTTTTTTACTTCTGGGGATTTAAATGTTGTCTCAAAAAATCATTCAAATATTGTTATTTTATGAAGATTTTCTAGCTGAATAAAAATTAAGTAACACTAGACTTTTCTTTGTTAACTAGTATTGTCCAAGCTTTTTGAAAATCCAATGGAAAAATCCCATTAGCCTTTTTTGCGATGATAACTTCTGGGGTTAGCCTAAAAACACACATCCTTGCAGCACTTTCAAAATCATGTAAATATGCAATAATAGTCAATATGAGAAGACACATATTGTGAGGGATGAATGGAGCAATGCCTCACAATAGAGAGGAATGATCAAGAAACTTGTGATGTTTAATATGACTCAAAGGGAAGAAGAAAGACCCAAGAAAAGAAGACATATAGACACATATGACACATTCACACAAAACAGCTTTACCTAATGGTGCTCATTATTTGTGACTCTCCACAATGGTGACTATGCACTGAAAACACACTCAAATATTCATCCACACACACCAAATGTAACCGGGGGAAATAGCTTGTTGACAAACAAATGGCCCTCGACTTGGCACACCATTTTGGAGTGACTCAAGCAAAACAAACAGAGAGACATTTAGAGAAGCAAATCAAAAGGTGAAAGCGGTGGCTTAGGGATGCACAAGTGAACACACACGCGCACGCACACACACACACACACACACACACACACACACACACACACACTTCTGTGGAGTCTACGATGAAAATAAACACTACTTTCAAAAAGCTGAAACACTACAGCCAATTCAACATTCACTCATAGTGCATTCTGGGTATTATATGCAGATTTGACAATATGACACAAGCATGATGATCAGATTCAATTAGCATTTTGTTTCACTTCATTGTTCGGCCTGACATATTGTTCATTTTCGTAGTTGTGTGTCATGAAGGAGACGTTATTGTGTTTTATACAGTTGAATACTCGTTTCTGATTGGTCAATTTGAACCATCATTTATATTTAGTTCTTTAAATATATTGTATTACTTGAATAAGTGTGCAAAGAAAGTGGAATGTATATATTATACATGAAAAACTGACCAACTTAAGCCAGTCTAGTTTAATTATTGTCAATGTCTGTATTTGTGATCATGAATCAGTGTTTACCGACGTCTTAAAGGATTGTTAAAACACTGATTGAATCTGTCAGCTGACATGTGGAGGTTGTGTGTTAGTGTGAGGTCATGTGAAGGTCAGCAGCTGAGTTTAAATGTAGGGTCACTGAGAGGTCACTGAGAGGTCATGTCGAGGTACGGCAACGAGAGGTGAGAGTCAAAGTGTAAGTCAAGGGTCGGAAATGAACATAATCAATAGCAGGAATTATTCAACGTGTGTGTGTGTGTGTGTGTGTGTGTGTGTGTGTGTGTGTGTGTGTGTGTGTGTGTGTGTGTGTGTGTGTGTGTGTGTGTGTGTGTGTGTGTGTGTGTACAGGCTTTAACTTTTGAAATGTGCAAAGTGTGTGTAACTCTAACTAAGTAAATACATATGTACAAGGTTTACACTAGACAGTTAAACACGTTTTGTATAGGTTTCAGTGCATGTAAATGGTCTGCAAAGGCTAAAATCTCTGTGTTCCCTCCAGAGGGAGTTGTATGTTCTGTCTCAAACTGCACTATCAATTTAATTCCCATATTGTATACCTGCCCGATTGTGCCTTTTAATGACTATTTTTACATTTACTTGAACAATATGGTTCTGTTGAATTATCTCTCAATGTTTTTAATGGTTTTGTAAGTGATTTTGGATTTAGGATTTATAAATAGACTTGTCCTGCCTAAATAAAGTAAACACACCAATAACTGTAAGTGTATTCTCCACTGAGGTGAAACTGAGGAGCCATATCTGACTCTAAATAAACACATTACACACTGTACTATCACACAGCAGGAGCAATTACAAGCATGACACATCTGCCACACACACACACACACACACACACACACACACACACACACACACACACACACACACACACACACACACACACACACACACACACACACACACACACACACACACACACACACACACACACACACACACACACACACACACACACACACACACACACACACACACACACACACACACACACACACACACACACACACACACACACACAATGTGACATTTCAAATCAATAACATATGATATCACTGTTTAAACAAAGTGTGACTGCTTCAGCCGTCATGCTGTATGTTACTTTTCCTGGACATGGCCACACACACATCCACATACAAACACACACACTGCACTCTCCTTGGCCTTCCTGCTAGATTTATCGATGCAGCAGATTTCAGTCTGTCTCTGTGGTGTGTTGGGCCGCCAAGCCATTTAAGATATTGTAGTGTTGCAGCGGTTAAGTCTAGCACAGTCAGGGAAAAACACACACACACACACACACACACACACACACACACACACACACACACACACACACACACACACACACACACACACACACACACACACACACACACACACACACACACACACACACACACACACACACACACACACACACACACACACACACACACACACACACACACACACACACACACACACACTGTTCGTCCTATCTTCCTGAGAACAAAAAACAAGTCTTTTTAACTTTTCCATGAAGGACAATTAAAGCTCATTTACCCCAAACTTCAAACAAACCAATAAATGTAAAACTCTTTATATCTTTCCTTTCCGTAAGACTTTTTGAACAACAATCACAAATGTGGCTCTAAATTTCACACAGGTTGTTTAATAGTATACGGAAGCATTTATCAGGTTGTGTTGTCATGTTTATGTAGAGTTGCATGTTGTCAATGAGTGTCAAACAGTGTCCTCCTGATAGCAACGTACCTATCAAATGATTACATAAGACTTAAGACCAACAAGAAAGGGACGGTAACACATTTTCTCATGATTGAATAACCCGGTAATATGAAGGTTTACTCACAGTTGGCACTGGTCTCCCTTGATGCCCTTGGTGGTGCAGAAGCACTTCCCTGTGTTGACATGGCAGACGTTGGCATGGCTGTTACACTTGCATGCTGCAAAGAAAAACACAATAACAAGAGACAGAGGTGTTGAAATGTTATCTCTGTAATATCACAGTGAAGAGAGAGTAAAGAGAAACACTATGAGACAGAAACAACACATTTAAAGAGGCCCTATTATGGTTTCTGGGGTATTCCCTTCCCTTTTAGTGCAAAGTTCCAGAACATAATGACCAGGTAACACTCTTGGCTAGCGCTCCAACACATTGTACGTGATAGGCTAAGGGGCGGGACATCTCTAATGGCGCATTTCCACTACACGGCCTCGCTCGGCCTCGCTCGGTATGGCTAGGCCTCGTTAGGACCGGCTCACTTTATGGCGCATTTCCATTACAGTTTAGGAACTGGGGTAGTATCTATAGTAACGCAGTGTAGGCGAAGCCGTGACGTCATCTTCAATAAGAACCCCAGAAAAACAACACAGCCGTTAGCTGTTAGCCCTCTGAGCTCACAGCTCCTCATATATGTTCAGAAACTAGACAAAAGTTAAACCACAGACTGCCTGTGTCATGGTGAATACAGTCACTGGTTTATTTATGTCTGTATAGGCCGTTGTTGTGAGTGTGGACGTTCGGAGCATATACTGCGTTAGCTTAGCCAATCTCCATTTAGAAAACACGCATTTTAAAAGGTTTTTCGCCTGCCGTCTGTCTGCAGACTTGTCAAAGCATTAATTCATGGTTTTTACTAACCGGTATCAGTATGTTGTTACTTCGGCATCATTTTGAAACGTGTATTACAATTAAATCACGGTCAAATATGTCCATCTTGTTGTAGTTGTAGCCCCCTTGCCAGCGATGCTCTCTCTAGTTTAGCATACTCAGCCCGACTCAGCCTCGTTGTCTCTGGCCCTAGACCCGCGATTTTATGGGGCCAGAAAAACTGTGAATTAGGACCCGCCGGCCGGTACTAGGCCAAGTGGAAACGCAACCAAAGACGGGCCGCTGACGTCACAGCTCTCTTAAACGGGGCTCCGCGCTGCAGTGGAAACGCGCCATAAGCGGTTGACCAATCACAACAGAGCCGGCCAGCTAACCAATCAGAGCAGACTGGGCTCTGGTTTCAGACAGAGGGTGAAAAGAGGTGCTGCAGCACAGGCAGTATGAGAAAAATAAAGAGCTTTTTGAACATTAAAGCATGGAGACATGTCCCAGTAGAGGTACTTCAAGGTTGTTTTGGGTCACATTCACACCTATTAGTCCGCTTCTCTGATGCGCACCAGACCCTAACCCTATATAATCAGACAACGTGCGATAAAAAACGTGCGATAAAAAACATTATAACACATATAATGGGAGACGTTCTGCAGTAAGGAGGGGGTTCACCGACGGCAGGTGGCTCTGACTTTTATGTATAGTTTTTTGTTTGATAGTTGTTTTTACTTTACACGACACTGTTCAACACTTCATTCTGCTTCACTCTTTCGCTAACGATTTTGAAGACATCCGCGTTCTTGTGACACGTAAATCCTACGCTTCCTGTGTTTTGGTGCGGACTGCGTTCACACCAGCGATGAACCGCTCCA
This sequence comes from Trematomus bernacchii, assembly GCF_902827165.1. Taxonomy (NCBI): domain Eukaryota; kingdom Metazoa; phylum Chordata; class Actinopteri; order Perciformes; family Nototheniidae; genus Trematomus; species Trematomus bernacchii. Next base: position 356,841 of record NW_022987664.1, on the reverse strand, counting down.
GAGTTCACTAGCAAGCGCTCCGAGACCACCTCTTTTAGGTTGTTTAGTTCACTTCAGAGGTCTCAGACTGCGTTCACACCAACCCAAACGAACCGCACCAAGCGGCTAAACGCACCAGGGTTCGATTCAACCGGACTATACAAGGCTGGTGTGAATGCGACTTTACTTTCACATATCATTTTGTACAGCGTTAAGAACACATTAGGGATTCCAGCAAGGTTTAAGACCTTTTTTTTTATTTACTAAGATGGCTGCCAAGTCAAAGCCACAATCAAACATGAAAAATAAACAGCAATCAAAAACATCTCTGTATCTACTACCACATTTAAAATGATGATACTGGTAGAAGTATACAGTACTAATATAAACTTTGCATCAACATACAATCTTAAATGTAATCACGATAGATGAAAGATAGAAACCCCCTCCATTTGAAAAAACGTCTGGAACATTTGAGCTGCAAGAACTAACATCCTGTAAGATCAAATCTGTTTTGAGACTGGATGTTTTTTCCTTTGGCGAGTCTAATTTTGTAATTGTTTTGTTATGCAAAAGCAGAGCTTGATGCCTGTAATTCAAACACTGAATCCCTTCTGCACGGGGTAAATAATGGCAGAGCGTACAATAACGTTCTCTGTATCCTTTCGCTCTTCCCCGTGTCCCTTTCCAGCTGAAATGACTTTGTGTTTTATTCTGTCCAATTGGCACAGAGACAGGCCTGTAATAAAGCAGAGGGTCGAGGTGAAGCCAAGGCGGATGATGAGAGGAAAACAACCTCTTCTGTCCTCTCTGGGAGGGTCTGATCGCAGGACAAAAACAAGGTGGCAGAGGTTTTTTTTACGCTTAGTGGCAGAGAAACAAACAGAGGTGGGAAGTAACTAAGTACTGAATGTAGGTACTTTTACTCAGGGTTGGAAGGGCTACTTTGATCCAAAAGGTGGAGGAAACTAATGTTTGTTATCCACAGCTGACGGTAAATTGACCGGACTTCTTTCCACGGATTGATATGACTTCACATAGTCCCTTGATCCTCCTTTAGGTCTGTTCTCCTTAGCACAGTCTGTTATCCTTAGCAACGGTCTGTTCTCCTTAGCAACGGTCTGTTATCCTTAGCAACTGTCTGTTATCCTTAGAAACTGTATGTTATCCTTAGCAAGGCTCTGTTATCCTTAGCAACGGTCTGTTCTCCTTAGCAACGGTCTGTTATCCTTAGCAACGGTCTGTTCTCCTTAGCAACGCCTGTTATCCTTAGCAACGGTCTGTTATCCTTAGCAACTGTATGTTATCCTTAGCAAGGCTCTGTTATCCTTAGTAACGGTCTGTTCTCCTTAGCAACGGTCTGTTCTCCTTAGCAACGGTATGTTATCCTTAGCAACGGTCTGTTATCCTTAGCAACGGTCTGTTCTCCTTAGCAACGCCTGTTATCCTTAGCAACGGTCTGTTATCCTTAGCAACTGTATGTTATCCTTAGCAAGGCTCTGTTCTCCTTAGCAACGGTCTGTTATCCTTAGCAACGGTCTGTTCTCCTTAGCAACGCCTGTTATCCTTAGCAACGGTCTGTTATCCTTAGCAACTGTATGTTATCCTTAGCAAGGCTCTGTTATCCTTAGCAACGGTCTGTTCTCCTTAGCAACGGTCTGTTATCCTTAGCAACAGTCTGTTCTCCTTAGCAACGGCCTGTTATTGAAAATCAACAACCTCTGTAATGTCCAAATTGGCCAATCAGAATCCAGTATTCAACCAAGCCATGTTAAAAAACCACTGTATAACTCAGAGGCCAAATTAGAAACTGAACCGAGACACTGGAAGAGGCAGAAATAACCTCTAAGAATATCAGATTATTCCACATTTTGCAGTAAATTGTATGACGGAGAACTGCAGTAACTGTCACCCTCTCTGCAAATTTGGTTGGATGTCTTTGTTTATGGTAAAACAAAAACAAATAATTGTATTCCTTGTACAACAAATCTGATGACTTCTACTTATGGTTTTTAAAATGTACATATACACAACGATATACTCAACACAAGTTGTAATTATCATAACTTGTACAATGCTTTAGCAATACTGTACGTCATTATTGTCACGCCAATAAAGCTATTTGAATTTAAATATGAGAGATTGAAGTGTGTAAGGAGCAGGGGATTCACAAAGGAAAGAGAATGAAAGAATAAAGCACTTCACGCAGAAGACCTGCTGACAACACAGGAATAAGAAACCTGATCTCTTAGCAGAAAAGGCTGATTTGATATAAATCATATTTCCTATGACTTGTGCAAGCCCCCTGAATAGAGAACAATTTCTCACCCCAGTGCCTCTGCATGTACACACACAATAGGGTTGTCAGGGTGTGTTTAATGTGTGTGTGTGTGTGTGTGTGTGTGTGTGTGTGTGTGTGTGTGTGTGTGTGTGTGTGTGTGTGTGTGTGTGTGTGTGTGTGTGTGTGTGTTTAATTCATCGGTGTGTCAGACAGAGATGTGAAAATAAGTCTGTGAGCAGATTTTAAACTCTGTGTGGGATTGGAGTGTTTCTGAGTTCCCTCTCTGTTTCTGCTAAATATCCCTCTGTTGATAGTTCAGCAAATTATCCACCGTTGTTTTGCTCTGACAGCAAGTGATGAGTTTGGAAAGAGCCAACTGTTTTAACCCCAACCATGGAATAAATTACCAGATTCAAGATTTAGATTTTGCAGTTTAAGAATCTCTCTATTGAATTAAAGAGATAGAAAAACAGGATGGCAAAATGGTGAGAGAGGAAGCGATGTTGACCACATTTTTACATAATTCATGCAACTTTACACACTTAAGTAAACAAAGGAGGTGTAGTGAAGGCTGCTATAATTAAAGTAAACAAAGTATTCGACACGATCTACCTCACTGTTTGACCTTTTTAAGACTATTTACATATAAAACCTATATAACACACCACAGGAAAGGGAAAACCCCAGAAAGGGGAGGATTGTAAATTGGCATTGTTGGCCCTTAAAGACGATGCCTTTCAGCAATGCATTAAAATGGCTGTCAGGTTGTAGAAAATGTAGTTTTTAGACTCTCTCAAATATGAAGATTGGCTGCTTTTAAGTTCATATTTTTGCATTTTAGACTGACAAAAGAAAAGATTTGATGAATTCACCTTGGATTTAGGACTTTTAGGAACCATGTATGGACATTTTTGACAATTTGTTGACGTTTTATGGACAAAAGATAACCTATTAATCTATAAAATAAACAAAATCATAGTTAGTGTAGTCCCAGTAATCTATTAAGTGACGTAGGAAAAAAATAATGATTCTGATCCCCGCATACTGCTTTTAAAATCCCGCACTTTCTAATATACCCTTCTTCTCCACTGTGTCAGTATTCTCCAGATTATGATCAATCTCACGCTCATCTCCATGAATATTTTTCCATCATCTTCATCATCATCAATGTCACCTTCCACCTTCTGCTGACTCGGTGCTTTTATCCTTTTGTCCGGTTGCACAGGCGGGGCGTTTTGATTCGATAAGAGAGGACGGGGCTTTATCCCGTGTTTAATGAAGGGATCGAGGGCAAAGGGGGCAAACATGAAGGAAGTGAAGGAGGAAGTCTGTAAAATATGTGGGAACACACACTCTTATATATTCGCATACAAAGAGGAGAATGATTTCCATGCCCCGGACACTTCAAAGAGGTTCTTTACCTCAGCAGGATCTCATCGACCTTTAGCTACAACCACTTTTAATAAGTGTACTCCCCGTGTCAGTGTATTAAGGCCAATTGGCTACACATGATGATGATTCATTAAAAAGTGGAATATATGTTAAAAGTTGCATGATGTAAAACACTTTTCCAATAGATCAGAATGGTTATATATCTGTTTTTGGCAATTAAAAATAGCTAAATATGAGAATATGAACGCTGCAACCAAAAATGACTAGACTTTCTATGATGATATTTAGGTTAGATATACTTTATTGATCCCAATGTGGGAAATTGTTGAGGAATGAGTCCTAAAACCCAGAAATTAGTATATGGCCACTTTCGGTTCCCTCGTGTCAAAGTCAAACATGTTTAGACTGGTTTGTGGATAGGAGCCTGAAATAAGGTCCGTGGAGAATTTAACGTTTTGTTCTACGACATAAAATAGGTCAGTAAACACCCCACTGGTGAATTTAAAAACGTTGGTTGCTAACAAGTGTCTAAATTAGACGACTAAACGTCATTAAGGCCAACATTAGCCACCTTTAGCTTAGCGGTGGTGACGTGAAGTCATGTGACCGTGCTGTAGTTCCTTTATAGCCCAACATTAGCCGCCTTTAGCTTAGCGGTGGTGACGTGAAGTCTTGTGACCGTGCTGTAGTTCCTTTATAGCCCAACATTAGCCGCCTTTAGCTTAGCGGTGGTGACGTGAAGTCATGTGACCGTGCTGTAGTTCCTTTATAGCCCAACATTAGCCGCCTTTAGCTTAGCGGTGGTGACGTGAAGTCATGTGACCGTGCTGTAGTTCCTTTATAGCCCAACATTAGCCACCTTTAGCTTAGCGGTGGTGACGTGAAGTCATGTGACCGTGCTGTAGTTCCTTTATAGCCCAACATTAGCCACCTTTAGCTTAGCGGTGGTGACGTGAAGTCATGAGACCGTGCTGTAGTTCCTTTATAGCCCAACATTAGCCACCTTTAGCTTAGCGGTGGTGACGTGAAGTCATGTGACCGTGCTGTAGTTCCTTTATAGCCTAACATTAGCCGCCTTTAGCTTAGCGGTGGTGACGTGATGTCATGTGACCGTGCTGTAGTTATTTTATTGATTTAAAAGCCCCTGACTTAGTGTAACTAAACCTTGTCTGACACGTGACCTTATTGTAAAGAATTTGCACCAACGTTTTTTGAGGTAAAATTCACTTTGAGCCTTATATTTTGTTTGTATGTTCTGTCTATCGTTGTTTTATTTGTAGAGCAAGTTGTCAACAACTATGGATGCCTTGTTTTACACTAATGCTTGTTGGAAATGATAGCAAAAGAGCCAGATAGATTAATTGTTTGCCGTTGAGCTGCAAGCCATAAATAAAAAACACAAAGAAAGCAGCTTATTCTCGATAAGACATGAGTCACAGAGGAGCTCAAAAAGGATTCTGATGACGCTTAAAATCTGATTTACAGAACCATTTGTTTGCTGTTGTTTTGTATGTGTGTCTGTGTGTCTGTGTGTGTGTGTGTGTGTGTGTGTGTGTCTGTGTGTCTGTGTGTGTGTGTGTGTGTGTGTGTGTGTGTGTGTGTGTGTGTGTGTGTGTGTGTGTGTGTGTGTGTGTGTCTTTTTCCCGTACTTTGACCAGCAGACGCCAGAAATAGAGCTGCCAGAGGAAAGAGATGACTGGAATACGCTCAGAATGCTGGGTACTTCCACCACAGGTAAAAAAAAAAAGAAGAAATACACACACACACACACACACACACACACACACACACACACACACACACACACACACACACACACACACACACACACACACACACACACACACACACACACACACACACACACACACACACACACACACACACACACACACACACACACACACACACACACACACACACACACACACACACACACACACACACACACACACACACACACCTGACTGTGGAGTGGATTTGGCAGCTTCTCCACTGAGCGTATACTGCAAGAGGCGACTCTGCAGGCAGCATCCCTCGTCTGATCCATCACACACACAAACACTCTCTCTCTCACACAGACAACACACACACACACACACACACACGCACGCACACACACTGTCCTGCCGTCCTGTCTGTCCTGCTCTCTGGGTTGCCAGTTTCTCGCAGAGACAGCACTCAATATCTCTATAGCTTCCTGCTCTGAACACAAATTTACAAAGACGCCCCGCTGATGCACCCTGCTGAGAGACTGTACAGCAAAACTCAGAGTTAGGGACAACAAGAGAGAGGGAGAGGGAGAGGGAGGAACAACATCAGCATTTGTCAGATATTTAAACTATCTATTTGTAAGTTTTCTTGACAAGCGACATCTTATGAAAGTAAAAGATATTATTAGATTAACTCTATCATGGTGCTTTGATTTGGAAGAGGACATATCCTGCTGATGTTCAGGTGTATATAAGTATGCAGTGTCTCTACTTTAAAGAGTCCTCTCCTGCTGATGTTCAGGTGTATATCAGTATGTAGTGTCTCTACTTTAAAGAGTCCTATCCTGCTGATGTTCAGGTATATATAAGTATGTAGTGTCTCTACTTTAAAGAGTCCTCTCCTGCTGATGTTCAGGTGTATATCAGTATGCAGTGTCTCTACTTTAAAGAGTCCTCTCCTGCTGATGTTCAGGTGTATATCAGTATGTAGTGTCTCTACTTTAAAGAGTCCTCTTCTGCTGATGTTCAGGTGTATATCAGTATGTAGTGTCTCTACTTTAAAGAGTCCTCTCCTGCTGATGTTCAGGTATATATAAGTATGCAGTGTCTCTACTTTAAAGAGTCCTCTCCTGCTGATGTTCAGGTGTATATCAGTATGTAGTGTCTCTACTTTAAAGAGTCCTCTCCTGCTGATGTTCAGGTGTATATCAGTATGTAGTGTCTCTACTTTAAAGAGTCCTCTCCTGCTGATGTTCAGGTATATATAAGTATGCAGTGTCTCTACTTTAAAGAGTCCTCTCCTGCTGATGTTCAGGTGTATATCAGTATGTAGTGTCTCTACTTTAAAGAGTCCTATCCTGCTGATGTTCAGGTATATATAAGTATGTAGTGTCTCTACTTTAAAGAGTCCTCTCCTGCTGATGTTCAGGTGTATATCAGTATGCAGTGTCTCTACTTTAAAGAGTCCTCTCCTGCTGATGTTCAGGTGTATATCAGTATGTAGTGTCTCTACTTTAAAGAGTCCTCTCCTGCTGATGTTCAGGTATATATAAGTATGCAGTGTCTCTACTTTAAAGAGTCCTCTCCTGCTGATGTTCAGGTGTATATCAGTATGCAGTGTCTCTACTTTAAAGAGTCCTCTCCTGCTGATGTTCAGGTGTATATCAGTATGTAGTGTCTCTACTTTAAAGAGTCCTCTCCTGCTGATGTTCAGGTGTATATCAGTATGCAGTGTCTCTACTTTAAAGAGTCCTCTTCTGCTGATGTTCAGGTGTATATCAGTATGTAGTGTCTCTACTTTAAAGAGTCCTCTCCTGCTGATGTTCAGGTATATATAAGTATGCAGTGTCTCTACTTTAAAGAGTCCTCTCCTGCTGATGTTCAGGTGTATATCAGTATGTAGTGTCTCTACTTTAAAGAGTCCTCTCCTGCTGATGTTCAGGTGTATATCAGTATGTAGTGTCTCTACTTTAAAGAGTCCTCTCCTGCTGATGTTCAGGTATATATAAGTATGCAGTGTCTCTACTTTAAAGAGTCCTCTCCTGCTGATGTTCAGGTGTATATCAGTATGTAGTGTCTCTACTTTAAAGAGTCCTCTCCTGCTGATGTTCAGGTGTATATAAGTATGCAGTGTCTCTACTTTAAAGAGTCCTCTCCTGCTGATGTTCAGGTGTATATCAGTATGTAGTGTCTCTACTTTAAAGAGTCCTATCCTGCTGATGTTCAGGTATATATAAGTATGTAGTGTCTCTACTTTAAAGAGTCCTCTCCTGCTGATGTTCAGGTGTATATCAGTATGCAGTGTCTCTACTTTAAAGAGTCCTCTCCTGCTGATGTTCAGGTGTATATCAGTATGTAGTGTCTCTACTTTAAAGAGTCCTCTCCTGCTGATGTTCAGGTGTATATAAGTATGCAGTGTCTCTACTTTAAAGAGTCCTCTCCTGCTGATGTTCAGGTGTATATCAGTATGTAGTGTCTCTACTTTAAAGAGTCCTCTTCTGCTGATGTTCAGGTGTATATCAGTATGTAGTGTCTCTACTTTAAAGAGTCCTCTCCTGCTGATGTTCAGGTATATATAAGTATGCAGTGTCTCTACTTTAAAGAGTCCTCTCCTGCTGATGTTCAGGTGTATATCAGTATGTAGTGTCTCTACTTTAAAGAGTCCTCTCCTGCTGATGTTCAGGTGTATATCAGTATGCAGTGTCTCTACTTTAAAGAGTCCTCTCCTGCTGATGTTCAGGTGTATATCAGTATGTAGTGTCTCTACTTTAAAGAGTCCTCTTCTGCTGATGTTCAGGTGTATATCAGTATGTAGTGTCTCTACTTTAAAGAGTCCTCTCCTGCTGATGTTCAGGTATATATAAGTATGCAGTGTCTCTACTTTAAAGAGTCCTCTCCTGCTGATGTTCAGGTGTATATCAGTATGTAGTGTCTCTACTTTAAAGAGTCCTCTCCTGCTGATGTTCAGGTGTATATCAGTATGTAGTGTCTCTACTTTAAAGAGTCCTCTCCTGCTGATGTTCAGGTATATATAAGTATGCAGTGTCTCTACTTTAAAGAGTCCTCTCCTGCTGATGTTCAGGTGTATATCAGTATGTAGTGTCTCTACTTTAAAGAGTCCTCTCCTGCTGATGTTCAGGTGTATATAAGTATGCAGTGTCTCTACTTTAAAGAGTCCTCTCCTGCTGATGTTCAGGTGTATATCAGTATGTAGTGTCTCTACTTTAAAGAGTCCTATCCTGCTGATGTTCAGGTATATATAAGTATGTAGTGTCTCTACTTTAAAGAGTCCTCTCCTGCTGATGTTCAGGTGTATATCAGTATGCAGTGTCTCTACTTTAAAGAGTCCTCTCCTGCTGATGTTCAGGTGTATATCAGTATGTAGTGTCTCTACTTTAAAGAGTCCTCTCCTGCTGATGTTCAGGTGTATATAAGTATGCAGTGTCTCTACTTTAAAGAGTCCTCTCCTGCTGATGTTCAGGTGTATATCAGTATGTAGTGTCTCTACTTTAAAGAGTCCTCTTCTGCTGATGTTCAGGTGTATATCAGTATGTAGTGTCTCTACTTTAAAGAGTCCTCTCCTGCTGATGTTCAGGTATATATAAGTATGCAGTGTCTCTACTTTAAAGAGTCCTCTCCTGCTGATGTTCAGGTGTATATCAGTATGTATTGTCTCTACTTTAAAGAGTCCTCTCCTGCTGATGTTCAGGTATATATCAGTATGTAGTGTCTCTACTTTAAAGAGTCCTCTCCTGCTGATGTTCAGGTGTATATAAGTATGCAGTGTCTCTACTTTAAAGAGTCCTCTCCTGCTGATGTTCAGGTGTATATCAGTATGTAGTGTCTCTACTTTAAAGAGTCCTCTCCTGCTGATGTTCAGGTATATATAAGTATGCAGTGTCTCTACTTTAAAGAGTCCTCTCCTGCTGATGTTCAGGTGTATATCAGTATGTAGTGTCCTCTACTTTAAAGAGTCCTCTCCTGCTGATGTTCAGGTATATATAAGTATGCAGTGTCTCTACTTTAAAGAGTCCTCTCCTGCTGATGTTCAGGTGTATATCAGTATGTAGTGTCTCTACTTTAAAGAGTCCTCTCCTGCTGATGTTCAGGTGTATATCAGTATGTAGTGTCTCTACTTTAAAGAGTCCTCTCCTGCTGATGTTCAGGTGTATATCAGTATGTAGTGTCTCTACTTTAAAGAGTCCTCTCATGCTGATGTTCAGGTCTATATAAGTATGCAGTGTCTCTACTTTAAAGAGTCCTCTCCTGCTGATGTTCAGGTGTATATCAGTATGTAGTGTCTCTACTTTAAAGAGTCCTCTCCTGCTGATGTTCAGGTGTATATCAGTATGTAGTGTCTCTACTTTAAAGAGTCCTCTCCTGCTGATGATCAGGTGTATATCACTATGTAGTGTCTCTACTTTAAAGAGTCCTCTCCTGCTGATGTTCAGGTGTATATCAGTATGTAGTGTCTCTACTTTAAAGAGTCCTCTCCTGCTGATATTCAGGTGTATATCAGTATGTAGTGTCTCTACTTTAAAGAGTCCTCACCTGCTGATCCTTCACGTCACCACCGCTAAGCTAAAGGAGGCTAATGTTGGTTCGTGATGACGTTTAGTCGTCTCATTTAGACACTTGTTAGCAACCATCGTGTTTTTAAATTCCCCAGTGGGGTAGTTACTGATATATTTAATGTCGTAGAGTAAAAAATATGTTCAGCTTGTTTTAACCACAGACCTTTTATTATTTTGTCCCGTCGGCCTCCAGAGAACATGTCCTCCACTGCGGGAATAAAAAAAGTCTAAACAGACGTCCGACATGTCGTCAGCTGCAGCTCTGAAGGTTAGCGTTTGATTTTGCACGGGACAAGGTGAACGGCACATTCAGAGAAAAGGGACGCTAATGCCCTCCACACACACACACACACACACACACACACACACACACACACACACACACACACACACACACACACACACACACACACACACACACACACACACACACACACCACACACACACACACACACACACACACACACACACACACACACACACACACAGCACACACACACACACACACACACACACACACACACACACACACACACACACACACACCACACACACACACACAACACACACACACACACACACACACACACACACACACACACACCAACACACACACTTCATCCAGATTTGACAAGGTTAGTTAATCATCTGTCACGTTGCCGGACAGACTCTCCTCTCCTCTGTCCGTCCTCCATCTTTTCCTCCCTTTCGTCTCTCCATCTCCTCCTCCCTTTCTTCGTCTCTCTTCCCAAGGGTAACTGCTTCCCTCCCTGATATCTGATATTAACCTTGTGTTTCTCACCACATGCTTTCATCTGTTTGTCTCTCTCTCTGTCTGCCTGTCTCAGTTGCAGAATCAGAATTAATGTATTAGTCCCACGTTCAAGCAAGAGTGACAATGCAGGTAAAAAGGCTACCAACACTAAGAGAAAAGCACACATCAGTAATACAAATAAAGCGATATGAGTACATGGATAACAAGTGAGTAAATGAATACATTTAGTTTTAAATCGAGGCTGAAATCCTTGCTCTTTAACATTGCACTTCTTGCACCATCTGTTTCCATTTGTAATTTATTTATATATCCTATTCCATTCACTTGTATATAGACTCTTCTCTCACTATTTCTACTTTATTTGTATTTACTTGCACATCTCAAAACATTCTCTTTCACTATTTTATTTGTTTTATGTATAGAGAGGTGAAGTCCCGCCCTTCTACTTCCGCCCCATGGGACCTTATTTCGGAAAAAGTATGTATTGAAGTCAATGGGGAGAGAAAGATTAATATGAATTGTGCCACGAATTACACACATGATGTTTGTCAATCTTAAAAAATAATTTCCATGTCAAAAAAGTCACAGTTTGTCGTAAAACTGTTGAAATATAAGACTATGAACAATACGCAACTAGAAAGACTACAAATCCCAGAGTCCCGGTCCCGCATGCTGGCTCTTACGAACCGACTAACTCCCCTTGTGTGTATGTGCAGCTCTCAACACGCCCAGACTTGGAGTGATTTTCACCTCTTTTAATACTTTCCGCCTCATTCTGAAAGAAAGAAGTGAAATGTGCCAACGTGACGGCCGTCTTGGTGTGTGGTGCGAGACGGGAGATGGAGTTCATTGAGCGGTTTCACACCAAAAAAAGTGTTACTTCACAGTTTTACGACACATTTAAAAATGTTTGACTTGCAAAATTATCTTTTAAATTGACAAACATCATATGTGTAATTCGTGGCACAATTCAAACGGGATCGAAAGATAATCTTTCTCTCCCCATCGACTTCAATACATAATTCTTCCGAAATGAGGTCCCATGGAGCTCCCCCGGAAGGGGAGGGACTTCGCCTCTCTATATGACAATAAAGCCTTGAAACTCTTGTGATTGGTCAACTGCTTAGAGATAAGTCCCGCCCCTTGGAGCGATAGCCAATAGAAGTTTGAGTGTTATAAGTGGATATTGACCTTCAACATGTAGATGTATACAACACATACTTTCTGTTGCCTGTACGAATTCAATAATTGATAAAAATATGTCATGGAAAATGTCAGAAAATGCAGTTTTCAGCCTAAAATTTCAAATTTCTTTAACCCTCTTAAGCCCTGAGCCTGTTTTTCAGGTCTCAGGCTCGAAAATGACATTCCCAGAACAAATGACCATATCTTCCCTTCTAAAGGGGTTAAATTAATAATCTTTATTCTCAAAGTAATGATAAACCTGTGAGTTGGATGTAGAAAAGTCAGAATCAATATAGATGTGTTTTATTTTAAAGAAAATTCAGATTTTACATAGTAAAAAACTGTAAATTATAGTGTCCGTCCAAAAATGTTTACTTATAGTG
>NW_022987664.1:322500-344459 GCF_902827165.1 Trematomus bernacchii | reverse complement strand
GAGTGATGCAACTACACCTCCCTCTCCCTCACACCACACACACACACACACACACACACACACACACACACCCACACACACACACACTACACACACACACACACACACACACACACACACCACACACACACACACACACACACACACAACACACCAACACACACCACACACACACACACACACAACACACACACACACACAACACACACACACACACACACACACACACACTTTCCCTTCCCTTCCCCCCCTGAGCATTCACATCACATATTCTGTTGCTTTGTACTCTCTAACTCTGATGGTAACAACTCACAGATCATTTCCACATGATGCGAAAACAAAAGATGCTGACAGGCGATGTTCCAAGCAGGACAACTATTTCAATTTCAACATTTCAAAGGTTTTATAGTCATATGCACATAAGCTGCAGTGTAGAAACAGAGATCATGATACCTGTTCAAACACACCTGTACTGTAGTTTCCCTTTTCTCTGGTGAAGCCACACAGCTTTTCAACACTGCCCTCATCAGGTTGTTTGTTGCAGATGTTTACACTGACAGGAGTTTGAGGTGCCGTGCCTTTGTGACGTGCAACAACATGAACCTTTCTGTTGGTCGCTTGTTAGCAGACCCTTCACGCCATGGCAGAGCGAACAGGTACAGGCAGGGCCCGTAGTGATAGCCCTATAGTTTAAATCTACTACCCACAAATAAACATATGGACATGGGTTACTATTTAAAAAAAATGGTAAATGTATTTAGGAACCTGTCCATGTGATTTTAAGTGGGGGTGGACCTCAAATCCTCTAGGGGGGTCCGGGGGCATCCCTGGTAAGATTTATATTTTTTATTTTGGAGTTAAATGCATCAATCTGGTGCACTTTGAGGGGAAAATAAAGAGACTAGATCTATGGGAACACCTATATGAAACAGAACTGTATACATTTCAATAATCATGAAATCATGGCCATAACCAATAACATACCATTTCCAATATGAAAAAACACTGACACCCTCAAATGGAAATATGTGTTTACATAAATGGTGACCAAACCGTTTGAGACCCACTGAGAACTTAGACTAAGTTAACTATCTAAACAAGAGAGTCCTTTACCTCACCTGGGCTGAGGTTACCCCGAGCTTGAATGACACACAGAGACCAATCAACGGCTTTGATTTATGATCTGTGTGACCTTGTCGGCAGGCCACATCATGTAGACAGCCAGTCACCCAAAAAACAGGCCAGGCCATCGGGAAACCCCCCGGTCCTCCCGATGGCCAGTCCGGGACTGGGTACAGGAGGCGTAGAGCGAGGGATCATTGTCCACAAGTTAATCGATCGCAGACGAATACAAAATAAATAATTTTTTTTTTTTTATTAAAAAAAGCCTAAATGGGTCGTGAAATATACTTGGGCGGCCGTTAATATACCTGGGCGGCCCGCACAAGTATAGTTTATGTGTGGGAAACCCTGCAGTCACAAGATGGAGGAATACCGGTTCTTCTAGGGAGTCATACATCCTGTCATGTACAAAATACTGACTTTTTCTCAAATCTCAAAATCCGGACTTTTTCTCAAAATCCGGACTTTTTCTCAAAATTCTCACATTTTCTGAAAAATTATCCCTAGAATCAGATTATTAGAAACCTCGTTGTTGTTGTTGTCACAGCACAGCACACACAGTGAAATGTGACCTTTAACCATTTAACCCATCCTACCGACTGAGCCACTGTTGCACTGTATTGCATGTTGTTGTGCTTTTGTTTTGCAATACTTTAACATGACACTGTTTCCCACAACAGAAAACTTGCTTTAAGAAGGTATAACTTTCACAGAGGACATGTCTCCATGCTGTAATGTTCAAAAAGCTCTTTATTTTTCTCACACTATTTTCACCCTCTGTCTGAAACCAGAGCCCAGTCTGCTCTGATTGGTTAGCTGGCCGGCTCTGTTGTGATTGGTCAACCTGCTTAGAGATGTCCCGCCCCTTAGCCTATCACGTACAATGTGTTGGAGCGCTAGCCAATAGGAGCGCGAGTGTAATGATGTCACTGTGTTCTGGAAGTAAACAAAGGAGTCCAATGGAGGCGTTTCAGGCAGGGCATTTTTAAGGAATGAAATTACAGACCCATTTTGCCACTCAAAAAACCATTTAAAATATAAATATTTGTTAAACTTTGACTCACCGTTGCACCTCCCCCCGTTGGTGGGGTCTCCGTAGTACCCCGGCATGCAGCTCTGGCAGTGAGGGCCGGCCGTCAGGTTCCCACAGCGCTCACACACACTGCCGTTCACACACCTGCTGTGGCCGTTACACTGACACGCTGCGGGGAAACACACACACACACACACGAGACACTCAGCTGATTGTTGGGTACACTAAGTGCAATACATAATAGCTGCTTAGGTGTATTGTTGGTGCCGTTTATACAGTAGTCTCAAGAACATCTTAATTGTTGACATGTTATTATTATTATTATTAATAATAGTGAGTGATTATTATATCACTCACCAGGACACTGAATGAAGGCCCAGTTGAACCCTCTGTCAGAGGAACACAGGCTCTGGTCCAGGACCATGTCTCTGTCTCTGAGCCTCTCCCGGTCTCGAGGCCCTGCTCTGGGCACGGCAGGCTTCAGAGGACCCCTGTACGACCCCTCCATGCAGACCCCCCTCCCTGTGTTACTGGGGTCTCCACACCACCCACACTCTGTCCTCTCCAGACACTCAGCACACGTCCAGACACCCGAGCAGTTCTGGGCTAAAGAGGGGAAGGGAGGAGAGGAGAGGAGGAATCAAAAGAGACAAAGTGTTAGACAAATCTCACTGGTCTGAATTTTACTCAAAATTCTGACTTTTTCTCAAAATTCTGACTTTTTCTCAAAATCCTGACTTTTTCTCAATATCTCAAAATTCTCACTTTTTACTCTTTAAATTAGAGACACTACATACTGATATACACCTGAACATCAGCAGGAGAGGACTCTTTAAAGTAGAGACACTACATACTGATATACACCTGAACATCAGCAGGAGAGAACTCTTTAAAGTAGAGACACTACATACTGATATACACCTGAACATCAGCAGGAGAGGACTCTTTAAAGTAGAGACACTACATACTGATATACACCTGAACATCAGCAGGAGAGGACTCTTTAAAGTAGAGACAACTACATACTGATATACACCTGAACATCAGCAGGAGAGGACTCTTTAAAGTAGAGACACTAGATACTGATATACACCTGAACATCAGCAGGAGAGGACTCTTTAAAGTAGAGACACTACATACTGATATACACCTGAACATCAGCAGGAGAGGACTCTTTAAAGTAGAGACACTACATACTGATATACACCTGAACATCAGCAGGAGAGGACTCTTTAAAGTAGAGACACTACATACTGATATACACCTGAACATCAGCAGGAGAGGACTCTTTAAAGTAGAGACACTACATACTGATATACAACTGAACATCAGCAGGAGAGGACTCTTTAAAATAGAGACACTACATACTGATATACACCTGAACATCAGCAGGAGAGGACTCTTTAAAGCAGAGACACTACATACTGATATACACCTGAACATCAGCAGGAGAGGACTCTTTAAAGCAGAGACACTACATACTGATATACACCTGATCATCAGCAGGAGAGGACTCTTTAAAGTAGAGACACTACATACTGATATACACCTGAACATCAGCAGGAGAGGACTCTTTAAAGCAGAGACACTACATACTGATATACGCCTGAATATCAGCAGGAGAGGACTCTTTAAAGTAGAGACACTACATACTGATATACACCTGAACATCAGCAGGAGAGGACTCTTTAAAGCAGAGACACTCTCCAGAGTGACTGTTTTCTTTTAAATATGAGTATAAACTGGTGTTCATTGATCTTGAATGCACTCTTTTTCGAGCTACTAAAGTCAAGGAAGTAGTTTTATCTGCATGTATGTGTTGTTTTCTTCGAAGACCTCCTGCACACATATTGAAAGAAGTGTATTCTGACCGCAGTCTGTCCTTCACGCTGTACTTCTGTTAATCCAAACCGCTTCAGGCTGAGCACAAACACAACACACACCTCCTCTAATAAACGTAACGTCTTCTGTTCCCACCTTTTCTCTGACCCTCAACATTTATAAAGAAATTGACTTTCCTTTCCCCCGCACCGTTCCACACGTCAAGGAAAATGCATTTGTATTCATAAAGTGGATGTGACATTCAAAACCACTTCACTGGTGCAAATTAAAAATGACACTTTTTTCTTTGTATGGTATGGCATTCAATACTTGTAAAAAGAAAAACATAATCTCCATACTGAAGCCCCTTTTTGTTGTTTGCTGAATAACTGACAAGAATAAGAAACAGATCTCCGGCGTTTTCAAAGTTAACTTGTTTCTCGTTTTGCTTTTCAACTTCCCGTCATAATACATTTTAAGGTAGGGAATACACACTCTGTCGGGGGAATAAATAACGCAAGCTAACACTCTGTAGGTATTTCCAGTTGTACATAAAGAAAGGTTTTCCGAGGTGTTGTTTCCTTATAGCTAACGGTGAGTCGATTGAAATGCAGCGTGAGTTGTTTGAACACGAGCCATTTCCATAAGCCACAGATGTTCTCTTTCTGTGTCGCTGCTAGCTAGCTTCTTTCCTTGAAATACACCAACCCCTGTCCTCTGTACATTTGTGTGTTTGCAAGCTCCTCTGTTGCATTATTCAACTGCAGCAATGCTGATTCATTTGTTCCCCCTGCCTCTTATAATTACAAACTTCTTCTCTGCCTCTTTCCACCCTTTATCTGCTCTCCACCACATTTCTATTCTACGGTTTGTTCACAAAGACATCGTCACCTCTTGAGCTTTTTCTGGAAGTCTTTCCTCACGACTATTCACCTTATGCTTCGTCAACGCTTTCACATTGCCTTATTTTAGAGTGTTATTGATATGAATTAGCATAGCGTATAGCCAGTTTTATCTCCCTTTACTTACCAAATAAACTATTAAGAAGCTTTTAAATGTACTTTTATTGAGTTATTCAGGAGACAAAATAACAATTTGTATTTCCTATATGTGCTAAGTTTATCAAATAACGCATATTTGACCATTTACAGTGATGTTTCGAGATATGAAAAGCTGCTTGCTATATCAAAATGTTCAACAATATTTAAATAATAACTCTAATTTAAATTATGAGAGCCACCAATTTGGCGATAGAAAGCTAGCTAGGCTGTTTGATTGGTAGAACGATAGCGAATGTTAGCTAGTTTGTTAATTAGATAGCTAACGTTCAGTGGCGGCGCCAGAGTATTTTTGTTAGGTAATCTATGGTAGGGCTAACCCATACAGTGGTGGGGCTCAAGTCAGTATTTGCAATGTAATTACATACACGCTATATCGCCCCCCTTGATAGTGAAACGCCACGCGTGAGGTTTAGATTATTTCCCTGTCTCAATCAGAATGGAACTGTATGAAATAAAACGGCACATTTGTCTTAAATAAAAAGGGATCACTGTGAACGTGACGTATGATAGTACACGTTGAAGATCCAATGGGGATACTGAATGGCGGTTCCGATCGATCTCAATCAGTAAGGCATGACGCAGACCCAACGTTGCGTTGCTCTGATTGGCTGTAGGTCTATTCAAATTGCATTCGGAGGCATTTTGATCTGACCGCGCTGATATTATAACGCCAGAGAATTTCCACACCTTTAGTGTATAAAACTCCCCCACTACTTGGACTATTCCTTGCACCCCTCTTATAGCATAAGCCCGAATGGTCTCAACCATATTGCATCAGTAACGTGCACTTGTTACAGCAGGATCAGTTTATGTGTTGTGGACACGACCCGTATATTTTCGGAAGCAGTGTTCTCAACATTTTGCATTTTGCTTATTATTTAATTGAATTTGCTTACTTTAACATAATTTTTCATGGTGGGGCTATAAGGTGGGGCTAAGGTGGGGCTATGCCATTTCTTAGTATGGCTGTGGCCTACCCCAGCCATACCCTGGCGCCGCCACTGCTAACGTTCACTAGTTAGCAAGATAGCTTACATTCGCTAGCTAAATAGCTAACTGCCAGGTTATTGAATTTTGTCTCAATGTTAACTTGTTTTGATAAATGTTAACTCTGTGGATCTTTGTCTACCCTTCTGGCAGTGAGAGTTATTATAAACATTGGAGCCATCTGAACCAAAAGACACGCATACAGAGTTATTACAACAGAAATATCCTCATATGGGAATTTGAGCAATTTTAATACGATCACTAACAGAGGATGGATGTGGATCTGTAACACCAAGCTTGTAAATGATCCTAAATAAAAAGTATTATTTATAGTGCGGCTAGTGCTAAACCGGAAGATCTTACACATGTTGAAGCTGAAGTGGAAAATGGATCAGGGCTAAGTGAAGACCCTCTTCTCCCTCAATTTCTGTCATTTGTAATAATTTTGATTCTCTCCTCTTACACACTTAAGGCATGAATGAAATCATAAAGAATAGCGATCGTCACTCTTCTCTGTCAGTCTCTCCCCTACTGTGTTCCTCCCTCTGGGTTTTACTCTCACCTCTCTTTCACTGGATCTCCGCTGTAGTTCAAAGAGAGGCAGCTCAACAGAATATCGCTAATCCGCCACACAGTGGGGTTTCCTCTGCTAGAAAAGCACATATTTACTCACCCAGGAGCAGATTGTAATATGCAATTAATATACCAGGCCTGTTTCATTCACCAAATATGGTTCAAATTGCAGGGAATTGTTAGCCTTCTATATTTTGATTCATCCAAATTCTTTGCTTCTTTTTGACTTAATTAGCATATATTGTGTGGCGGCCATGCTGTGTCCCTCCAGGTCAGGTTATTAGATGTGCAGTGCCAGCAGATTTTTAAATGTCTTACTGATGATCAAACAAAACAGTAGCCCCCTTCAGATTAACATAAATCCCTGCTACACCTGATTGGACACTTTGCTTCCAATTTATTCTCAAACAAACGACAGCTTTATGCAAACCGTCACACTTTTTAGTTCGTTTTCGAGAACTTCAGGTGACAAAACAGGCATTTTTATAATACATTACATTACATGTCACTTGTTAGACGCTTTTATCCAAAGCGACTTACATACATTCAGTACTGAGGGCAATCCCCACAGGAGCAATTTGGGGTGAAGTGTCTCAGGGACACAACGACATGCTGACTCGAACTCGCTACCCCCTGATTCCAAGTTCAGCGCACTCCCCACTGAGCCACAGCCTCCCAATACAAATGTAAAGGATGCATGTCATTGAACTTTGTTATAAGCTAGAAACTAAATCCACTAAGCATAAAGCTTTTTTTCGTTCTTATTTTGAGGATGCTTTGAACCAGATCTAATGGAGAGGTGCAGGAATGAGTCCTAACACCCAGAAAGACACCACTTTCTAACGTGTACAACCTTCAGGCATTGGTGAATCCAGTCAGTATTTATAAATCTCAATTCTCTGTTTGTGGATCGGCTTTTACACACAGATAAGATACGATAAAAAGTCTAATTAAATTCGAGCAATAAAACCACATCTATCACAAGGACACGTCATCAATCACACGTTAAAAACTGGTCTAAAAAGGTGAGTTTTGTTCATTTTTGGATGATCACATGGTTGCTGCCTCTCAAAGTAATAACATGCAGTGGTGTTGCTCTCAAGTTAATTACTACATATATAGTGCTTTCAAACACACACCATGAGGTTCGTTGCAGGACTTTTATGTGCAATTCATATGTGCAACATGTCAAAGCAAATGGTACTTCTTACAAGTATGATTAAAAACAAAAGGGCCCCAAGAACAGGACATGAATTATCTGGGAAAAGCAAAGTTCCGTCCTTATGTTCGCTTACATTATTGTGGTTTGTGTGTGGATAATGTAATTTACCTGCTATGTTCTGCATGCATGAGCCTTATTTTTAATAGCATTTCCATATCTGGCTTCATCTGTGTTCCACATGGAAAGAATTAAGAGCTGTTATTGCCTCGTGTCGTGGACTCAGGGAACATGAGGATGAGAGAAAAAGCATTGCATCGTGCCTGCAGGGTTTACAAGGCTTTAGTTTTTGAGTTAACAGCACCAACGATGGAGCGGTACCTTGTGCCAGTACATGACATTAGCTCTGGGCTATTTCCAGAGTAAATGTGTTTTTGGACAGTGCCTGTATTTCCCATGAGGGTGGAAAACATATGTTGTGATTAAAAACCAAACATGTGATCTAATAAAAAGGTCCAGAGACAAACTGTTGACTGGCGGCAGTTTTTTGTGGATCAAAATAGGATCTTTTATTTGCACTTCTTAAGTGTTCCTTTAATTTCTTGCAGACGGGATGATTATTATTCTCTTCTGTGATTGCAGCTCAAAGTAAACACTCCTGTACAGACAACGTGGTGAGCGAAGAGGCACATCTGTAATTCAATTTTCATTTATTGCACTTTACCGCAATTCAATTATGAGTTGTGGCTGATAAATTAAACAGATGGAGAACTCTGTGTCATTAGTAAAGCACTTTGAGACTAATTAACTTAAGATGGAAAATTAAAATTCAACAACTTATCCAAAGCTAGTTTTATAGATAGTTTAACCAGTTAAGCCCCGAGCCTGTTTTTCAGGCCTCAGGCTCGAAAATGACATTCCCAGAACAAATGACTATATCTTCACTTCTAAAAGGGGTCAATTAATAATCTTTTTTCTCAACGCAAAGATAAACCTGTGAGTTGGATGTAGAAAAGTCAGAATCAATATAGAATTTTTTTATTTTAAAGTAAATTGACAGGAGAGGACTCTTTAAAGTAGAGACAATACATACTGATATACACCTGAACATCAGCAGGAGAGGACTCTTTAAAGTAGAGACACTACATACTGATATACACCTGAACATCAGCAGGAGAGGACTCTTTAAAGTAGAGACACTACATTCTGATATACACCTGAACATCAGCAGGAGAGGACTCTTTAAAGTAGAGACACTACATACTGATATACACCTGAACATCAGCAGGAGAGGACTCTTTAAAGTAGAGACACTACATACTGATATACACCTGAACATCAGCAGGAGAGGACTCTTTAAAGTAGAGACACTACATACTGATATACACCTGAACATCAGCAGGAGAGGACTCTTTAAAGTAGAGACAATACACACTGATATACACCTGAACATCAGCAGGAGAGGACTCTTTTAAAGTAGAGACACTACATACTGATATACACCTGAACATCAGCAGGAGAGGACTCTTTAAAGTAGAGACACTACATACTGATATACACCTGAACATCAGCAGGAGAGGACTCTTTAAAGTAGAGACACTACATACTGATATACACCTGAACATCAGCAGGAGAGGACTCTTTAAAGTAGAGACACTACATACTGATATACACCTGAACATCAGCAGGAGATGACTCTTTAAAGTAGACACACTACATACTGATATACACCTGAACATCGGTAGGAGAGGACTCTTTAAAGTAGAGACACTACATACTGATATACACCTGAACATCAGCAGGAGAGGACTCTGTAAAACCAAAATGCTTTGCTCTATAGAAATATACTCAACTAATCAACTGAATTTTCATGTTATTTTTCGGTCAACAACCGGAACTGTAGGGTTTCTGAAAGGAGAACTGTAGTAACTAGGTCAAATCCAGAAAGATATGCATCTCAGCCACAAAACATCACTCGCTAAAAAGCATTCAGAAGTTGCCATCGTCACTTGGAGTCTAAACGCCTTTAAAGTTCTGTCAACAAGAAACATTCAACGACTGCTGCTATATAGCAAACATCAAGGCTTTATGTGAAGCCAACAGAAAAAAAGCCCATATTTCCACTTCCCAAAAACCTTCTTTCAATGAAGGTGAATTAGTCGTGTTCATTGAAAGAGATAACCTGAAGACAACAGATGCCAGATGTTGTGAGGTTAGAATAGAGAAGTATTGCTGGTTCCTGCTGGGGGAAAATGTTCATCTTATCAAAGATTCCCTTTGCACAATCATCTCGGTGCCACTTTCAGTTCATCACAGCGGTTTGATGTTGGCTGTCCCTGGATAGCTCGTATTGCCTGGCTTCATCTTGTGTAATCCATTTGCTGCTACACTGCCTGACAGTTAGCATCTCCGAAGCCGCTAGCATACAGATCTGTGAGCCCTTATACATAATACATCAAGTATAGGAGCCATAAGCTGCTTCGAGTTGTCTTGTAGAGATGTGAAGCCACAAAACAGCCATTGTGCGTTAGAAAAGATACACACACACACACACATCTTGTGAGGATGAAATAAGCTTTTTACTGCAGCAGAAGCAATATAAGCTACAACAGCTTAACAACATCTGACCTGCTTCTATGTGTGTGTTTGTGTGTGAGATTTATTTGGATCGTATGTTACTCTGAACTCTTTACAGTCACTTAAGTTGAGTACCCTGAAGTACGCATTACACCAACATACTGTTCTATTTCATACTTACTGACCGCCAGAGGCGATGCTTTAGCACTGGATATCTCGCGCATGCGTAGGTCGAATATCATATTAACAAAGTCACGTGTGACCTCGTATGACCCCGGAAGGTATAAATTCCGGTGTTGTCAACGAGTTCAGTTCTTTTTCATCTTCTCGCTGCGCAGGTTACTACTTTATGAGTAGAAGCCAAGCTAGCTTATTGAAAATTCTAGCTCATCGCCTGTAGCCTTGCGATCGTCTCGATCGGAGCTGCGGGCTAGAAACGCTCGCCCTCCAAAGGCTGCGACGAGCTGTCCGCCCTCCCAAGGGAGGGGACCGCGGTGTTCACCGCTCGGACCCCAGGAGCTCCGGACCGGTAAAGAGCGGACGCTCCTGCACGTCAGCCGGTGAGATCGCTACCATTTATCGCTGATTGTGCTATCTATTCTCAAGCTAATGAGATAATTGTGTACAAATTAGCCGAGGGCTCTCGCTAATTTGTTACTAACGCTAGTGAAGGCAGCGTCTCCGCCCCCCCTTTCACTGCATACATTTGGTGTTCTATCGTCCAGTTAAGCTGAGTGTTTTCGTTCAAGCTAACTGTTACTGCGCTAGTGAAGGGAGCGTCTCCGCCCCCCCTCTCACTACATTTGTTTCCTTACCTGTTCTATCGTCCAGTTAAGCTGAGTGTTTTCGTTCAAGCTAACTGTTACGGCGCTAGTGAAGAGAGTGTCTTCGCTCCCCTCTCACAGCTCACAATTAGTTCCTGTTCTATCCTCCAGTTAGCTGAGTGCTCTCGCTCAAAGCTAACTTGCTACAGTGCTAGTGAGGGAGTGTCTTCACACCCCTCTCACAGCTCACAATTAGTTCCTGTTCTATCCTCCAGTTAACTGAGTACTCTCGCTCAAAGCTAACTTGCTACAGCGCTAGTGAAGAGAGTGAATCCGCTCCCCTCTCCCTGCACACAGTTGGATGCCCGTTCCATCCTTCAGTTAGCAGAGTGCTCTCGCTTAGGCTAACTCGCTACGGCGCTAGTGGAGAGAGTATTCCGCTCTCCTCTCACGGCATAAACCCATTAACTGACTTCATTTTTTCTCACCCCAGTTAACAGAGTGCTCACGCTCAAGCTAACTACTATTGTGCTCACTCCCCTCCACTGCATATTTGTTTCCGGGCCCAGTTATTTACAGTCAGCTGAGTGCTCTAGCTATCGCTAGGTCAGTTGCTAAGGATAACAGACCGTTGCTAAGGAGAACAGAAAGTTGCTAAGGAGAACAGACCGTTTCTAAGGAGAAAAGACCATTGCTAAGGAGAACAGGCCGTTGCTAGGGAGAACAGACCGTTGCTAAGGAGAACAGAATGTTGCTATGGAGAACAACCCGTTGCTAAGAAGAACAGGCCGTTGCTAAGGAGAACAGGCCGTTGCTAAGGAGAACAGACCGTTGCAAAGGAGAACAGAATGTTGCTAAGGAGAACAGAATGTTGCTAAGGAGAACAAGCCGTTGCTAAGAAGAACAAGCCGTTGCTAAGGAGAACAGGCCATTGCTAAGGAGAACAGACTGTTGCTAAGGAGTACGCTCTGGCCTACAATATATGCAGCTCTTATTAAAGAATACAAATAAAGGATTTTGAGCTGCTATAAGTTTCAAATGTTTCAAAGATAAAATGGGAATCCACAGTAAATGGTAAATGGACTGTATTTAAATAGTGCTTTTTCCAGTCTTTACAACTCCTCGAAGCAATTTAACATATACACATCATAACTCATCCATTCACACTCTGTTGCCACCTGCTCAAGGAAGCTAACACTCTTTAACACCAAACCATAAGGAGCAACTAGGGGTTAAGTATGTTGCCCAAGAATACATCAACTTTGACTGTTGCTGGGTGTTCGAAAGATAACTTCACTGCCTCTCAGCCACTAGAGAAACACAATCTTTGCAGAGAGAGTTGAGCTTAAGACATCTTTAATGAAGAGTTTAATTTATAGAATAATTTGAAGCTGCAGTTTAGGGACCAGAGGCTCGGGGAAGAGAGTTGGGAGGCTGACAGAAACACAGAAAAAGCTCAGAAATGTCGCCTAAAAGAAATCAATGTTATAAGAGAAAACTAAGCAAGGCCAAATTAGGGTGAGACTGCTTTCAAAAAACTTTTAAAAATCGACTGCTGGGGCGAAACTGGAGCTAATTATTTCAAGAGTGAGCCTCCGGACAACATGAAACATGGGAACGATACACAAAGCCTTCAGCCAGATTTATCTGATAATGAAATGACCCATTTCAGTTCAAATTGGATCCCCAGACAAGCAAGAGTTTTTTTTTTTTTCTGTGAAAGCCGAGGTCATGCATCCTTCAGCTGCAGCCTGTAGGGTCTCTTTCCAAAACATGATTATTAATCCATAAACAAGAGGAGAGTTAAACCCAATGCAAAGAGTTGTGGACTGTAGAGAGAGAAACAACGCTATACCTGAGAATTGTTAAATATGTCATATTTTAAATGCCATACTTTGAGCAACAACGGTAAAAACACAGCAGAACAAAAGCCTCCTACGCACCTTCTGCCACCAACACTGAAATATGAATAAAAAAGGAGGATGGGGAAAGGGTGACATTATGTAAGGGCTGTGACTAAAAAAATAAAGAAAAGGGAAAACAATTTTGGTTTCTAACAGTAGGCTGAAGAGCTGTCTGCACTCAGACTACTGGCAGGGAATAATAATCACCAGAAACTACAAAAAAAACATCTCAAAAGATGTTTTCCTAACTCCTCAGAAACAAGCTACACTGGCTACAAATTGATTATTTGTCTAAAAACAGACAGACATAAAAAGTTGTGTCTCTTGTTGGCAGATAAATAAATATGATTCAAAACAACCCAAATTCCTAAGGTTAGTAAGGTTTTTTGTTGGTTGTCTTTCCTTGTTACACAGCTTAGTTGAATACTTGATTCTGATTGGTCAATTTGGACCTTCCAGAGGTCTGCTATTTTTTGCTAACAGACAGCAGAAGAAGACGGACAGGAAGTAAACACTAAAGGGAACACGGTATGACCTCTGCAGTGTTTAAAAACTGGTTAATGGAAAAGAAAATGGGACCAATTACAACAGAACTGGCCAGTTAACCAATTTTCAGACCATTTACATGCACAACAAAACGATATAAACACACTACAGGAAAGAGGAAACGTCCAGAAGCAGAATAGGGCCTCTTAAATATTAGAACGGCATAGAAATAGATGGGCCTTTTTCCAGGAAAAAAAAATGAATACTCACTAGTGTGGCTTAAAACACATGATTATACAAAACAGATTCTACATGAGTTTCTTATGATTGCCCCCCGTCTCACCTGCACAGTCCTGGGTCTGCCACTCCAGACACTGTCCGTAGGGGAAGGAGACAGTGTAGGCGGTGGAGTCGATGCAGCGCTGTGTGCTGCTGCACCACATGCACTCCATGGTCTGGCTGGTGCAGTTACTGCAGCTGGAGCGCAGAAAGCAGGACGTCCTGCAGGGGCGGGAGGTCTGAGTCTGAGGAGACCCTGAGAGAGAGAGAGAAGGAGAGAGAAACACAAGTTAACATAACCTTTAAAGGTCTCCTATCATAAAAATGCACTTTTGTATGTCTTTTATACATAAATACATGTCCCCGGTGTGTCAGGGAACTCAAAAAGTGTCAGAAAATAAAACCCTCTCTCTTTTCCTCCGTACCCACATCTCTAAAAACTGAGCTGATCAAGATTTGCGTCCGATATGACGTAATATCTAAAATGTGGGCGACATGTTTTGTATATTTGTATATATCTGAGACCTAACATATATGCCTAAAAATAGTATAATAGGAGACCTTTAACCTCCTCACCCAGTGCTCTGAACCATTTTATCCAACCACACCCTCGTTCTCTCCTTTATCGTCTTTCAGTCTCACCTGCAGGTTTCTCACAGATCAGTCCGTCAGTGGGAGCAGTGCAGGGATTGGCTCTCAGGCCAGGCCCCGCCTCCCTCTCCAGGTACGCACAGAAACCCGAGTCGCTGGGTTCTCCAGGTAACCATCGCAGGCTGGTGTTAGTGAAGGGAGAGGAGTCCTCCCAGCCCCAGTACGACACGTTGATCTTCCTCAAGCCCACCCAGGGAGATAAGGTCTGCAGGGAGTACACACATCCTTTACTCAGATACTCGTGTTTCAAAATACTCTGGTGAAAGTAGAAGTACTGACTAAACTTCTTTACTCAAGTAAAAGTAAAGAGGGCTTTGAAATGTACTTCAGTAAAAAGTACCCATAACTAGCAGCTGTTTTAAAGAGTACCTGACCTCCCTTTATATTAATAGAACAATAATGTCATTGTTAGCTAATGAATGTTTCCATGCTGAACAACGGCAACATGACAACGTTTTCATTGGTCCCTCTTCTTTAGAGAAGACCAGGAAATGATGGATACACGGATCGTGTTCAAATCAATAGGCACGCAATGACTCTAAATAATAATGATCACGCCACCAAACACACATTCAAACTAAAGGAACCAGCCTGTTTGGGAAATGTGAGAAGTAGAAAGTACAGGTATTTGGGTTCAACATGTAAGAAGTAGAAAGTACAGGTATTTGTGTTCAACATGTAAGAAGTAGAAAGTACAGGTATCTGTGTTCAACATGTAAGAAGTAGAAAGTACAGGTATGTGGGTTCAAAATGTAAGAAGTAGAAAGTACAGGTATCTGTGTTCAAAATGTAAGAAGTAGAAAGTACAGGTATTTGTGTTCAACATGTAAGAAGTAGAAAGTACAGGTATTTGGGTTCAACATGTAAGAAGTAGAAAGTACAGGTATTTGTGTTCAACATGTAAAAAGTAGAAAGTACAGGTATTTGGGTTCAACATGTAAAAAGTAGAAAGTACAGGTATTTGGGTTCAACATGTAAGAAGTAGAAAGTACAGGTATTTGTGTTCAAAATGTAAGAAGTAGAAAGTACAGGTATTTGTGTTCAAAATGTAAGAAGTAGAAAGTACAGGTATTTGGGTTCAACATGTAAGAAGTAGAAAGTACAGGTATTTGTGTTCAACATGTAAGAAGTAGAAAGTACAGGTATTTGTGTTCAAAATGTAAGAAGTAGAAAGTACAGGTATTTGTGTTCAACATGTAAGAAGTAGAAAGTACAGGTATTTGTGTTCAACATGTAAGAAGTAGAAAGTACAGGTATTTGTGTTCAACATGTAAGAAGTAGAAAGTACTGTACAGGTATTTGTGTACCGGAGAAATGTACTTAAGTACAGTAACAAAGTATTTGTACTCCACTACTTCCCACCTCTGAAAATTAGATAGCATGAGATTAGTTTTCTAAGCTAACGAAGGAATGCTTGTCTTTTTTATATTTAATTGTCATTTGATTGAGCCAAACACTCCGGAAAACATCTGGAAAGTAAAGTCTGAATGCTTGAAATAAAGTGTGAGAGGAACGAAACCACAACGTAAAATAAACTGGTTGAGAGTTTGCCAAGACGCATGAAAGCTGTGTTATCCAAAAAAATTGCTTTCTGAAATCTAACCGAGAGAAAACATTGATTTTGTGTTGTTTAAAAACAACAATAAACTTGTTTTCCTTTGGTTTGAGCTATAAAAATCATGAGCATCTATTTTTGTTTTGTTTGTAAAATAAATTAAAAGGAACTATTTCTGTATAACCCTGATTGTATACATGTACACAGCCAGTGTTTTAAAGGGGACATATCATGCAAAATGCACTTTTTGATGTCTTTTATACATAAATATGTGTCCCCGGTGTGTCGGGGAACTCACGCAGCGTCAGAAAATAAAACCCTCTCTCTTTTCCTCCGTACCCAAATCTCTAAAAACGGGGGAACAACGGAGCTGATCCAGATTTGCGTCCGATATGACGTAATATCTGAAATGTGGACCCACGGCCCTATCAGAAAGTTGCTATCAGAAACAATGCCCGACTGTTTTGGACGTAATATGGTCGGTGTTTACATTAGCATCGCTAACACTCAGAGCTAACCTGTACTGGAGAGCATGTGTGTGAAGAAGCAGGAAATAAAAAGGAACTCACCTTGTGGTATAACCGGCAAGAGAGAAAGCCTTTGAGCTCCATACTGTTTCAGAGAGAATCCTTGATAATCCATGATATGGCGTTTCATCACGGCAGTATTTAGTTTAGACAGTAGCTGCCGGTTCCCCCATGAGCTCAGACCCCTCCTTTTTAAAGCTTTATACCCCAAATCAGCACTTTTGAAACAGGAAGTGAAATAGAGGGATATGAGGCATGGCTAGAATGGGTGATCTGTTTGGTATTTTGAGCAAAACACTTCATATACATGTTTTTCATATATTTTTGATATATCTGAGACCTATGCTATTGCCTAAAAATAGCATGATAGGTGACCTTTAAAACTGGGGGAAAAACAAAATAAAAAATCAATTGTGTGAGCAAAAAAAGAGCGTATTTACTGTAAAGGGGCCTTATTCTGCTCATTTTCAGGTTCATATTAGAATTCTGTGACATGTTTCCATGCTTTAATGTTCAAAAAGCTCTTTATTTTTCTCTTTTCACGCATCCCTCGCAAGGATTTTAGCCTTTGCAGACCGTTAACATGCACCAACACCAATAGAACACACTACAGGGAGGGAAAAGGGCCTCTTTAAGAAGTATTATCCCTTTCAAAAAATGAGAAGTCCCACAGCTGGTAACTGTGTACAACATACATGATGTTTGACATGAAAGCAGATCCTATATCCAACCTTCTGTAATTGTTATAAAAGCAGAAACTCCTCAGACTCACAGCGATACCTAATTCAGGAAAGAGATCTCCAAAAGGGACTACAATTATAGAAGCTGAGTGAAGTGGAGCTTAGTTTGCATTCATTTGCTGAGAAAACAAGTGTGATTTGTTTAATAAATGCCCATGACGATATGCAAAGATGTTTGATAGAAATCTAAAAGTGATTAGTGATTTCATAAAAACATGCAAACAGCCTAAACTCTGTGTGGTGTCTGTATTTGTATGCATACACTGAAATGCACTCGGGTGGAAATCCTATGCGATCTCGGTGGTAACTCGTTGATTTTGCAGGAAAATCTAATGTTGATTTTAACAAAAAAAAAGTGGCATGACAACACAAGAGACTCAGAATCATCATCATTACAAAAGAGCATCAAAAGGTACATTCAAAACCAGCACTTTTCTTTAAAGAAACTGTTTGCTTTTCTGTTCCTCTGTGTTTTCACATCTCTCCTGACACTGCACATTGATCAAAAAGTCAGTCTGCGAGTCGTCAAAACATGTCAGCGTATCAAATGACATTCAGACCACACAGATTACAAGTTGACAGCTCAATCTGTTTGAGAGGCGACTGATCTGGTAAATGGCTCAATGAATAAAGAATCACACATCCTGTCACTCTGTTTTTCACACATCTGGGTTTACTGAGATTAAAAATTGATGATGAAGCCGATGGTGGGATAAGAAGGATGAGTTCAGTTGGGTTTCTTATACCTTGAACTACGGTGGCAGACGGATGCAAACGTGCTACAAGACCCAAAACACGAACATTAGGAGAAACTCGCTGCAGCTTCAGAAACAACGCAAATATAAAAACACATTTAGCAAACATTCAGCAACTTGAGGAAACATGCGCAGCGTTTACTAAAAGCTGTAAATACATAACGCTGCAAGAAGCTCAAAACACAACGGAGATCAGGGGACACTAAAGAGTGACGCACACAGCTGGGAGACCAGGGGACACTAAAGAGTGACGCACACAGCTGGGAGACCAGGGGACACTAAAGAGTGACGCACACAGCTGGGAGACCAGGGGACACTAAAGAGTGACGCACACAGCTGGGAGACCAGGGGACACTAAAGAGTGACGCACACAGCTGGAGACCAGGGGACACTAAAGAGTGACGCACACAGCTGGTAGACCCAGGGGACACTAAAGAGTGACGCACACAGCTGGGACAGCTTGGTGACGTTTAGGATTATAAAGCTGAACAACTGTCTATCATAAATGACCCCTAGCAAAGCCTATAAATAGCTAACACGTGTTTATAACCACAGAGTATCCCGAGTGTTTTGTCCACAGACACCGTTAGCGTGCAGTGTCACATTTATTTTATTTACATTTTGCATTGCACCACCTACCTTGTCTTGCAGCTGGTATTTTTGCAGCTCATCCAGAACAAAATGGACTTGTTTGTCTGTGAGCAGAGAGGCGATGTTTCCTCCCAGGTTTTTGCAGTAGTGCTGGGCGTTATCGTAGCTCTCGCTGCTGGAGTTGATCCTCAGACAGACTTCCCCGACATGATGCCAGCCCTCCCCACACAGCTGGCCTGAAACACAACAACACACACATACAGTTTATCTCTGGTAGCAACAACTCTTAGTCATCAGAGCCTTAAAACACTAGATTATATAGATCCAGCCTGCTAGTAACTCAACTTTGATAGCTAGATACAACCCAGTCTCACGGCATTTCGTGTTAAATTAATTTAATCTATTGATTCGTGTTCACCAACACGATTTTCACCTTTTTTTCGTGTCACACAGAACGATTTTAAATGCAATGTATTTCTATTGGTAGTATGTTTCGTGCCTGCAACACGTCTTTTTGTCCGGTCGGGTCTTGGAAGACCAGAAGCTGTGTGGTTCATAAAAACATGTTCTTACTCAATATCTTACCCTAAGCCTAACCCTATCCCTTTTATTTTAAATTGTATAATGTCTGAGTTTTGTTGCCGTCAGTGAGGAAAAGAAATGGCTCAGAGCCTCAGAATACTGACATCTGTATTTTATGTCATCTTTTTTTCCTTCTAATTAGTTATTATTTGGTGCAGGCACGAAACATACTACCAATAGAAATACATTGCTTCTAAAATCGTTCTGTGTCAGAATACTGAAATCTGTATTTTTTTAAATGTCTTTTTCCTTCTAATTTGTTATTATTTACATTGCTTTTAAAATCGTTCTGTGTGACACGAAAAAAATGGCGAAATCGTGTTGGTGAACACGAACCAATAGATTAATTTCGTGACTATAACACGAAATGCCGTGAGACTGTGTTGCTAGATAATACATAATTGGCTTGTAATGGTGAGTATGCTAACATGCTAATGTTTGGTTGATATTGTATCATACTAATGTTTAGCTTTGGCTTGGTTAGCAATATACAACCCAGTCTCACGGCATTTCTTGTTATTAGTCACGAAATTAATTTAATCTATTGATTCGTGTTCACCAACACGATTTTCACCTTTTTGTCGTGTTACACAGAACGATTTTAAATGCAATGTATTTCTATTGGTAGTATGTTTCGTGCCTGCAACACGTCTTTTTGTCCGGTCGGGTCTTGGAAGACCAGAAGCTGTGTGGTTCATAAAAA
Source organism: Trematomus bernacchii (assembly GCF_902827165.1). Taxonomy (NCBI): domain Eukaryota; kingdom Metazoa; phylum Chordata; class Actinopteri; order Perciformes; family Nototheniidae; genus Trematomus; species Trematomus bernacchii. The sequence continues at coordinate 324,589 of NW_022987664.1, read as the reverse complement.
CATGTTCTTACTCAATATCTTACCCTAAGCCTGACCCTATCCCTTTTATTTTAAATTGTATAATGTCTGAGTTTTTTTGCCATCAGTGAGGAAAAGAAATGGCTCAGAGCCTCAGAATACTGACATCTGTATTTTATGTCATCTTTTTTTCCTTCTAATTTGTTATTATTTGGTGCAGGCACGAAACATACTACCAATATAAATACATTGCTTCTAAAATCGTTCTGTGTCAGAATACTTAAATCTGTATTTGTTTAAATGTCTTTTTCCTTCTAATTTGTTATTATTTACATTGCTTTTAAAATCGTTCTGTGTGACACGAAGAAAATGGCGAAATCGTGTTGGTGAACACGAACCAATAGATTAATTTCGTGACTATAACACGAAATGCCGTGAGACTGTGTTGGTTTAGCTTAAGCTACTAGGTAGAGTATGAGTATGCTAACATGCACATTTGTGGCTTATAATGTTTAGAATACATCAATATCATATCTACAATTAGCTGACTTAAAGTGCTCACAAGCATATGTAACATTTATCACATTTTAGAGTAAATAATCAGAAATGCAAGAAAAACAAGGAAGCTTAAAGACAACACATTTACACTTAGAGAGTAAGACTAACTCTGTAAAAAGGAGTTAAGAGCAGATTGATCAGACAGTAGGAGGAGGGGTATCATAATGACCAAAATGCTAATAGTTAGCATTTGTAACAGTTATCAAGTTTTAGATCAAGTGAGGAGTAAATAATCAGAAATGCAAGAAAAACCAAGAGGCGCAAAGACAACAAATGCATCCTGAGAGAGTACAGACTAACTCTGGAAATAACATTCCAAAATGTAGCATGTGTAAAGTGAGAAATAAATAACCAGAAATGCCAGGAAAATACAGAAGCCAATAAAGTCAAAACATTACAGATTACAGGCCGACTCTGGCAAAAAGAGCAGACAGCAGAAGGGTTGTTTACTTGGTTGAGGTAAACCAGACTTCATTAATCAACGTGAAGGCAGACAGAAGCAGCAACTAAATCCAAAACTGCAATCGTGGGAAGGCAGTTCGTTTTCAACAAGAGGTTTCAGGCTCTTTAAACATCCCTGATTTAAACTGAGAGTAATGAGGACAGATAGGTGGACAGTAAGGTCATGTGACAAAGGTAGAAAGCTCACTGAGAGCAAGTAGTGGAGAAGGTGGGAATGAAAATTGAAGTGGATGTAATCGCAAAAAAAAAACTGTGTAGCCAGAATCAACAGACGATTGAAGAGCTTTAAAACAAAATACTTGATTTTGGTTAATAAAAAACACATGCAACTGATTTTTAAAGGCTGATGTAATTTTGATTTATGCTGTTGCTTCAGATAAGCACACCACATTCTTGCTTTGTACTGAACTGAGTCATCAGTCAGACACATCATTCCCAGGACTTATAAACAACGTCACAGATGGGATAAAGAAAAGTGAATGTCTGTGGTGATTGAAGAGTTTAAACAGAGGCTGAGAAACTCATCCATAAAAAGGCATACAGTCATTCTTATAAGGGTCAGGTAGTTGCATTTTGGGAAGTTTATTATACCGTAGCAGCCTTTGAAATAGCCAGGATGAGAAGGAAAGGAAAAGCCTGTTTATTTTGGACTGATTATATTCACAGGCCCTATAATGGCTTCCATCATCAATCCTTTCATGCTACAGGAAAGAAAATACCTGCTTTCTTTAAACCCCCCCCCCCTAAACAATAGCAATGGGCCGTAATCATCCAAAAAAACGAGACAGAAAAATGGGTAAAAAAGGCGGAGTATACAAAATACATAGATGGATAAGGTTACAGTCTTTGTGTAAAAGCAGAGATAAACATGTCAGGCAATTTAGCGTAATTAGTCATAACACAGTGTGTAAAGAAAAGGCCACGGTGGTGGAGCGATAGTTTCCATTAACAAAGTTCATCTTAGCCCACACTGCTATGTAGCTTCACAGAAAATAATGAAGATATATTTTTGTAGCCTTGTCACACTAATGGACTCAGAAAAAGGCGAACAATGGCTAATTTCCTCATTGTGGCCAGTGAACCTTTTTAAAAGGCCACGTCCTAAATGGCC
>NW_022987664.1:312500-317500 GCF_902827165.1 Trematomus bernacchii | reverse complement strand
TTCAAGACAAGGGGACAGGAAGTGGTAATGTTCAGCCAAAGGGGATCTTAAAGGTTGTTGTTTTTATTACATCTGGACTCACCACGGTGCAGTTGCTGGCTGCAGAGAGGCACTTCCTGTCTTCACAACCACTGGCACTTTCGTGTGTTAGCGGTGGCAGCTCGCACAGTCCGAGAACCGGAAACACTGCTCGTCTGTACTCTCTGCACACACACAACACACACACACACACCACACACACACACACCACACACACACACCCACACACACACACACACACACACACACACACACACACACACACACACACCACACACACACACACCACCACACACACACACACACACACCACACACACACACAACACACCAACACACCAACCACCACACACACACACACACCAATTTAGCATTATTATTGGTTGTTATGTAGTGGTATAATAAGTACATGTCTTAATGCTTCTTCCTGGTCAGAGATTGAGGAGTAAATCACAGCATGATACAGGAAAAATTGAGCAGTAGGAGTATTTTCAGGCAAAACATAGTCTAGATTGTACCCGTCAGGGACAGGTTGTATGTCATTATTCAACACTGCATATCAGAACAACCTATAATGTGTGTTGTCTACACTTAATGCTCTTCAGTTTGCAGTTAACTCTCTTTGACAGGTAACATTTTTCACTCCTACATCTCACTTTAAAGAGATTTCTTCTTGACGTACACAGCATAAGAAAAGATCTAACCATCTGCTGGGATTGAACGTGTACTGATCACTAGGCAGTAATCATAAGCAACTGATGAATGTTTTTAAAGATCTAACAAGTGTTGAGTCAGTGGGCATCAGTCTAGAAAGCTTGGAAATCTTCATGGGAATGTTCCTATCTGCTGCATGCCAGTGAGTTTTCTGCATGTGGCGGCCATGTGTACGAGAGTTCATGAAGTGTAAACAAGCATGTAATCACCGTGTTTAGATGGGATTAAACAGGTATTCGCACACAGCAGTTACGTGATTATGCAGTTTAGTTTCTCTCTGGTCATGTGTGCATGCGATGCTGTCATTTGTAGAATAAACAGGTGAGATTAAAGCAGAGGCCAGACTGGGTAAAAGGATATAAAGGCATGTAAAGTAAAGTCCTTTAAATGGGATTAGGAATGAAAAACAAAACCTGTGCAGTCCATTAGAGACAATCTATGTGTTCCATTGTTCTATTTAATAACAACAGCTCAAACATTAGCATGATTGCTTTTTATTCAAAAGATATGCAGAGGAGCCGCCTGAAGCAGAAACCTGGAAACGCAGTGTGTGTGTGTGTGTATGTGTGTGTGTGTGTGTGTGTGTGTGTGTGTGTGTGTGTGTGTGTGTGTGTGTGTGTGTGTGTGTGTGTGTGTGTGTGTGTGTGTGTGTGTGTGTGGGGGGGGTTGTACTGGACCTAATTACTTCAAAATGAGGTAATTGTTGCAGCGTTGACCTTCTATTAGCATAATGATGGTATGCAAACAGACTTCACAAAGCCATATCCTTCAGAATAATAATTATGCTTATGAAAAAACAAAAAAGGGTCTTCTGGGAACAGCACTTATGCAGAAGGGAAATATGTTGACATGGCATGGGGGGAAATATTTACAAAGATGGCAATAAAATAATGATCCGGAGAGTGTGACGTACCGGGTTTTTCGGGGCAGAAAGGAGCGGGAAAATCGATTTCAGGTGATTTTGGTTCCCAGGGGACACATGTGCTTTTTTTGACCCATTCACAGCGAAGACCCGGCCCAGCGGAGGCACACGAAGCTGGGGTAGAATAGGCCAGGCAGGAGGGGGGGGTGAACGCCAGCACGTCGTTCAAAAGGACGCCGGAAAAACCTCCGAAGATGTACATGGAGCTGGAGAAGAAACAGAGAGGATTATCAGAAGGGAAACAGAAGCTTGTACAAAGGGGAGAGCCTTAAAAAGTCATTTTAAAAGGAGTGTTTTCTCTTTCCTGTAGTGTGTTCTATAGGTTTTAGTGCATGTAAATGGTCTGCAAAGGATAAAATCCCTGTGTTTCTCTTGTATTTCTACTAATATCAACCTGAAAATGAGCACAATATGTGGCAACACCTTAGTGATATATAAAATGTTTGAAAGACCTTCATCACGATGTATCCTGATATACTGCTGAACTATAAAATAATGGTTTGAACCTTTAACACCTATGACACACAAGAAAGTCAACTTTGAGCACAAAATGTCAGCTTTCAACTTCAAACGACCAACATGTAACTGAATCAAAGTTCAGATTTATCTTTGAAAGCTTCTCCTGCTGTCTTCATTTTTTCTTCATCCGTCCTTATGTCTGCGGGCATTTCCTCCTGTGTGTTTCTTTTTAAGAGTAGGACCCATTTGTGTGTATATCAGTATGTAGTGTCTCTACTTTAAAGAGTCCTCTCCTGCTGATGTTCAGGTGTATATCAGTATGTAGTGTCTCTACTTTAAAGAGTCCTCTCCTGCTGATGTTCAGGTGTATATCAGTATGTAGTTGTCTCTACTTTAAAGAGTCCTCTCCTGCTGATGTTCAGGTGTATATCAGTATGTAGTGTCTCTACTTTAAAGAGTCCTCTCCTGCTGATGTTCAGGTGTATATCAGTATGTAGTGTCTCTACTTTAAGAGTCCTCTCCTGCTGATGTTCAGTGTATATCAGTAGTGTCTCTACTTTAAAGATGTCCTCTCCTGCTGATGTTCAGGTGTATATCAGTATGTAGTATCTCTACTTTAAAGAGTCCTCTCCTGCTGATGTTCAGGTGTATATCAGTATGTAGTGTCTCTACTTTAAAGAGTCCTCTCCTGCTGATGTTCAGGTGTATATCAGTATGTAGTGTCTCTACTTTAAAGAGTCCCTCTCCTGCTGATGTTCAGGTGTATATCAGTATGTTAGTGTCTTCCTACTTTAAAGAGTCCTCTCCTGCTGATTGTTCAGGTGTATATCAGTATGTAGTGTCTTACTTTAAGAGTCCTCTCCTGCTGTATGTTCAGGTGTATATCAGTATGTAGTGTCTCTACTTTAAAGAGTCCTCTCCTGCTGATGTTCAGGTACATCAGTATGTAGTGTCTCTACTTTAAAGAGTCCTCTCCTGCTGATGTTCAGGTACATCAGTATGTAGTGTCTCTACTTTAAAGAGTCCTCTCCTGCTGATGTTCAGGTACATCAGTATGTAGTGTCTCTACTTTAAAGAGTCCTTTAAACGCTGATTTTTACTTGACGATACAGCAATGCAAGAAACTTTTCTGTGTGGAAGAAGTGTGAAAAATACAGTTTTGAAAATAGCAAAAGTATATAAGAGTTTGCGAGGCGTTAGGAGAGGTGAGTGTACATCGTTTCTATACATATGAAGTGTGAAGAAAGTCAGGAGGGAGAGCCAGGAAAGACATCCACATTTAGATGAGAGGTGACAGAGTTTCTACTCAGAGCTTCAGAGTGTAAACTGAAACTAAATATAACAACGAGATCAATCCGTAAACAATCGACACAACAAAACCTCAGAGAAGAAAGTCAGCGAGACGCAGTGCTGCCAAAACTTAGAGGACACTGCAGGCTTCAAGGAAATGCAAAAAGGGAACGAGAAATGCAGCGTGCATAGATGGACGTTATTTGCATGTTTACTATTGAGTTTAGTCGATTTTTCAAACCAAATTTGAGCATCTTGTTAGCAAGTAGACTGAAGGAGATTCCATAAGCAAGGCAAAACATCTCGTTCAAATTCAGAGGCGCTGGAGAGACATGGAGGTAAAAAAAAGTATCTGCAAGATTTAAAATATACAAATAGGTCAAATTTGTAAGTTTGACATAATGGAAACAACCACAACTATGGAGTCAACATGCAATTTGTAAACTTTAGAGGTTACTTTAATACTTTTAATGGTCACTTCTTAAAGGTAGGGTAGGTAAGAATGGAGAAAGCAGCTCGAGTGCGCTAGAATTTGAAAGTACGCAACCGAAAAAAATCTGCCCCTTCCTTCAGACTTCCTCACAGAGCCCCTCCTCCAACACACACGAACGCACACATGACCAATGAGGGCACAAGATAAGTTTGTGCACAGATGGAAGGCTGACAGGCAGGTAGGCCATCCAATCATTTTAGTCGGGCCGGCTCAAATGATTGGTCGTACTTTTTACAGTATTACGGCTTCCACAGATGACATTTCTTTATGGATTTTTTGTCAAAGCATTTAATATATTCATTGCTATCGGGATGTTAAGAGCATTCCATGGAATATAACAAGTGTTTCTGAAGTGAATTACCTACCCCACCTTTAATCATACCGCTACTTATTTTTATTTTTTAACAATAGTGTATTTATTTGTTATTTGTTTCTACTTATTGTTTTGTATTTTTACCTTTTTATATCATATGGAAAAGCGCTTTAAAAATGTAATGTATTATTATTATTATTATTATTATTATTATTATTATTATTATTATTATTATTATTATTATTATATGTAAGTCTACTCTTGCTCTCTACCTTTGCTGCTGTAACACCGATCATTTCCCAAAATAAAGGATATTTGATTAAGATGAAGGGAGCAGGGTGTCCCACATCGTGCCGTGATGAACGTCAGAAGTCTCACCCGTTGTTGACCACGGCTGAATGTCCGAAGCGGTTTGCGTCTCGGTGCAGCTTCGGTTTGGGGAGGACGCTCCACTCATCACAGGCTGAGGAGAAACACATATATAATAATAATAATACAAATAATACGTTTATTTAGTATAGCACCTTTCACAGGAATATAATTCACAAAGTTAAAATATAAAATATACACATATACTGTACAAGTGTGTAAATACATAAATAATATCTAAGCTTTGTGTGAAATGTGTCTGAAGGTGCAGAAGATTGAGGCCCTATTCTGCTTTTTGTGGTTTTTCCTTACCTGTAGTATAGGTTTTAGTGCATGTAAACGGTCTGCAAAGGCTCAAATCCCTGTGTTTCCTCCAGAGGGAGTTTCCGGAAAAAAGTGGCG
>NW_022987664.1:295000-310000 GCF_902827165.1 Trematomus bernacchii | reverse complement strand
ACCACGTTCATCTCTAAACACTCAAATGTGAAGCTACAGTACGGCGAGCTAACCTGCTAGCCTAGCTTAGCATAGGACTGAAGAGAGGGAAATCAGCATCTGTTTAAAAATACATTTTCTTCAAACAGGAATATCAAACTTTCTGTTCGACGATGGAGATGAGCTCTTAGCTATATATCATGTCATAGCATCTATCCTCTTTTTCAGATTAATGTATGTTTACGCATGTTCGTTGCTCAATAAAGAAATGTAATAATAAAAGAGGGGAGGGGGATATTTACCTGATGTCACTAAATCCAACTCTCCATGTAAGTGCAGGGTTATCATTTACATTTGTAATTTTTTTAAGGCTAATAATAATTTCCTGTTACAGTCTTTTATTTTGAACTCCAAGATCACGTCTCGTTGTGCTGTTCACGCGTGAGTTAGAGAGAAGACAGTGAGACGCACGGACACTTTACAGCTCCGTTAGTTAAAGTGTATACTTATTAAAGTTATAAGCACTCAAGAATACTTCCCTCAGTTTCAGAGCAAGCAGCTAACGAGGTTTGTTGTTGTGTTTGTATTTATTTAAGTCATCTCACATGGTTTTTATGTTATTGTGTGTGTAACATGGTCGATGTTTTATCGTTTATGTGTGTTTATGTTCACGATGGATATTAAAGAGGAACAAACCCGTAACGATGAAGCCACTTGTGTCTGCTGTGCTTCGAGTTAAGCTAAGCTAGCAAAGCACAGCCTGAAAGACTGTACTGAGGGAAACAAAACACCACGCCTCATTTCTACTTTACTCCATCAGTATCACTCTGGATGACATGTTAATACGACTGACCTTTAACCCCTGCTATGGATGAACTCATTACTATCCCCCCCCCTTTCTGTCCTCTACCGCTTCTTAAAACAAGCGCTCCCAATTAGCACCGCGCTTAACGAGGTCGTTAGCAACCTGCCGTCCCCGAGTCCCCGCCTCCACATTTACATTTAGGGGACACTCATCTGGGTAAATGGCGCGCACACACACACACACACACACACACACACACACACACACACACACACACACACACACACACACACACACACACACACACACACACACACACACACACACACACACACACACACACACACACACACACACACACACACACACACACACACACACACACACACACACACACACACACACACACACACACACACGTATATATGGATATAATAAGAGCACGTAGGGTGCATTAAAACCTCGTAAAGTCTGAACAGTGAGACACACGGAGCTGATGGCTTCAGTGTGACTACAGAGAAGGAGCTTTATGGTGATATGGAGGCTTTTATGAAGTCATCTCACAGACTATCGTCCCTATCTTCTTCACATCACCATGAATTATCGTCAAAACGTTGTGATAATGAGTTCTCTGGATAGAATTAAGAGTGGAGTTTAATTGTGGGTCACCATCCTCTGCTATAATGTTCAAAAAGCTCTTTGTTTTTCTCATACTGCCTGTGCTGCAGCACCTCTTTTCACCCTCTGTCTGAAACCAGAGCCCAGTCTGCTCTGATTGGTTAGCTGGTCGGCTCTGTTGTGATTGGTCAACCGCTTAGAGATGTCCCGCCCCTTAGCCTACAATGTGTTGGAGCGCTAGCCAATAGAAGCACGTGCGTTAAATGGGGATGTCACTGTGTTCTGAAATAAACAAAGGAGTCTAACGGAGGCGTTTCAGAAACACAGGGATTGTAACCTCTGCAGACCATTTACATGCACTAACACCTATAAAACACACAATACAGGAGAGGGAAAACCCCAAAAAGTGTGTTACAGCGATCGCCCATAGACCGCTAATCGTGCACATTTTCACTTTGAGTCGTGCAAACATCCCAGATAGTCCCATCAGGAGCCATGTCTCTCTACCTGTTAGTCTGTATTCATGAAATGAAGTCAATATGCGTTCAGAAAATAGTACAAAAAAGGCTAATAATCAGATTTATCTCATGCGTTGCATCCACTTCTGTCTGACACCAGATTTTGATTGAGATCTTGACGTTGCAGAGTGCTTAGAAAATGTCAAATGTCAACAAGTTACCTCTTAGTTTTGCCCTAAATGTCATGAACACACCATCCCTCTCTGTACTGTAACAAGCTCCTTGTTTCTACTCATGCTTCCTCTCCTTATCTCCTTTCCTATTTGTGTTTATTGACTAACTCTCTCCTCCCTCCAAGAAGAGACGTTTCTACTGGACGATAACGCCGTGCAGATCTGGGGCGAAGCCTGCGAGCTAGTTCAGGCAGTCAACTCGAGCACCAATGATACATTAAAGGTGGCTACACACCAACCCGATTTTGGGAGTCAGAGGCCGTCAGAGGCAGTCGGGCATTCGCGGCGCCCTACTCAGGTTGGTGTCCCGCACCGTCGTCTCTTTACGGCACCTTTTCACACCTCCCGATGCCTCAACATGTTGAATCGGCCGCGGGAGGTCAGAGAAAGTCGGCCCAAGCAATCACTCTGATTGGCTGTTCACACTACCGCTGCCTGCTGGTAAGGACAGTTATTGCCACTCGTCGACTGAAGTATTTGCGGTGTGTTCGTAGGCGGGCGGCGTAGCAGACGCAGGCGACCTAGCTGACGTAAAAGTCGGGACGCCTTCGGTACGCGTTCTTTGGTCTCAGGTGGGTGTGTAGCGGCCTTAACGCGTGACGCACCTCGTCCCTCTTACAACCAACCAAACACATTCTCCTAAACATGCTGCTCTATTTAAGCTGCCAGGTCTTCCTGCCTCTGCCTCGCTCATGCTGCTGCTGCCACTGCTGTGTTCACTTGCTACTGCTACGTTCATGTTGCTGCTGCTGTGTTTCATGTTGCTGCTGCTCGCCTGCCCCCCCCACCACCTCAGCTTCCACCCCAGCTTCCACCCCAGCTTCCACCCCAGCTTCCACCCCAGCTTCCACCTGTAGGCTCGGGGGATAGTTATCTAATCATCACTCAATGTTCTTTGTAAATCTGTGGAGTGATGAGGCCCGAGCCTAGACGCCAAACTCAAACTATATGCTGCTTCTAATAAACATATTAAGAAACACGTGAGTTGTCTGACTGAACTGAAGATACGAGCAGTAATGAATGGTATTTCTAAAGCAGAGTTGAGGGAGGTGTAAATAGACGGGGGTCTCTGTAAACACATGCTTTATTTTGTATTACCTCTGATTTCACCTTTTATTCAGCAGCTTACCGCCTGGCTTCATCCCAGCATTCCCTAAATCCCTCCTTCATTCCCTCTTTATTTCTCTCTCGCTGCGAGTCTCCCTCTCTCATCTCTTCTTATTGCTTCCTCACATTCACGGCTTCATCCCAGCACTATCTCCCCCCCCCCCCCCCTTTATAATGAAATGTACAGCAGGGAGTGACAAGGAGAGTCAAATAAATAAAGAGAGGGCAGTATCATGATAATACAGACAAATAAAATATATATGGAATTTCTTAAAGAAGGAAAGTTCCTGAAAAAACTAGTGAGTCGAGATTTTATTTGTATGTTTATACGTTCAGTAGATTTGTTTATACAAAATGTACTCAGATCTTGTACTTGAGTAAAAGTAGATGTATTCAGATCTTGAGTAAAAGTAGAAGTACTCAGACTTTGTACTTGAGTAAAAGTAGAAGTACTCAGATCTTGTACTTGAGTGAAAGTAGAAGTACTCAGATGTTGTACTTGAGTAAAAGTAGAAGTACTCAGATCTTGTACTTGAGTAAAAGTAGAAGTACTCAGATGTTGTACTTGAGTAAAGTAGAAGTACTCAGATCTTGTACTTGAGTAAAAGTAGAAGTACTCAGATCTTGTACTTGAGTAAAAGTAGAAGTACTCAGATGTTGTACTTGAGTAAAAGTAGAAGTACTCAGATCTTGTACTTGAGTAAAAGTAGAAGTACGCAGATCTTGTACTTGAGTAAAAGTAGAAGTACTCAGATCTTGTACTTGAGTAAAAGTAGAAGTACTCAGATCTTGTACTTGAGTAAAAGTAGAAGTACTCAGATCTTGTACTTTAGTAAAAGTAGAAGTACTCAGGTCTTGTACTTGAGTAAAAGTAGAAGTACCAGAGTGTAGGAATACTCTGTTACAGTAAAAGTCCTGCATTCAAAATGTTCCTCAAGTAAAAGTAGAAAAGTATTCTCATCAAAATATAGTGAAAGTAGCGACAGTAAAAGTAGTCATTGTGCAGATTGGTCCATTTCAGAATAATATATATGATATGTTTTATAATGATTGATCATGAAAGTGTTCTCAAAGCTGGTAAAGGTGCAGCTAGTTTGAATGACTTTGTATACTGCAGGGTAGCTTGTGGATTTACTCCAGGTGGAACTAAAGTCTGATTTAACACTTGATTATATTTCACACCATTCATCCACATCTGTAAAGTAACTAAAGGTATTAAATACATGTAGTGGAGTAAAAGTACACCATGTACCTCTGAACTGGAGTGGAGTAGACGTAGAAAGTAAGCAAGTACTTCAGTAAATATATTTAGTTATTTCCCACATCTGTAAATATGCCAGACACACATGTGCACGACAAAGTGTTACCCTAACCCTGATGGTGGGAAGGTTTGAAAAGTACTAGACTTTGCTTACCTTAAAAAAGTATTTGTTTTATTGAATTGTATTCCACAATAGTAGGGCAATATGTCTTCCTGTATAAACCTTGCTCCATAGCAATATAACCGGACATCTTCTTGCCAGATATTTTCTAGTTTTATAAATCCTGGGGACAATTCTCGATGATCTTGATGTCCCTTTGACATGTTTGAGTAGCCCAATGACTGGTAAGGCTGCAAAAGAAAGGCTAAACATTGCTTCTCAAGGAAAGTATCTCAGAATTGTACAGTATTTAGTAAATATACTTAGTTACTTTACACCACTTGGAATCAGGATTGTGCAGCAGCAGCTTTTTATGAAATATTATTCATGGTGCAAACTGTATGAAGTTCAACAACAACAACATAAGAAAGGAGAGTGTGTGAGTGTGTGAGGGGAAACGGGAGTGTGTGAGGATGCACAGACTGCGGGATACAGGTAGTACGGATGATTTAGGATCCCATTAAAGGACCCAGTGGCACCATAGAGCAGATGGCATGTTGGGGGGGGGGGGGGGGGGGGGGGGGGTGAGAGGGATTACAGCAACTCTTCACAGGAGAGGAACACAGGGAGGAGAGAGTGTGTGTGTGTGTGTGTGTGTGTGTGTGTGTGTGTGTGTGTGTGTGTGTGTGTGTGTGTGTGTGTGTGTGTGTGTGTGTGTGTGTGTAGGACTCCTCACCGATGTCGTACGCCAGGAAGTCTGCAGAGAAGCACTTTGCTCCGTTGCTCTGCGAGGTGTCGTTGTGAGTGTTTCCTCCGAAAACCAGAACGGTGCCGCTCAGAAGAACCGAGGAGTGAAGGTACCGAGACACACCGCTCTCCCCCAGGATCACCCTGCACGCACACACGCACACACACACACACACACACACACACACACACACACACACACACACACACACACACACACACACACACACACACACACACCACACACACACACACACACACACACACACACACACACACACACACACACACACACACACACACACACACACACACAGAAAGACAGATTAAGAACGTGATCATTTGTAAGGTATGTGTGTCCGTGGAGTCGTGTTATTGATGGCGTCTGTCTGCGACCTGTGGTGACTGCCCTTCATACCAACTGTTCCTACACACACACACACACACACACACACACACACACACACACACTGAGACACACACACACGCACACACTGAGACACACACACACACACACACAGAGAGAGAAACACTCATCACAGACGTAGTAGGGGGTCTCAGTCTGCACTGTGTGACCACGTTGAGGTCAGAGGTCAAATATTGATGACCAACTGTGGCTTCTTCAATTACTGCAAGACACACACTGCGCCCCTCACTGATGAACACACACTGGGAAAAATAAATATGCTGCAGTAACGATATCACGGGTAGAAAACACGGACAATTGCACATCTATTCTTTGATCAAGTTATCCTGAAAAAGGTCTTCAATTCATTCCTTTGTCCTTTCCAAAGTATCATCACGTTGTTTATATATTGCTAGATGCTTCCAGTGAGGCTCTGGAGTGATAGGAATGCCAACATGAAATAGTAAGATCATTGAATATGCAATAAAACAATGACAACATATTATAAGAATACCTTTTTCTGTATTGTGCAATTTGACTAAAAAGCAGCCTCCAAAAGCTTTATACTAAAACTGTCACATAACCTTCAAACTGTAACCATTAGATGACCCTTTCTTTATTAACCAATTAGTCAACTAGTAGACTCATTTGTAGCTGCATGAGTAACAACAGACTCGGAGCAAAGCGACATCCCTAAAGTTGTTGTTATTCCTTTAACTAAATCGCCTTTTTTAGAAACATTGACATGCGAAAAAGATGGCAAAAAGGTCCCAGCCCCTCGTTGTGGTTTTGCCTACAGGACTGATATGTGGTAGGTATATGTAGCGTAAGGAGATGCACAGAAAAGCCTCTTGGAGTTATATCGTAAACCCAACAGAAAGTCGGATATTCACATTTTGATTTGGTCAAGTGTTGGTGGATCTGCGAAGGCCCGTCCATCACTGCCTGCTGCTTTAATTTATATTTTTCATTTTGAGAAATAAATTGTCGAGTGAACCTTGATGTAAAGATTGATCTGGGAGTTTTTAAAGTACAGGCGGCATGTGAAGGACTGTTTTCTGAGTTTCCTGCTGACAGAGAGCTCTTATCGTCGGGGTGGACAGAATATCTGGAACACCCACAAATGTTTTTTCGTCTGGGAATCTGAAAAAGTCCACGAACTCAAACGACACCTGACTCCGACAGCAAATTCCATCTGGAAAGTGAGAGCTGTCGTGTGTGTGTGTGTGTGTGTGTGTGTGTGTGTGTGTGTGTGTGTGTGTGTGTGTGTGTGTGTGTGTGTGTGTGTTCGTGGAGGAATGATACAGCGTCCTCTTTCACCCTTCCATCTGCCGGGGGTCACCTGGGGTCAGACCTCCTGTCAGATCGCCTCCTCTTACTTTCCCCTCTTTAAGGTTACAGTACTTAACACTGGAGAGAAACTGAGTACATTTACTAAAGTATTGTTAAGTATAAGTAGTATGTCGTCTAAATTTGAGGTACGTGTTCTTTACTTTCTTTGCATGGCACTAAATACTAAACCACACACACACATGTCTCCTCACCAGGTTCTGGAGCGGACGTGGTACCGGTACATGTGGTCCACCGGGCCGAACTTGTTGTTGCTCAGAGTCTTGAACCCTCCGTGCAGAAACACACAGCCGCTGACCGGGTCCAACACACTGCTGTGGCCGGTACCCCCATGAACCACAGCGCCCTCTACAGGAAGCACCTGCCACGAGTTAGACCCTGAGAGAGACACACACACACACACACACACACACACACACACACACACACACACACACACACACACACACACACACACACACACACACACACACACACACACACACACACACACACACACACACACACACACACACACACACACACACACCCACACACACACACACACACACACACACACACACACACACACACACACACACACACACACACACACACACACCACACACACACACACACACACACACACACACACACACACACAGAGAGAGAGAGAGAGAGAGAGAGAACCATTAATGCAACACACTCATGCAGAGAGATCAGAGTTGATCAATGAAACAGAAAAGCATCTCGATGCTTTGGCAGCAGAGACTTCAGTGTCCTGCCAAACATCTGAGATGAGAGGAGGAGCCCAGCAATGAGAGTCCAGAGGAAATGAGACTTTATTAAGGAAGCCGAATGCATGCTGATCAATTCTGCTGCATAGATGATGGGATTACAGAAACAGATCTTTAGAATGAGGAGGAACCCGTTTGCATGACAAGAAATACCTCAATGCAAAGTGCAAGTGGGGAAGACAGAGGGACATTTGTAGAAAAAGGAATAGGCAATTGAAAAACTAAGATATATATAATAACGGCCATGGGTGCGTCTCACTTCGGTTATTTTTCATTTCCTCGCTCCTCGGTCTCGGTATCACCGGAAGTTGATTTGTCTGCGCCATCTTGAGTAGCGTCCCAGTGGCCTTATTTGTGCCGGAGGACCGAGGATCGAGGATCGAGGAGTGAGGACGGAGGAGAGATAATCGAAGAACTACCAGACCATCCTCCGGTGAAATCCTCATACACTCGCCCCGCCCCCTTACTGTGTATCGCTCACTGATTGGACGATGCAGCGCATGCACTGATCTGGCTGCTGTCAGACGATCAGCTGTGCGGCGTCATCACAAACGGACGTCGCTTCACGTGACGCTCTGGAGGAAACGACGTCCCATTGCTCTTAAAACTCATTTCCCTGCTTCTCGTGGTGTCCTTGCGTCTCTCCATGGTTCCCTGGTGGGAGGGACTAGTCGCAGGGAAGCGACGCAAGTGAGGGACGCAAGGAATCAATTTAACCGAAGTGAAACGCACCCATTGTCTTTGCTCGGTTGATGTTAGCTAATGCCACATGTTTCATCATTAGAAAAGCAATACATCAGAAGTCCTTTAGTGGCCTTGCAGCGGGGACATCAGAGAGGCACAGCATGAGCAGAGCAAAGACAACACATGTAATTATGACAAAAGGAAGAAGACGGTCAGGAACAGAGAACCAGATAGAAAGTGTGAACTATGAAAGAGACAGAAGGTCCGCTCTCTCTCCTCTCAGTTCTGTGAACCTCTCAGAGCGGCCATTACATCCTTTTACTCATCATTCACACTCCACTTCACTTCTCCTCTTTTCAGCGTGAACTGACTTAGTCGCTAATGAAGCTCAGAGGAGACGCTGTGACAATGTGAGGAAGAGGAGACGCTGTGACAATGTGAGGAAGAGGAGACGCTGTGACAATGTGAGGAAGAGGAGACGCTGTGACAATGTGAGGAGGAGGAGGAGGAGGAGGAGGAGGAGGAGGAGGAGGAGGAGAAAGATGGAGGGAGGAATGAGGGGAAAGTAGGAGAGATTCTGTTTGAATTCAGCAGGTGAACCTGTGTGTTCATCAAACAGTGTGTGTGAGCTTCACTGTGTATTAAACTCAAACGGAGCATTTCCTCTCAGCTCAGATTTAATCTCTGCTTCTTCAAACTGTGGTCTGTGCTCATGTGTTTCAGCGTTGCTGTAGAGGCTGAATCTGATCAATGAAAGGCAGGTTTTCATATCAATAAAATCAGTTTTGAGCCTAAATATCTTCTTGTCTGAGGTCACACTGTTCTGTTGTCTTGCATAAAACACTGACGTTTGATACTCAAATTAGATTACATTTTAAACTACTCATTGTAATGGATTACATGTTTAAGTAATGGTCCCTTTCCTGTGTGTGGTTTTACCATCTGCAGAAACTCTTATTGTGGCTTTTGGTTTACGGCTGTGTGACACTGCCCTCTAGTGGCTGAATCAGGTAAACAAACAATCTAACACATTGTTAAATGGAAATGGCTGTAATAGTTTCTTAAAAGTATGTATTCCTGGTATTCTAATATTTGTTGTTGTTGCAAATGGAGCTGATGTGAAAAGTCAAACCTGATCTCACAATTAAATATTATAACATATTATTTTACGTCCATGTAAGGAATATGAAACATGTTGTGCAATACCACAGCTCGTGTGCAAAATACACTAATATGCAATTTATAATTTTGCTATTTTTAAAATATATATTTACAATTTCCTACCAGCTCCTCTTCTCTTCAAAACGTTTAAAATACTGCTACTTTCTTCATTATTTTCCACAGTGTATTTATTACTTTTTATCTTCATTACTGAGTGTTTAGGATCAATCACTCCAGAAAGAGAAATCCCTGACAGCTGATTGGTCGGTGCTTCACTTACGGATGTTGTACTCCTGCACCTTGTTGACGTAGCTGTAGACGGACGAGTATCCGAAGAAGACGAGCATCACCTGTTCTCCGTCTCTCAGCTCCACCAGGTGAGCGCTGTGACCTTCCACCCCGAAGGGAGGGGGCGGGGCCGGTTTCTGTGGCGACCAGGTACGCCTCGGGATGTTAAAAACCCAAAGCTCGTCCGTCACGTTCGCCGACTTCGACTCCAGCTTCCCGCCAAACATGTAGATGTCATCCTAAGAAACGAAAGGGGGTTTGGTCATTTACAAAGTAGATGTTAAAGGTCCCATGTCATGCTTTTCTGGTTATTACCCGTCCCCTTGTGTGTTCTGTAGCTTCTGCATGTAAACGGTCTGCAGAGTCACAAACCCTCAAAGTACACCCTGTAGCGAGTAAAACTCTAACACAGAAAAGACCCGTCTATGCTGCCCCAGAACGCCTCGTTGGACATTTCTCTTTTTCCATTGTTTTCTTTTTGGGTATAGTGACGTAACGTAACGTAACAGACTTCCTCACACACACACACTCAAACTTTTCTCCGCCTGAGACGGCGGGACGCTGCGGGTGTGTGTGTGTGCTCGGGCTGATTTCGGGCTGGGTTTCGCTGTGTCTCGCAGACGGCCACTGGGCTCACAGGGAGGGGGGGGGGGGGGCAGGAGCTCCAACAAGCCGTTTAGGACAGAGAGTGAATACACATACTATACAGAGATGCTGTATGAGAAACCAATGTGAGTTTGGAACATTGCACAATATAAATCTATTCTAGTAGACCTCAACAATGGAATTATGATCAGTAGAAATGGCCATGACATGGGACCTTTAAGTATCAGAAGAATATAACGGTATCTTTGCATGTGTTTTGTGCCATATCTCAGCCCATACAACTTAATCTACTGCAGTTTATTGAATCTGAATTTAATGATGGTTTGAGGATAGTCCCTATTTGTGCCAAAAAACGTCTAAGTTACACTTAAAACAACATGAATTGTGCATAATTTGCAGAAACTCTCCACCCCTTCTCGAGGTTAGATTTTCTTCGAATTAAAACCGATGACATGAGGAGATTGAGGACTGACATTGATGTGAACGGCACAGAAAGCTTGCTGCATCCCTAGCTGTGACATGAAGTGCTCCTCTACTGTATAAAGGGGTGGAGCTAGGTTACTAAAATGCTTTATCATCTATTTTACTCTCAAAGAGACTATAATTTACAATATCAACATCATGCTGTACTGAAGAAGACTGAAAACCCACTAGTGAGACATTAACGCTACATCATGTGTGTGTGTGTGTGTGTGTGTGTGTGTGTGTGTGTGTGTGTGTGTGTGTGTGTGTGTGTGTGTGTGTGTGTGTGTGTGTGTGTGTCTGTGTGTCTGTGTGTGTGTGTGTGTGTGTGTGTGTGTGTGTGTGTGTGTGTGTGTGTGTGTGTGTGTGTTGTGTGTGTGTGTGTGTGTGTGTACCTGGTGAAGAACCAGAGAGTGACCGTATCTGTAGAGAGGACCGCTGCTGACGGGAACCACATCCCACGTACTGCTCTCTAAATTATAACTGTACACAGAAAATAAAAACACTGTAAGACATAGAGACACTACATACTGATATACACCTGAACATCAGCAGGAGAGGACTCTTTAAAGTAGAGACACTACATACTGATATACACCTGAACATCAGCAGGAGAGGACTCTTTAAAGTAGAGACACGACATACTGATATACACCTGAACATCAGCAGGAGAGGACTCTTTAAAGTAGAGACACTACATACTGATATACACCTGAACATCAGCAGGAGAGGACTCTTTAAAGTAGAGACACGACATACTGATATACACCTGAACATCAGCAGGAGAGGACTCTTTAAAGTAGAGACACTACATACTGATATACACCTGAAAATCAGCAGGAGAGGACTCTTTAAAGTAGAGACACTACATACTGATATACACCTGAACATCAGCAGGAGAGGACTCTTTAAAGTAGAGACACTACATACTGATATACACCTGAACATCAGCAGGAGAGGACTCTTTAAAGTAGAGACACGACATACTGATATACACCTGAACATCAGCAGGAGAGGACTCTTTAAAGTAGAGACACTACATACTGATATACACCTGAACATCAGCAGGAGAGGACTCTTTAAAGTAGAGACACTACATACTGATATACACCTGAACATCAGCAGGAGAGGACTCTTTAAAGTAGAGACTCTACATGCTGATATACACCTGAACATCAGCAGGAGAGGACTCTTTAAAGTAGAGACTCTACATGCTGATATACACCTGAACATCAGCAGGAGAGGACTCTTTAAAGTAGAGACACTACATACTGATATACACCTGAACATCAGCAGGAGAGGACTCTTTAAAGTAGAGACTCTACATGCTGATATACACCTGAACATCAGCAGGAGAGGACTCTTTAAAGTAGAGACACTACATACTGATATACACCTGAACATCAGCAGGAGAGGACTCTTTAAAGCTTACTTGAGCACCATGTGGTAGTTGGAGTAGTTGAAGGAGTATCCTCCCACCACCCACATCAGTCCTGAGTGAACCAGAGCTTGATGAGAGGCTCGACCCAAAGACTGAGCTGAAGGTTTGACGCTGGGCATTACCCAGAATGCCTCAGTGGAGGGAACGGACAGAGAGCAATCTGGACCTGAGAGAGAGAGACAATCAGAGACACTTCAGTTTATTTAAATAGGCTCTTTAAAACCACAAATCATATGAAGAGTCCGCTGCCAAGTTGTACAATCAGTCAATTATATATTAATCAAAACACCTGAACTTTTGAAAGAACATCCATAACATTCATCTGTTTGCAACTTACAAATTATTTATCTAATATATCATATTCCAATTACTTGTATATAGACTCTCCTTGCACTATTTATATCCTATTTTCTTTGTATTTAATTGCACTATTATCTGTTGTATTGTGTTGCACTGTTGGAGGAGCCTGTGACCTCAGATGTTCATTGACATATCTACACTGTAGCTAATGTACAAATGACAATAACAGCCTTGAATCTTGAATTAATTGCACTATAAACACCGAAGCAGATTCCTTTCCTGTGTATTTGCGAACGTACTTGGCAATAAAACTGATTCTGATTATTTGTCTGATTCTGATTCTGCCAAGTTGGACGATCAGAACACAGATTCATATGTTTTTCACACAATGTTTTCATGATAAAGATGATCAGAAGACATCATCAGCAGAGCGACAAATAAGCCCCTCTATAAAGAGGTAAAGAGGCTAAAATCATCTGGGTTTGATTGGGAATGTTGGGCTGGTTAATGATTCAGTAAGTTGGAAATGAGAAACACTAGACAGTAGGATGCAAACTGCTTTCAAATACATGTTTCAGAGTGAATAGTAGAAAGTGGCTAAAATGTTTCTACTTGTGTTTACACCATACATCCAGCAGGGGGCAGTGTTTTATCATAATCTAACATCCCTGGACTGAATGTAATATTAATAATAAAGAATAACATTGGTGAGGTTTTCAAAGCAATTACACATTGATTGTTGCATTGATTTGAAATATCACTAAAGTTACAATATTAATGTGTGTGTTTGGCACCAAGTCTCTGATCTATGGTCCAAAAGAATAAAACATTATTATCATTGCTTTCAACAAATAAGACAATCACTGAGGTAATTGGCAGCACCTGCATTGCATTCATTGTGTATTTGAATGGCAAATATTCTCAGATTTGATCGTTTTGCTGGAAGAAATAAACTAGTGTAGTATCAGATATTATCAGGGGCGCCGCCAGGGATTTTGGGTTCCATGAAAAGATATCACATTGGTTACTTAAACATTTTTTTCTTAATGTTCTAAAATGGTTTGGGCCCCTGTCAGTCACGGGCCCTTAGAATCGTCATAACTTTTCACCCCCTTACGGCGCCCCTGGATATTATTACCCTGTGGATCGTAAAGCTGCTGCGAGAGCACACTGTTTACAAATGCAACATAAATGGAAATAATAAAGCTGTGGTTATTGAGAGCCAAGGGGCCAGATTCATATTGTTTCATGTAATAAAATAATATTGGATCGGGGAAAATAATGTTGAGCATAAACAGGGAAGCGGCTGCTGTTGTGCTTTAATATCTCCTCTTGTACTTCCCTTCACATTTTAATAATGGAGAGAACATAAAAAAGATCCTGTTTTAGTCAGAGATATTATGGATACTTATTTTATTAATAAATATAACAGCATTGGTCTTATTCGTAGTGAGTCATTTTCCGAAGGTGCAACACAACAAATGGAATATATTTAGCATATATTTGGTGATTTGCAGCCGAAACGACATCCCTAACCATCTTCAAACTTAATTCATTTTAAATTGTTTTACGTCTAGACATGTACAGGTTCCAGCGGTTCCCAACATGTGGGCCGCGGCCCCCTAGTGGTCCGCAAAGGCATTGCAAGTGGGTCGCCAAATAATTTGCAAAACATCATGATTTGTGTGGAAACATTTCATTATTACGATTTCTTTTTTTTTAACCTCTATTCCTTTCTCTTTCTTGATCCTCCTTAGTAACGGTCATTACAGTCTTTGACAGCGGTCTGTACTACTGGATTAACAACGAGTCACATGTTCTGAATTTAATCAGAATCGAGTATTCAACTAAACCGTGTTTGTTACTGATGACCAGCTCCTTTTTAATTGAAATAAAAAGTAATCTGAGACCTTTATTTAGCCTCCGTATTGTTTCTGGTTGAATGTGGGCCGCGAAAAACATTTAGATTCTTAACTGGGCCATGAGATGAAAAAGGTTGGGAACCGCTGCCATATGGTGCGTTTCCACTACACGGCCTCGCTCGGCCCCGCTCGGTATGGCTGGGCCTCGTTAGGACTGGCTCACTTTATGGCGCATTTCCATTACAGTTTAGGAACTGGGGTAGTATCTATAGTAACGCAGTGTAGGCGGAGCCGTGACGTGATCTTCAGAGAACCACAGAAAAACAACACAGCCGTTAGCTGTTAGCACTCAGAGC
>NW_022987664.1:202500-290000 GCF_902827165.1 Trematomus bernacchii | reverse complement strand
AATAGTAGAAAGTGGCTAAAATGTTTCTACTTGTGTTTACACCATACATCCAGCAGGGGGCAGTGTTTTATCATAATCTAACATCCCTGGACTGAATGTAATAATAATAATAAAGAATAACATTGCTTCAAAAGTAGAACATTGCTCTACTTTTGCAGCGAGCACCGCGAGAAAAGCTACGCTTTGCTCCCAGAATGCAGTTCGGCGAATCGTGACGTCACCCCATTCAAAGTGAATGGGCAGAAGCGTTGAAGCGTCAACGCACGCCGCCGTGTGTAGGGGCCGTTAGTGTACAGTTTTATTATTATCATGCTGCTGTGTAAATTGTATTTTTGTCCTGTATTTTGTTCCTTCGGGATGAATAAAGTCTTATCTTATCTTATCTTATCTTTGAGAATGTACATTAGTGCAAGACTGTCCATAGCAGCGTAAAAGGGAACACACAACAGCAATAATGATAACGGGCATTTTGAAGCTGTGTTTTATCGACTCGGGGCTGAAAGCTGGAGAGCTGTGAGATAAACAGATTTCATTTGAGCAAATGCAGACTCCAATAAAAATATGATTATTGTTAAAGTAAAATAACATCGCAGCGCAGAGACATAATGCATTTGGTTTTTAGTTCGATGAAGTGGGGGTTTATTATTTGCTCCTGCGGTCTTTTTCATTAAATAAAATACCGTCGTTCAGAAGAGCCAAAAGCCTCTTCCCTGCTGAAAACATGTACCCAGTAATATCCACTGTCAACATATTTATTGTAGGTTATAATCCTACATAAGTCTAGGCTTTGTATATTCAAATGCCAGAAGCCGAATTAGCTGCTTTAAGCCTCTGTTGAGCGGAGTGAAAAATGGCAGGTTTGTGAATTATTGTGGCATTAACGTGTTTTTAATGAGTTTCCGTCAGATGAAAGAGGTCCACCCACATGCTTGGAGATTATTGAATATACACAAAACTCTGATTTTTGACTTTGTTTTACAGAATTCAGTATTTTTTCAGAAATCTGACTTTATTTCAGAATTCAGATTTTTTTTGTTTTACTCAGATTTGTTTTGACTTTTTTCAGAATTTTGACTTTTTCTTATAATAATAATAATGCATTTTATTTATGGGCGCCTTTCAAAGCTCTCAATAATTAAAAACAAGCAACAAAGAAGGGCAAACAGTCCTTCAAGACTTAAAAAACAAAGACTTAAAAACAACAATCAGTTTAGAGGAATTATGATATTGAATACGCCAGTTTCAAAAAGTGGGTTTCCAGGCAGGATTTGAAGGTTGAGAGTGAGTCCATATTGCGGATGTCTTGTGGGAGAGAGTTCCAGAGACGGGGGGGGCAGAGTGGCTGAAGGCTCAGTGAGTTACAAGGCAGCGGAGGATCGGAGGGCACGAGAGGGAGTGTAGGTGTGAAGGAGTTCAGAGAGATATGGAGGTGCAAGAGTGTGAAGGGCCTTGAAGGTGAGGAGCAACGGTCCTGAAGTGAAGTCGATGTGGTATTTAACGGGGAGCCAATGGAGTTGTTGGAGAACCGGAGTGATACGATCAATGGAAGGAGTTCTGGTAATGATACGGGCGGCTGAGTTTTGGACCAGCTGGAGCTTACGCAGGGATTTGTGAGGAAGACCAGAGAGGATGGAGTTGCAATAATCAATACGGGATGTAACGAGGGCGTGGATGAGGATGGCGGTGCTGTTGGGTGTGAGTGGCGGGCGGAGACGGTTAATATTGCGGAGGTGGAAGTAGGCAGATCGAGTAATGTTGTTGATGTGAGCTTCAAAAGATAGGGTGCTGTTATTCTGTCTTTTGTCAGAATTCTGTCTCTCTCTTTTTTTTTGTATTCAGGCTTTTTCCGAATTCTGTCATTAATCGCACAAATATGACTTTAATTTTAAGAATAACGTAAAAAAACACGTGTGGTCAGATCTCCACATTTCACTTTTACACGTGGCCTTAATCCTCTTTCGTATCCGTGCTTCAAGTCTCTGTTGAGCCGAGTAAAAAATGGCAGGTTGGTGAATTATTGTGGCATTAACATCTTTTTAATGAGTTTCCGTCAGATGAAAGAGGTCCACCCACATGCTTGTAGATTATTGAACGTACACAATAATGCCCCGGAAAGATGTATTATTCACGGCTAATTGCAAATATATTTTATCGTTGTTTTGTGGGTGATTGTGAAGCTCATTGTTTGCCTCCACCGTGAATCATTTGACTTCCTGAGTGATGTGTTGCAGACTGTGAGGCATTTCCATATTTCTCCAGCTGTTATTCAGAGTGACAGACAGCTCTCACCTGAAGACGGCAATCAGAGGGGCGTAGATCGAGTCTCCGTCATAGACGTACATGTGGTCCCAGCTGCACTCGGTGGCAAAATGATTGAAGCGCAGCCGGAGCACTGCATTAGGACTGAGAGAGAGAACATAAAGGGATAATCAGAAATGCATTTGATGAATATATAATACATGGCCTCGTGTCATTCGTACTTCTGGTTATGATCACACATTGACACTCAGTGCATTAGAAAACCAATGAGCATCCCAGCAAGATTTTACTATGTTATTATATTTTATGTATTCATGATTTCATTTTATATATTATTGTAGTTTTTTATTTATATCCACTATTTTGATATGACTTTTTTTTTCAGAATTATATATTTTTTTCAGATTTTGAGTTCTTTTTTTTTATCCTGTCTTTTTGCAGAAATCTGACTTTTTTCAGAATTATTTTTCTATTCAGATTTTTTTTTCAGAATCCAGACTTTTTTCAGAAATCTCCTTTTTTTATTTTGACATATTTCAGATTCATAACGTTTTTCAGATTTTTGACTTTTTTGTATTCTGATTTATTTTCAGAATTCTTGCATTTTTTGTTGATTTTTTTCTGAATTCTTAAAATGTTTCTCCAATTTTAGCTTATTTTTTATTATGTCATATTTTTTATTTTATTTAATTCTTGAATTTCTTTTTTTTTATCAGATTTCTTTCTTTTTTTTTCAGGCTTTTTTAAGAATAAAATAAAAAAACACTTTTGGTCAGATCTCCACATCTCTGTTTTTACACGCGGCCTTAATCCTCTTTCGTATCCTTAAATTAACCCCTTAATGTGGCACTAAAAATAAAGTAAATAAAATCATCAGACTTCATAAACAAATCTAACTGAAGTATGCAAGACAACTAGGAGTAACTAGAATAATTGATAACGTGTTCTTCCCTGCAATGAGGCTGTATACCAATGTATATTTAACATTTAGTGCAAGCAGGCGTAGTGAACAGAATGAACGATTTAAATAACATTGCATAGTAATCTCTGTGTGCATTCAGCTGCAGCATCTCTGAGTAGTTCATGTGAACAAAGCAACACAATAATAACACAAACACCTGCTATTCACATGGAGCTGCAAACAAAGACGCATCACACTGTGTAACCAAGTGAAACAAAGTCATATAAATGATGATATAGATATAAAAACACTTACTATCCTTCTATCAGCCACGTGCATTTGGTTTTGTATTTATAGTTTACAGGTCCGTCTGAGAGCAAGCCTGACAGCTCCGTTAACCTGAGGAGGAAAACACAGAAAAGACACGTTTAGCACACACACACACACACACACACACACACACACACACACACACACACACACACACACACACACACACACACACACCACACACACACGACCACACACACACCACACACACACACACACACACACACACACACACACACACACACACACACACACACACACACACACACACACACACACACACACACACACACACACACACACACACACACTTTACTGTTGTCCATGGCCACGCTGACATGACATATTCATGTGGCAGTAGTAATAATCACATTTGTCGCTGTGTGTTAACATGGGCCACACCTGTCAATCAAAGAAATCCCATTCCACTGCACAGAGGGAGAGAAAAAGGTGAAAATGCAAACTAACACACACACACACACACACTCACACACACACACACACACTCACACACACACACACACTCACACACACACACACATCACAGGCACTGAGGACATCGCAGCATGCCTCGGGTTGGACAGTATGTTACTGTGTGTGTGTGTGTGTGTGTGTGTGTGTGTATGTGTGTGTGTGTGTGTGTGTGTGTGTGTGTGTACACACTCCAGTGTCAGTGGTGGCTTTGTCTGCTCGTTCAGACAGGCGGTGGCGAAAATAGGGAGTGAGAGAAAGTGTCATTGTGTTCAAATGTAAATAACAACAATTATATTTCTTATTCTTATTTATTACAGGTATAAAGATCTTTAAATAACATGTTTGGTCAGTCCAAAACCCAAAGATATTCACTTTACTTTGATATAAAACAGAGAAAAGTAGGATATGTCCATGTAGAAGATGGTAAAGACTGGTGGTAACGTCCAATTACTCGGGATGTAAAATATAACAGAAAGTACAATATGTTAATCATTTAGGGCAGGGGTGGGGAACCTTTTTCCTCTCAGGGGCCATTTTAATTTTCACAACATCCTCTGAGGGCCGTACAAATTATTGAACTCAACGTCTGATCAAAAATACTAAAATCACAGCCCATTCATTTCCCCTTTCTGTCATGCTGTGCAAAGAAAAAGCAACCTCTGAATCCAGATATCTTACCATGACTCGCGCATTGACACACAAGATGTGTGCAAATGTATTAAGTATGCTATCCATGTGAACATGATTTAAGTTGGGGAGGACCTAACCTCCTCTAGGGGGGTCCGGGGGGCATGCTTACATATTGAAGTTAAAAGCATCAATCTGGTGCACTTTGAGAGCAACATTAGGAGATCTATGGATACATCTCTCAACACCCATATGAATCAGAACTGGAAGCAGATTTAATTTTTCTTTGTGGATATTTTATCCAACAACTTTTTTTTTACTGTCGTATAGTATTTTATACCTGTTTTTCATTTTTTCTCTTATTTTTTGTATAACTATAATGATCATATGAAGGTGTGTCTTTACCTCACTGAGCTGAGGTTATCAGCCTCTCAGTCTGTCAGGAGAGAGCTCTCTTCCACCTGGTTGTAGAAACAGCTCCTTATATTTGTTAGCATAGCTAGCTAACCAGATGCTAATAACAACAATCTCCGGTACCGCTCTCTCTCTCTCGCTCGCTCAAACAAAATGCGCTCGTGCCACACACACACACAGCCGAGCTTGAATGACACACAAAAGGCGCGTTCACACCGGAGTACTTTTACCCCGTACTTTTCCCGTTTAGTTCCGTTAGTACCCCTTAGGTTGCGTTCACACCAAAAAGAGTACTTAGTGCCGGGAACTTTTACCCCCATTTGTAGTGCCTGCTGAGAGGTGGTACCAAAAAAGTACCAACAAAGTACCAATTTCTATTGGCTGGGCGAATTGCAAACCACGCCCCGTAAAACTCCAAAAAGGTTTTGTGAATCCGCCATTTTATTATCCTCGCATTAGCATTATTAGCATTAGCATTAGCCCAGCGCAGAAACGCTGAGAGACTAACTTATGGCAACACAAAATAAAACATGGGAGCGGTGGAGATGAGGAGGTGTCGGCGTTCTGGCGATTTACTCTGAAGGCTTCAGTAGAAGCTGCTGGGAGTCCCAGCAGCTTCTACTGAAGCCAGTCCCCAACTCCGGGGACTTCCGGCCGGGGACTTCGGGTGGCAGTATACGCCGTGAAGTGGTTTGCGGCCTGCCAGTAAAC
Source organism: Trematomus bernacchii (assembly GCF_902827165.1). Classification (NCBI taxonomy): domain Eukaryota; kingdom Metazoa; phylum Chordata; class Actinopteri; order Perciformes; family Nototheniidae; genus Trematomus; species Trematomus bernacchii. Next base: position 284,284 of record NW_022987664.1, on the reverse strand, counting down.
CCAAAGCAGAAGAAGAAGAAGTAAATGCGTAATCTTCCCTCAGGGACTTATTCCGGTGTGAACGCGATTGGTACTAAGTGCCCTGGGGTAATAAGTGCCGGGGCACTAAGTGCCGGCACTAAGTGCGGCAAAGTACTTGGTGTGAAAGCGGCTAAAGACCCAGAAGTAGTTCCACTGTAATGTAGCATATTATTTTTGATGGCGTTAGTGTATGATCAGTATGACAGATGAGCAGATCGCCACTGGGCTTACAACTAAAGACACAGCCACGCAGAAACTGTGGCATGTGTACGGCTCCTTATTTGTAGTGCAATTGTTGAAGTGCTGGAGCGATGTTCTGGTGCTCTCCGTCAGCAAGACACCACGTGATGACACGTTACGCTCGTGTTGTGTTCAAGGAACCTGTCCTTAGCCAGGAAAAACAGGCACTCGCTTGTTTAATTCTTTTGCGGTCTAGATTTCTTTCTTTTTTTTCTTTTTTTTTCGTGTGTTTATAAATTACCTCGAGGGCCGTACCAAATGGTCTCGCGGACCGTATACGGCCCGGAGGCCGGAGGTTCCCCACCCCTGCCTTAGGGGAACAGGGAACAACCAGTGTGTGATTTGGTCACAGACACACAAACACTAGCCATGAAAGCACATTAGTACAAAAGATAGTTGTATACTCGATTCTGATTGGTTCATTTGGACATTCGAGAGGTTGCTCATTTATCTTAGCAGAGGATGTGCAGTCATATCAATCTGCAGAAAGTAGTCCGGTCAATTTAACATAAAACCAGTATTACCACTTGCCCCATCAGGAAAGTCCAATGCTAAATGAACTAATCCAAGGTGGTTTTTAGATTGGCAATCTTTGTTGTTGAATATAATTTAAAAAGAGGTTTATAATAAAGACTTTCCATGAGACAGAAGTGGACGGTAAAATAAGTGATGTGGTGAGATTTATGGTCATGGTGGTGACAGGCAGAGATGGCTGCAGTACAAACATCCTTTACTCAAGTAGCAGTACAGATACTCGTGTTTAAAAATACTCTGGTAAAAGTAGAAGTACTGACTAAACTTCTTTACTCAAGTGAAAGTAAAGAGGGCTTTGAAATGTACTTCAGTAAAAAGTACCCATAACTAGCAGCTGTTTTAAAGAGTACCTGACCTCCCTTTATATTAATAGAACAATAATGTCATTGTTAGCTAATGAATGTTTCCATGCTGAACAACGGCAACATGACAACGTTTTCATTGGTCCCTCTTCTTTAGAGAAGACCAGGAAATGATGGATACACGGATCGTGTTCAAATCAATAGGCACGCAATGACTCTAAATAATAATGATCACGCCACCAAACACACATTCAAACTAAAGGAACCAGCCTGTTTGGGAAATGTGAGAAGTAGAAAGTACAGGTATTTGTGTTCAAAATGTAAGAAGTAGAAAGTACAGGTATTTGTGTTCAAAATGTAAGAAGTAGAAAGTACAGGTATTTGTGTTCAACATGTAAGAAGTAGAAAGTACAGGTATTTGTGTTCAACATGTGAGAAGTAGAAAGTACAGGTATTTGGGTTCAAAATGTAAGAAGTAGAAAGTACAGGTATTTGGGTTCAACATGTAAGAAGTAGAAAGTACAGGTATTTGTGAAAATGTAAGAAGTAAAAGTAAAAAGTCGTCAGAAAAATAAGTAGTGGAGTAAAGTACTGATACCAGAAAAATGTACTTTAGTACAGCAAGGAAGTATTTGTACTCCAATACCTCCCACCTCTGGTGACAGGAGATTTGTACCTTTATTACCCGGAGACGCCTCTCTCTCTATCTATCTATCTATCTATCTAACCTCTTTACATCCATTTGACCGTCTATCCCTCATGCATCTGTCTTCTGTACGCCATCAATTATTCACCCGGAGCAGATGAATATTTCAAAGGGTGCCGGACTGTCTTCCTCTGAACCTCATCCCCTCGTCCCTGTCTCTCTTTTATCTCCATGTCTCTTCCTTCTCATCTGTTTGCCACCTTCAGCCTCTGCTTTTTCTTCTTTGTGTGTGTGTGTGTGTGTGTGTGTGTGTGTGTGTGTGTGTGTGTGTGTGTGTGTGTGTGTGTGTGTGTGTGTGTGTGTGTGTAAAAGTAGAAGTACTCAGATCTTGTACTTGAGTAAAAGTAGAAGTACTCAGATATTGTACTTGAGTAAAAGTAGAAGTACTCAGATCTTGTACTTGAGTAAAAGTAGAAGTACTCAGATATTGTACTTGAGTAAAAGTAGAAGTACTCAGATCTTGTACTTGAGTAAAAGTAGAAGTACTCAGATCTTGTACTTGAGTAAAAGTAGAAGTACTCAGATATTGTACATGAGTAAAAGTAGAAGTACTCAGGTCTTGTACTTGAGTAAAAGTAGAAGTACCAGAGTGTAGGAATACTCTGTTTCAGTAAAAGTACTGCATTCAAAATGTTCCTCACGTAAAAGTAGAAAAGTATTCTCATCAAAATATAGTGAAAGTAGCGACAGTAAAAGTAGTCATTGTGCAGATTGGTCCATTTCAGAATAATATATATGATATGTTTTATAATGATTGATCATGAAAGTGTTCTCAAAGCTGGTAAAGGTGCAGCTAGTTTGAATGACTTTGTATACTGCAGGGTAGCTTGTGGATTTACTCCAGGTGGAACTAAAGTCTGATTTAACACTTGATTATATTTCACATCATTCATCCACATCTGTAAAGTAACTAAAGGTATCAAATAAAGTACCTCAAATAAAGTACTTGAGTAAATGTACTCAGTTACTTTACACCACTGTCTCTTCTATGCGTGACTTTCTGGGGAAATGAATAGAGAGGCGTGTGGACTGATGTTTGTTGGGGCTGCTGGAAGCCACTCTTCATTAACTATGAATAAGTTCTACCTTTCGCATGTTTTCATAAACACGCCTGAGCCTTTCTGCAAAGTCACTCTGCTCTCACGGAGGTTTCCAGAAAGGGATAACACGAGAGGAGAGCATCACCATTGTTTAAATACGGTTCCTTTAAGATCCCCTCCTCAAAAATGTGTTTTTCTTTTACATTTATACCCCCTAAAATGTTAAAACTTGACACTGTTGATGGCTCAGTAGAGGTGATTTAACCTTTCTCCTCTAAAGGTGGAGATGCTAGTTTTTTGGCAACGTTAGCTAGCCAAGTTAACATGTCTGTTAGCAACACAACAGGGGGAAGGAAATAGAAAAGGAAGAAGATGGAGCTGTTCAATTGTGAAGATGTGAAGATGTGAGGAAATTACTGATTATATAAATTCCAACTGTAAACATTTGAACTAAAGTGAACAAAAGCAGAAAAAGAGAGACTTAAGCTACAGTTTTCTCTATTTAGACGCACGTTTGACGGATGCACACCAACATGATAACCTGTACACATAAAGCTAACCCATGCACACCTTTTGGTGCAAAATCTTAGATTATAACGTTCCCCAGGCACGGTAAAAAGACACAATAAAACAAACAAAGTGCAATTAGCAACACAACTCGACAAAGAAAGACATTGACACTAGCAAAGAAACGTAACACCAGAGAGAGTTAGCATTAGCATAGTACACGTTTTTGAAGCAGAGTTAAAGTAGAGATTCTTTTCATATCTACTAAGAAATTGCCCAATAGAAAACACAGTCTCACGGCATTTCGTGTTATAGTCACAAAATGAATCTATTGATTCGTGTTCACCACCACGATTTCCCCATGTTCTTCGTGTCACACAGAATGATTTTAAAAGCAATGTAAATAATAACAAATTAGAAGGAAAAAGAGATTTACAAAAATACAGTATTCTGAGCCATTTCTTTTCCTCGCGGACGGCAAAAAAACTCCGACATTATACAATTTAAAATAAAAGGGTTAGGCTTAGGGTAAAATATTGAGTAAGAACATGTTTTTATGAACCACACAGCTTCCAGTCTTCCAAGACCCGACCGGACAACAAGACGTGGTGCAGGCACGAAACATACTACCAATAGAAATACATTGCTTTTAAAATCGTTCTGTGTGACACGTAAAAATAGATTAAATGAATTTCGTGACTATAACACGAAATGCCGTGAGACTGGGCTGCATTATATATATGTTTCATAACAACTGTAATGCCAGTTACAAGCTAACAGGCTAACAAGCTAACAAAACAAAGACGCTACACTCACTTTTCTGATGTGTGCTAGTTTCAAAAAGGTACGGCTAAATCTTTTCAAATGTTCCTCTAAAGGAGAAAGAAGAACTAACTTAGACCTAAATTAATATCCCCCACGTCTTTAATATTGTATTTAATAGTGACCTTACTGTAGCTTTTTCATTTATTTTATTTTCAATCTTAATCTTGTTCAAATGGAAAAGGGGAAAATCGGGTCTTCATTTTTAGAGATGAAAGCATGAAATTGAAAAGATAAAACGCACAGTCTCCATCATGTCAGAAACACAGCGCATCAATATCATCATCGCTCCAGTCGGGCAGCAACATGAATATTTGTCCTCTAATCTGGGATTAGAGCCGAAGGATCAAACTGTGATCATCAGCGGCAGATCGGAGCGATGAGAGAGAGAAAGAGAAAGATGGACGGCTTGATGGAAAAGTGAGGAAATATAACCGAGAGCTGCCATACTCTCTATCACTGCTGCTTATAACAAAAAGAATACTACATGACATTTATATAGTGCTTTTCCTGGTGCTCAAAGCATGTGTGTGTGTGTGTGTGTGTGTGTGTGTGTGTGTGTGTGTGTGTGTGTGTGTGTGTGTGTGTGGGGGGTGGGGGGTGTCTGTGTTTTGAATATACATAACATTACGTTTTTAAATGTAACACCATTAAAATAAATCCTACTTGGACAATTAACCAAAGTCTTAGAACATATGAAGCAGACAAACTGTGTGTGTGTGTGTGTGTGTGTTATTGACAGGATTTGAGCATTTGCTGTGGCATGTGTGTCAAGCTGCGCTGCAATCTGTTAGCTCTTCCTCTCCTCCTTACAGAGCAGCGGCACATTCCCCACACACACACACACACACACACACACACACACACACACACACACACACACACACACACACACACACACACACACACACACACACACACACACACAACACACACACACACACACACACACACACACACACACACACACACACACACACACACACACACACACACACACACACACACACACACACACACACACACACAACACACCCACACACACACACACCACCACACTTCTACTACTGAATAACACAATCAAAGTTAAGTAGATTTTTCAGTCCTTTAAATAACAGGAGTTTAAACGGACAGGTCAGTGTGTCTTACAGGGACAAAAACAGCCTTGTTGTATTGATTTTCTCCCCCCTGCTCCCTCGCTACAACAAGACAGACATTCAGTAACTATTGGACACATTCATAAGAGAATAAAACACCCACAAGAGTCTCTGTGACAGCGAGAGTCAGCTGAGAGTGACATCACCGTTAAAAAACAACAATACGCTCATATGTTAGTCTTTAGTTCGACTTACATCATCATCTTAACCCACATGTTTCAAACTCAAGGCCCGGGGGCCAAATCAGGCCCTTGGTGGATTTGATTTCGGCCCGCAGGATAATTTCTAATTACTATTAGATCTGGCCCTCCGGTATATTGCACGCACACCTTCACTCCATCCTGAGGGTTTCCTCAGCTCAGAGCCTGAGCCCAAACATTGATGAACTTGCACCCAAGATGAGATGCCAAGTATCTGAGCTAGCATCACAGAGCAGCACACTGAGTTTACATGTTTCCTTCTGCACTTTTTTTCTTGAGACAACAGGGCATGTTTGGTTTTTTCTTTGAGGGAAATAGTTTTGTTGAAGCTGTTGTTGGCCTGTGGGAAAATGTAATCATAAGAAATGACTCTGGAAAAGCTGCAGATAGAGCCATAAGAAATTAATGCAACTGATTATTTAATGTTTAATGTTGTTGTTATAGGCAATAATTTAAGCTTTGTTAGTTCCAGGTTTAATATGTGCAATAAGTTCATTTCAATACGTTTTGCAATAAACATTGAACCAGTCCGGCCCTCGAATTTTTATTTTGGCCCACTGTGTATTTGAGTTTGACACCCCTGCCTTAACCCTTCAAACTTTACACAACTTTATCATAAAGCGGCCTGTTAGAGGAGGGAGCGTGACTTCACTCAACAAAAATGTCCTCCCTCTTGTAAAAACACACCAGCGTTTTGAAGAAAAAACACAATCATAAAAATCCACATGCTTGAAAGTCCTCCAAGAAACAAAACCACTCCCTGATTTAAAGTCGTAATATCACCATATTTAGAAAACACAGCTTCAGGCAGTGACTCATTTTAATGAACCGTGTAAATCACAACTATGCACACTATATATGTCTAAATGTAGAAAAACCAGCACCAATCTTTTCATGTTCCAGAAGAGAGTTTTTATTTTCTTTGTATTCCAATCAAAAGGTAGTTCAAACACATCACATCCATCCATCTTCTCCCGCTTATCCGTGGTCGGGTCACAGAGGTATCAGTTCCAGCAGAGAGCCCCAAACGTTCCTTTCCCTTCATCAACCAGCTCTGACTGGGGGGGTCCCAAGGCGCTCCCAGGCCAGCGAAGAGATATAATCCCTCCGCCTGGTCCTAGGTCTACCCCTCGGTCTCCTCCCAGCTGGACGTGCCTGGAACACCTCCCTAGGGAGGCGCCCAGGTGGCATCCTTACTACTGTAGGTGCCCGAACCACCTCAACTGGCCTTTCGACGCGAAGGAGGAGCGGTTCAACTCCGAGTCCCTCCCGGATGACTGAACTTCTCACCTTATCCCTAAGGGAGACGCCAGCCACCCTGCGGAGAAAACCCATCTCGGCCGCTTGTATCCGCGATCTCGTTCTTTCGGTCATGACCCATCCTTCATGACCATAGGTGAGGGTAGGAAGGCAAATGGCCCGGTAGACAGAGAGCTTTGCCTTCTGGCTCAGATCTCTTTTCGTCACAGCGGTAAAGCAACTGCAGTACCGCTCCCGCTGCTCCGATTCTCCGGCCCATCTCACGCTCCATTGTTCCCTCACTCGAGAACAAGACCCCGAGATACTTGAACTCCTTCACTTTAGGGGTAAGGACTCATTCCCTACTTGGATTGGACAGTCCATCGGTTTCCTGCTGAGAACCATGGCCTCAGATTTGGAGGTGCTGATCCTCATCCCAGCCGCTTCACATCATATCTAATATTAAATTAAAAGTTATTCCAATTTACAAAGTGCCCGAGCAGCAGTCTTTATAAAAAATATGTAGTTTAGTATATAAAATGTAGTGTGGTAGAAGCTAGATAAACAAAGTACAATGGTATATTGCACAGAGTTGCTTCTTGTTAGAGTATTACAATTGTCCAAATAAGAAGTAATAATAACAATTTTAACGAGGTACATATTTCACATTTCGTAGTTTTTGTTTGTTTTATTTTCATTTTTTACATTATTGCCCTTTGGATGGCGCAGCTCAGAGAGGAAGGAACTACATTTGGGTTGATTTCACTGTGTTTAAGGGTCCAATGTACAAGTGTGAACTCATTTGAAAGTATGAAAATGTTATAAAGACTCATTCTGGCAAGTGAACGAGAAGCAAGCTCCGCTGAAAGAGTCATGAAACTTTTCACAAATAAATAAAACCGAGTGAACTGTAAGAAAAAAAGAGGGTAGGAATAATAGGAGATGGTTAAAAAGAAGAAATTAAAGAGGCCCTATTGTGCTTTGTAGGGTTTCCCCTTCCCTGTAGTGTGTTCTGTTTGAGTGCATGTAAAGCAGGGGTGTCAAACTCAAATACACAGTGGGCCAAAATTATAAAATGGGCACTAGTCGAGGGCCGGACTGGTTCAATGTTTATTGCAGAACTTATTGAAATGAACTTATTGCACATATTAAACCTGGATCTAACAAAGCTTACATTTTCGGTTGCATTCATTTCTTATGATTACATTTTTCCACAGGCCAACAACAGCTTCAAAAAAACGATTTCCCTCAAAGAACAAACCCAACATGCCCTGTTGTCTCAAGAAACAAAGTGCAGAAGGAAACATCCATGTAAACTCAGTGTGCTGCTCTGTGATGCTAGTTCAGATACTTGGCATCTCATCTTGGGTGCAAGTTCATCAATGTTTGGGGTCAGGCTCTGAGCTGAGGAGACCCTCAGGATGGAGTGAAGGTGTGCGTGCAAAATACCGGCGGGCCAGATATAATAGTAATTAGAAATTATCCTGTGGGCCGAAATTAAATCCACCAAGATTTGGCCCGCGGGCCTTGAGTTTGACACATGTGATGTAAATGGTCTGCAAAGGCTAAAATCACAAAGTTCCGGAGCCTAATATGGACCTGGAAATGAGCAGAATATGTCGGCTTTAAATTCTGTACCTGTATTAAGTTTGCTTAAAGGTAGGGTAGGTAAGTTTGAGAAACCGACTCGAGATACACTTGTTATATTCCATGGAATGCTCTTAACATCCCGATAGCAATGAATATCTGAAGTGCTTTGACAAAAAATCCTTAAAAAATGTCATCTGTGGAAGCTGTAGGACTGTAAAAAGCACGACCAATCATCTGAGCCGGCCCGGCTAAAATAACTGGATGGCCTACCTGCCTGTCAGCCTTCCATCTGTGCACAAACTTATCTCGTGCCCTCATTGGTCATGTGCGCGTTCGTGTGTGTTGGAGGAGGGGCTCTGTAAGGAAGTGGCAGATTTCATATATTTTGAATATATATATATTTGTATATATATATATATATATATATATATATATATATATATATAATATCTGTATGTATATTTTCTATTTTGTATTTTGACATGTATATTTTATATTTTATTTTATATTTTATTTTACTTTATTTCTATTCTTGTATATTTTGTTTTATTGTAAAATGCCTTTTATGCTGCTGTAACAAAAACAATTTCCCAATTTGGGATCAATAAAGTACGATCTATCTATCTATCTATCTATTTTCTCCGGTTGTGTATTTTCAAATTCTAGCGATCTCGAGCCGGTTTCTCAAACTTACCTACCCTACCTTTAAGGAGCTGTAAATATTAAGATAGTAAAACAACTGGAATCTTTTTTTATCTGAGGGTGAAAGCCAGATGTTAAGCAGATTTATATAATGCAGAAAATTAGTTCGTATTGTTTATTTAATATAATTAAATTGGGTTAAGATTGAAACTAAGAGTAGTGTTTTCATGGTCGAACCAACCTCGAAAAAACCCAACATTTGATACATGGTTTTTCTGAAATGTATTTGGCTTTTATACGTATATTCTAAGAGAAATATAACTGCTATGATCATTTGGATCCTTCGAGATGTTACTGAATGAATGTAAAATACAGCTTAGGTCGTTTCCTCCAACATGTAATCCACTGAAAAATGATCTTGCTTTGACCTTTCCAGACTCACAACATGTTGGATTATTAGTAATACCTGTCATTATAAATGTCAGAGTGATTTTAATGAGATTTCTTCCCTATGGAGAGTAGATAATGTATATTCTAATGTGACCTGTATGAGGTTACACACAATGCCATCATATAAAGGTCAAAGCATATCCAAGATATCTAGGATCAGTAATGATTGTATTTATAGGAAAACCTGCCTTTCATGAAGCAGATTCAGCCTACACAGCAACACTGAAACACATGAGCACAGACTTTAAAGAAGCAGAAATGAAATCTGAGCTGACAGGAAATGCTCCGTTTGAGTTTAATACACACAGTGAAGCTCACACACACTATTTGATGAACATATAGGTTCACCTGCTGAATTAAAAACAGAACAAATGAAGCAAAGAAAGTGGAAACCATGAAGCAGATTCAGGCAGTAGAAGGTTCACACTTGATGATCCTTTAAAACAAACACAATATGCTCTTTTTAGGGTTTCACCATCACTGTAATCCTGCTAGTAATCCACCATATTTTGAAATGTAACTGTAATCTGTTACTCCCCAAAGCCTGAATCCAACATACATTATTTCACATGCACAGCGCTGGTGTTATCTCGCCTTTGGCAGAACAATCACTTCTCCAATTTCCACAGCGTTTATGTATGAAGTTCAGACGGTCGACTGATAACACAGTGAGTGTTTTATCTGTGACACCGTCTGAGCGCTGGGAAAACTCTGCAGTGGGTTCAAACGCACAGAAGATAGAGCAGGACTACATGAAGCTGTGATGGATAACGAGAAGAGCAAGAGATGACGGCTGCATTGTTCTCACATGCACATGCACACACACGCGCACATGCACACACACGCGCGCATGCACACACACGCGCGCACACACACACACACACACACACACACACACACACACACACACACACACACACACACACACACACACACACACACACACACACACCACAACACACACACACCACACACACACACACACACACACACACACACACACACACACACACACACACACACACACACACACACACACACACACACACACACACACACACACACACACACACACACACACACACACACACACACACACACACACACACACACACACAAGGTGCAGGGTTCCCCCGAGCTAGGGCAAAGATTGAGAGATCTGAGGTGTGTGTGTGTGTGTGTGTGTGTGTGTGTGTGTGTGTGTGTGTGTGTGTGTGTGTACCAAGGGAGAGCGCGAAGAGGAGATGAATGGCCAAGAATTGAATAACCTTGACCTTCTCTGCAGATATCCTTTATTAAAAATCAAGAAAAGCCCTTCTACTGGGAATAATGGGTGATGAGAGTGTGTGTGTGTGTGTGTGTGTGTGTGTGTGTGTGTGTGTGTGTGTGTGTGTGTGTGTGTGAGAGAGAGTGTGTGTATGTGTAAGAGAGAGTGTGTGTGATTGATGTTACTAGGTCTCTATCACCTACGGTATAGTCATGGTCCAATGGCTTTCACACCGTCGCATCATTCATCCCCATACAGCCCCTCCAATATCTCTCTATCTCACACACACACACACACACACACACACACACACACACACACACACACATATCCACATGCACAGACACGCACACACTTCATATTGATTCTGTACTTCAAATAAGGTCAAAGCACAGCTAATAGGAACACGACATGTTTAAATAAAACAGAGTGAGCAGAAAGATAAAAGTGGAGAAGACGGTGATAAGAAGAAGTTAAAGAGGCCCTATTATACTTTGTGGGGTTTTCCCTTTCCTGTAGTGTGTTCTTTAGGTTTTAGTGCATGCAAATGGTCTGCAAAGGCTAAAATTCCTAGGTTTTAAAACACAATGACATCACTATGGAACACTTGCCTATTGGCTAGCGATCCAACACATACTCAAAATACTAACATGACCTTAAAGGTCCCATGTCATGGCCATTTCCACTGATCATAATTCCATTGTTGAGGTCTACTAGAATATATTTATATTGTGCATTTTTCCAAACTCACATTGGTTTCTCAAACAGCATCTCTGTAAACTACGTGTATTCACTGAATTTCACTCTCTGCCTTTAACGGCTCGTTGTAGCTCCAATAGCTCCAGCCCCCACCCTCCCTGAGAGCACAGTGTGCTCTGATTGGTCGGGACGTTGTGAATTGCGCTGAGCTCCGTGGAGGTGTTGTTTCCTTGTTTAGGATACATAGTGAAACACAGCCAAACTCATCCTGAGCACACACAAAGTCACAGCCGAAGTAAAAACAATAAGTGTGGCTTGATATTGAGTAAGAAAAGGTTGATAAACGCTGTGAGAATGGGTCTGCAGAGAGAATGGGTCTGCAGAGAGAATGGGTCTGCAGAGAGCATGGGTCTGCAGAGAGAATGGGTCAGCAGAGAGAATGGGTCTGCAGAGAGAATGGGTCTGCAGTGAGAATGGGTCTGCGGAGAGAATGGGTCTGCGGAGAGAATGGGTCTGCAGAGAGAATGGGTCTGCAGAGAGAATGGGTCTGCAGAGAGAATGGGTCTGCAGAGAGAATGGGTCTGCAGAGAGAATGGGTCTGCAGAGAGAATGGGTCTGCAGAGAGAATGGGTCTGCAGAGAGAATGGGTCTGCAGAGAGAATGGGTCTGCAGAGAGAATGGGTCTGCGGAGAGAATTTCGCCGCGATCCCAACTGTCTGTTATCAGCCTGCAGCCAGGGAGGAGAAATCAGCAGAGCTGCCTGCACTGAGTGTGTGTGTGTGAGGAAGTCCGTGGATTGGTCAATTTGAACCAATCAGCGCGGACGTAACGTAACGGCTCCTCGGATTGGTCCATTTGGTTCCGGGTACCGCATGACCGTATCGCGTCATACCTCTGGGCGTGGCTACTGGGCAAAGGTTGCGCTAGACTTTTTCGCTGCCCGTAATTTTGACGGACAGGATCGTAAAATTTCCGTCAAAATCCATTATTACCCGTGGGTCTGTACACAACTGACGGGGGGGGAAGAGCACGCTCGTGAACTGTCAACGGGGGATTGTGAACTGTTAGAGCCGGTGTTGTGTCAAATTATGCACCCCCACCGTGAAATGCACCCCGTGTCACGGGAACGCGCATTTCTAAATGAAACGTTTAGACCTTAAAACGATGCTTAAAACGAAAAGTAAACGTCCAGGGTTTTTTTAATGGTAATTTTCAGACTGTGAGTCGTTTAGTGGTAGCTGGTCCCTCGGCTCATGTCGTCCCCTCGGGCCACCTGTGCATCAACAAATAATGTCCCCCTGACCAACGTATATTATTGCAACACCCCAACCATCAAAATACGGAGCGAAAAGTTTGAACACAAGAATCAAGACTATATGAGCTACCACTAAACGACTCACAGTCTGAAAATTACCATTAAAAAAACCCTGGACGTTTACTTTTCGTTTTAAGCATCGTTTTAAGGTGTAAACGTTTCATTTTCAAATGCGCGTTCCCGTGACAAGGGGTGCATTTCACGCCGGGGGTGCATAATTTGGCACAACACCGGTGTTATGCCGTGTTATGCATGCCCACTGCACCTCGCGGGAGCGCGCCACAGCGTAAAGCATAAACTCCCAGACATTTCCATGATTTGTACGGCAAAGTTAGGTCTGGAAACGACATAACGGCATAACACCGGAGCCCTGCTGCGGGGAAACTTTGGCGCTGTTCTGAGTTTGTTCTAATCCGTCAAAATGACGGACTGCTTTCAGATTTTTCCGTCATTGTTAAAAAAAATCTGTCATAGACGGAATATATTCGGTTAACGCGACCTCTGCTACTGGGTATCCAGACGTCACGATGCCCAGGAAGAACATGAGAAATCTCCAACGAGGCGTTTCGGGGAGGTCTTTTCTGTGTTAGAGTTTTCCTCCCTACAGGGTGTACTTTGAGGGTTTTTGACTCTGCAGACCGTTTACATGCATAACAACCTTCATAACACACAAGGGGACGGGTAATAACCGGAAAAGCATGACATGGGCCCTTTAAACATATGTCCTCTTCCAGAAAAGAGATGAGAAGAAAGGAAAAAGGGAACTAAAGAGGAAAGAAGAAATAGGAGGTGACGAGATAATATGGAAATATCCAGTAAAAGTACAGAAGAGAAGATGAGTGAATATATTTAAAAATAAAATAAATAAACAGGATAGATACAAAGAGAGGGGAGAAACAAGAATACGATCTGAGATACGAAAATACGAGAATTAAAAGAAGAAATAAATAGTGGTTGTAAGGAAAGGAAGATAAAATAATGATGAGAAAAGTGGACACACACACACACACACACACACACACACACACACACACACACACACACCACACACACACACACACACCACACACACACACACACACACACACACACACACACACACACACACACACACACACACACACACACACACACACACACACACACACACACCACACACACACACACACCACACACACACAACACACACACACACACACCACACACCACACACACACACGGCTGCATATCGATGTGAACATCCATACACATGAGGTGTGACTTTGCTTTTAGTGAAAGTCATATTCAAATGTTCCTGCTCAGACAGCGTTCCTCTGGTTCCGCAGCAGAACCTCCTCCGTCCTAAGGGTCTAACCGGAGAACACACACATGATAATAATGACTTCACACACTCTCCAAAGGTGTGTGGACTTTACAAGTCAGTCTATTAACTGCTGCCCTCAGGTCTATTAACCTTGGCAAACTGAAGAAATGTAAGACAAACGCGGAATATTCTCTCAGTGACAGACTACAGAGATCACATCTATTCATCATGATCTTTAAATAACTTATAATGGCTCCCTTGCGTGGACTATATTGGACCAAAACTGTAATCTTCTATAGTACGAGGGTTTCCTTTTTCAGCCTATAGCGCTCATATGCACTTCAGTCAGCTGCAAATATGGTTTCACCCCCAAAAAATGTGATAATGCCACCAACTTCTGAATGACTGACAATGGTGACAATTAATATTCTTGTGTTTAAGTGTTTTTTAGGATATCTTGAAGCCTTGTTCCAGTAATAGGAAACTAAATGATACTTGTTAAATATTAATGAATCGGGTGGCCCTTTCTGAGGGTTGAATCACACATCCAAAATATTGGATTTTACAATTATCTAATCATATAAATTATGAAGGAGTTGGGGGATTTTTAGGAATATTCGGCCATCTTGGACGCCATCTCGAAACTAACATTACCCCCTGTATACATTCATCTGTATTTGTTTATTTTTGATAATTATTACTATCTAACTTAATGTTGTTGTTGCCTCTGTCCCTCAGATAGAGAAGGTTGGGGATCCCTACATTGTTCAGTCCTTTTTATTTATTATCTACGCACCTAACTTGTCATGTCTGAGCTGTTCTGTTTTGTATTTGAAAAAATATAATAAAGATATTATCAAAATAAAAAAAACGTATAATAAGTGACGCTTTTTACTCTCTACCGGTGCTTTATTTGGCTTAGTAGAATGCTTGATTCTGATTGGTCAATTTGGACATTCCAGAAGTCTGCTATTTTAGTGTGTATATGTGTCTTTACATAAACACATATGAACCAGCTTGTGTTAAAACCAACTTGTTCACTCGGAGATAGAAGATATATTGTCTTCTGCGTCCTGACACAGTGTGTGTGTGTGTGTGTGTGTGTGTGTGTGTGTGTGTGTGTGTGTGTGTGTGTGTGTGTGTGTGTGTGTGTGTGTGTGTGTGTGCAGAAATAGAGCCTTTATTACAGTCTGACAAAAGGCTGCTGTATTATTATAGTTTGTACCCAGCCAGGCCACAGGCTGATTATACACTGTGTTTCATAGAGCAGAGGTGTGTGTGTGTGTGTGTGTGTGTGTGTGTGTGTGTGTGTGTGTGCCCCTATGGTGAGCCCCATCACATGTGGTCTGCATTAAAACACTATTGTTTGGTGTTGCGGGGCTGCAGAGCGTTGTCTTGCCAACTGAAATCCCTATCCCATGTTGTCAGCCTCTCAACTCTTATTATGGGATGGTTTCCTGAATACTGTAAACACACACACACACACACACACACACACACACACACACACACACACACACACACACACACACACACACACACACACACACACACACACACACACACACACACCACACACACACACACACACACCACACACACCACACACACACACACACACACACACACGCACGCACGCACGCACACACGCACACACACACACCACACACACACACACACACACACACACACACACACACACACACACAACGTAGGCTTGCTAAGTCCTGAACTCCCTCCAACACATGCTGTCTGAGACATCAAAGCTCTCACACAAGGACAAAAACAAAGAGCAGTCGAATCAAAGTGATCGTTATAAATATCATTGGTAGAGGGGGCAGTGGTTGAAGGAAAATGTCGAAAAGTTGAGCTATCCCATAAAAACACATCTAGTTAATCTTTCAAGCCACATGTAGTAGATGGTAATGTATATTAATAACCGTTAAAAAGCAAGTATTTCACGTCTCAAAATTGTATTTGTGTATATTACCAACTGTTACCCTGATTTCATAAAGACACTTTTTCTACATGCCGCCAGTGATTGGAGAATTAAAAAAAATCCTTGATGAATAAAGTAAGGAAGATGCTGTTTGCACCCGGATTTCCATAGCTAACAATGCTATTTGAACCCGGGTGTCAGTAGCTAACAATGCTATTTACACCGGGGTGTCAGTAGCTGCTATTTGAACCCGGGTGTCAGTAGCTGCTATTTGCATCCGTAGCTAACAAAGCAATTTCCATCCGGGTGTCAGTAGCTAATAATGCTATTTGCAACCGGGTGTCCGTAGCTAACAAAGCAATTTCCATCCGGGTGTCAGTAGCTAATAATGCTATTTACACCCGGGTGTCAGTAGCTAATAATGCTATTTACACCCGGGTGTCAGTAGCTGCTATTTGCACCCGGGTGTCAGTAGCTAACAAAGCAATTTCCATCCGGGTGTCAGTAGCTAATAATGCTATTTGCAACCGGGTGTCAGTAGCTAATAATGCTATTGACACCCGGGTGTCCGTAGCTAACAAAGCTATTTGCAACCGGGTGTCAGTAGCTAATAATGCTATTTACACCCGGGTGTACATAGCTAATAATGCTATTTACACCCAGTTGTCCGTAGCTAACAAAGCTATTTTCACCCGGGTGTCAGTAGCTGCTATTTGCACCCGGGTGTCCGTAGCTAACAAAGCAATTTCCATCCGGGTGTCAGTAGCTAATAATGCTATTTGCACCCGGGTGTCAGTAGCTAATAATGCTATTTGCAACCGGGTGTCAGTAGCTAATAATGCTATTTACACCCGGGTGTCAGTAGCTAATAATGCTATTTACACCCGGGTGTCCGTAGCTAACAAAGCTATTTTCATCCGGGTGTCCGTAGCTAACAATGCTATTTGCACCCGGGTGTCCGTAGCTAACAAAGCTATTTACATCCGGGTGTCAGTAGCTAACAATGCTATTTAAACCCGGGCACACATTAAATTCTGTATGAATATATAGATGGGCATTCGTTCTTTTATAAATTCCCGTATGGAGCTGTGTCAAATTGAAATTCACCTATATTTGATCAATAAAGGCACGTCTTATTTTCACCACTGCAGTTATTTACGTTCAAGTGTGTGTATTTGTTGTTACTGCTGTTTTTTGAGCGTGCAAGAGAACAGAAGAGTGCTGCCAAATGTCAGATTCTAAATGACTATTAGGGTATTAGTTCATGTTAATCTCACAGACCGAATGTTCCACTTTCTAAACATCACACAAAAAGCATTTTGAGGAATATGGGAGGTGGTGTTTAAAGTAAAGTGGGCATCCTTTGGGTTTAAGATTGAAAACATAATACTGCTATTTTCCTGGTTCAACTCCTTTTGTTGCATGACATTACTCTAATTCTTCTAAAACACTGTAATCTGTATACATTCCCCAAAAAGATTACAATGTCTGTGTTTTTTAAACCGGTGAACACAGATCTTTGTGTTTGGGAGGCAGTATTTGATTTTTCAATGACGACAATAAGCCCCTCTTTTTTTCCACAAAAGGTTGAATTATTGTAAGTCGCTTTAGACGGAGCATCTGCCAGATGGATTTAATGCAATGTTACGTAATGTTTTTGACCGCCTGGCTGTAGCCGTTGCTGGTAATTATCTTTTCTGTAGCTCAAAAGCACATAAGCGTCTGAAAGAAGATTACGCTTTGCCTAGCAACGTCTAAAAGCACGATGAGATCAGAGCTGCAGGAAGGGACATAACGTTACTTCTTCCTCCTTTTCTTTGATCTGTTAAAGATGAAATATTTGTAGTTTCCCTTCCCTTTAGTGTGTGTTATCGGTTTGTGTGCATGTAAATGGTCTGCAAAGGCTAAAATCCCTGTTCCTTCCACAAGCAGTATGAGGAAAATAAAGAGCTTTTTGAACATTAAAGCATGGAAACATGTCACATACAAATATGAACCTGGAAATGAGCAGAATATGGCCCCTTTAATGTTGTTGTTGTTGTTGTCCTGCAGTGAGACTTAAGTGTTTACGTTCATTTAGAGAAATACAATTCCTTAAATGTGTTAATGAAGCAGATTCTAATGGAATATAAAGCCACACTAGAAGACAATGCTTGCTGCAAAGAAGCTACAAATGCTAAAATGTGAACGCTTTACACACATTTTCAACGGGTAAATAAGAAGAGTCAGTGTCACCAGTTGAGAGCCTGAGCTCATTTTAAAATTCTTCATTCTTTTGCTGAGATGTGGCGTTAAATACTGGGTAGAAATAACCTTATATGTCACAGTGAAGTCGACCTTTTGGATGTAAAACGCCATCACTTCCATCGGTTTACCATATCAGGCATTTGTGTGAAATTGAACACCATGAGAGTTTGAATTCTTGAACCAATCATGTGTTTTGAGATGTAAAAGTGTCCTTTGATGCCGTCACGAGACAGACAACTCAAAGAGAAAGTGTCTAGTGTGAAAACTAAATCAAAGAGGACGGCGTAACAAGAGAACATGGGCAAACAACCAGACATGAACACAAATAATCCCGACTGTGGACTCGCTGTAAACACACCCACCACGTGTAGCACATTCTCTCTCTCTCTCACACACACACACACACACACACACACACACACACACACACACACGGGGACACACAAGAAAATAAATACACAGGCACACAGGGAAGCAGAGCCAGCACATGCTTCAGTGATGAACTCATCTGTGAGAAAACACAGTTTGGAGCTGAGAGGGGAATATGGCTTTTTTTTCTGGGTGGATTGCCGGAAAAGTGTGTGTGTGTGGTGTGTGTGTGTTAGATGAAGTGTGTACAGAATAACAGAGGAGAAGAAGAACAGAGAGGAAGGTTTGAAACCCAAGAGATGCTCTCTGCCAGGAAAAATTACTTTTGCTTCAGAAAAGTGTCAGAGTACAATCTCCCCACACCACACACACACACACACACACACACACACACACACACACACACACACACACACACACACACACACACACACACACACACACACACACACACACACACACACACCACACACACCACACACACACACACACACACACACACACACACACACACACCACACACACACACACACACACACACCACACACACACACACACACACACACACACACACACACACACACACACACACACTAAAGCTGCACAGTTGTTTGGTTGTTTAAAGCTCAAGGATTGACAGAAGCACTCTCTCTCACACTCTCAAACATTTAATGCATACTTTCTGTGTTTGCTCGCCAAAATAAAAGCCTCTCAAAGTAAGTGTGTTTGCCACAATGGGTTAAGGTGACATAAAATGACGTATATAGATAACTATATCTGTGTGTTTAGTGAGTTAGCAGGTGAAAAGCCATCTCCTAATACTCTTCGTCACACACAAAAGATTAAATGCAAGCTTTGTGTGTGGGCTCAACAAAATAAAAGCTTTCTTTCAAAGTCATTTTTGTTGTGAAGAAGCCACAAGAGGTTTAGGGTGATAGAAATAGAATACTAAAGAGGGTTTGTTCAGTGGATTAGCCGGTGAAAAGTAATTTCCTAATACCAGTGACGTGCGGTGAGGTTCATGGCTGGTTAGGCACTGACTCTTTCAGAGTCAGATTTACAAATATTATAGCCTATTTTGACCTTAATCGAAATATTCTGTTATTTTCAAAAGCTTTTTTAGTCTGATGCTATGATTAATTTTAAACAGACCGATCAACAAAAGGATACCCAAAAGAAGATCCCATTTTCATTACAGTTGTGGTCTGACCTTGACTTGAAGATGAATATAAGTCCATGCTATCCTTCTGGACAACAATCTCTATTACTGTTTTGTAAAAGTCCTCCTTATCTTCCTGTAGTTTCAAAAGTCTAGTTTGTTGTTTGCGTCTACCGTCTCTGTGTAGAATAACAGTAGCAACAAGAACCTGTGGGCTCACGTGCGCCCCCTTCAGTGCGGCAGAGGTTATGGCTGCCTCTCCTGGTGCTTTTTTCATTGCCGTTGTACGATGAGACCAGCGGGCCTAAATATCATATATACGTGAAATAAGTTATTTAGAGACTATGGATGGCGAGGATAAATGTAATAAAGGGATCTACAAACATTACATTGGTGACCTACAGTGAGATGGGAACAGGCATGCGCTTAGGGCCCACTTTCCAGCCAGTTTCTTTGGGGTGACGCATTCTGAGGTGAGGCAGAGCTCATCTGTGCCTCACCTCACCCCACAGTAACTGGCTTGAGCGCGCTCACAAAATAAGTGCCCGCGCTAAATTAGTGCCCGTGCTCCAGCAAGTTACTGTGGGCTTACGTGAGGCACTGCTCGTGCCTGCCTCACTCCTCATCGCTCCCGTAGCGGAGCTCGGCAAATTTGCTGATTTTGACTATAAAATGCGATTGGAATCATACATAAATCACATTTACACAAGATCAGTGGAGACATTTTATTATTATTATTATTTAGTTTTTCTTTAATTGTTTTTCCGTTACATTGGTGTATGACAGGTGAGGCTCTGCCTCCCCTGCCTCCACTGACTGCACGTTGCTGCCTAATACTCATAGTGACATTCCTGATTCAAAACCAGCCGATGGTAAACTTGACCACATAAAGGAAATGGGCCGTAGAACAACAAGAGTTCAAAATAGTCCAGATGGTAATTACACCGAAATGTGGGCAGCTAAAATAGAAAGGAAAACACTCGCAGCCGTACGATGCCCAACTCTAAAGAGAAACATAAGATGTGTTTACTGCACTTCACCATTTACACACTCGTCCCAGAGAGGGGAACTTTACAGCAAAAGGAAGGGGCAGTATAATGTAAATATAGAGATGAAATATAAATCAATATTACATAAAAATAAGTGTAAATTGAAGGAAGAAAAAGTAGTGGCAGTGTTGTGAAAAATAGCTGGAACATGGTGTGATAGCAGCGAGATAAGAGTACAAAACGATAGAGTTATTTTACAGGTTTATGTCACAGTATTTAAATGCAAATACGAAGTAGCAGGCAGTAATACTACTCGTAAAAAAGAACACGTTGCACATAAGTGTCGGTGTTGTTGTTTATGTGGTGGTTTACTAACAAATGTACTTCTAATCTGTGACGAATGATTTAAAATTCACTCCCAACGCCATCATTTCTAGTTATTATTTTACCAGTGTGCCTTTGCAGTCCTCCCATTGGACGGACGCAATGCATTGTGGGGCAGTTCAGTCAGTCCAGTAAACTCATGTCTCACACTCAGAAATGTTTGCTAATCCAGTTTACATCCGGGCATTTCTCACGTGTACAAAATCAATTTACTATGCAAATAAAAAACACACAATGTTCTGGATTTCAGTATAAATAGCTGATCTCTCTCATACCGTTACATCCTCAGGAAGAAACACAGGGGGTGTAGGTGCCATAATGCTACTTAGCCCAAGTTCATTATTTGTATTATTATTTGTTTACGTCACTTTTATTTGTTTGTTGAGCACTTCCGGTAATTGTCACATGGGTGTGGTTTGTCTATTTAAGTCACCTGTTTCATGTCGAGTGCGGATGACAGAGGGTGAGCTTGTGCTGTCATTTTTTCTGTTGACCGTTTTGTCCATGTTATGATTTTGTTTATTAAATATCCCAAAAACTATCTTGCTTCACTATGGACTTTCTCTTCGAAAACGCGTCACAGTTTATAGCCAAGTTTAGCCTCTCGGCGACTCAAACGCAACTGGGGATTGAGCCGCCACATTAAGTCAACAGAAAAAACGGTGATTCGCATCAGAGACTGAACTGGACGGACCGGCCGGCTTCCTAAGCTTACGGATCGCTTGGACGCTTCGGATAACGGACTTAACATTCTGTACCTTTGGAACCTTCGGACCGTTTTTCCCTAATCGATATGGATTGGAGTAGCCACGAGGACTCACTGATGGACACTCATTGACTGCAGCGCACAACAAGCTGAAAGCGGTAGGCACGATTATATCCTTTCTTGTGTATTTTTTGCTGGACACAGTTTGGGAAGCGTGACCGTTTGTCCATTGGGGACTTTGGCTTTTGTTGTCTGCTTGTTGTGCCGTGAGCGGCGGTTGTGTGTGCTTGTTATGCCGTGAGCGGCGGAAGTTTTCGAATTGTTTGTTTTGCTGTGGCGGGCGGGCCCCGCTGGTTTAAGTTTCATACCAGTGAACACTGTCGTGTTACTTTAAATGCTAAGGCACCACACATATTGCATCAAATATGAGTGACACAAACGATGGAATGGAAAAAAGGACTGTCAAGCTTACTAGTAAAGCCTTGGCTTGCAAAATCGAACAACTGCAAAAAGAATGTCAGTCAAACGTGCAGAAGATTAAAGGACGCACACAGGAAATCAAACATCTAATGAAAAATGATGAAAATGCAAAGGATGTTAAACTCAAACTGGACAAATTAATTCATCAATATGAAAATGCAAAAACAGCACATGAATCAGTTATTATGTTGCTTTCCGAAGACGACCTGGAAATACAAAATAACTGGTTTCAACAAATAACAAAACATAACAATGATGTTATGGAGGATGTACAACAATGGCTCTTGGAAACTGGGAGGAGGCCCTTTTTGCAAACAGGTCATGTGACTGCCAATGAACCAATCGCTGCAAACACAGATATTCCTCTCATTCTACCAGACGAGGCACCTGCCAATGTAAAGGAGCAATTTGAACACACTGAGGCTCAGCAGGACGTTCTCTTTCCCCCGTCAAACATGAAGGCTACATCATGCACACAAGATGATATACAACCTGGTGACAGCATATCAAACATTGGTAGCAGAAAAAGCAGGCAAAGCTCAAGATCAAGAGTTTCCAGCACCGCATCTGCACACATAAAAGCTGAGGCCGAAGTGGCAGCCATGAAAGTACTCCAAAAACTCCTAAAGGACAAACATGTCCTGGAAGCACAGGAGCAGGAATTGAGGAGGAAAAAGGAGCAAATGGAATTAGAAGGAAACATTGCTGCCACCATTGCAAAAATGAAAGTGTTAGCAGCCCCCAGGGGATCAGCTAATTGTTCTATATCATCCAATGGCATGCAGTCATATTTTGAAACGGGACAAAGGGAAATACAGTTTGTAACATTAAAACAACCAATCATAACCACCACAGACAGAGCTGTCACTAACATTGATACAGCTCCCCTAACACCCAATGCAGGCATCAGGAATCTAGATGAACATCTACGTGTAACATCTCCAGATCCAGTAACTGCCACAAGCAACAGTGACAAGTGCAATATATTTTCAGTCATGGAAAAACAAAATGAAATAACCGCTTTATTAATCCAGCAACAGTGTCTATCATCCATGCCCAGAAAGACATTCCAGTGTTTAATGGTGACCCACTTCAGTACCAAACATTTGTGAGATCTTTCGAATTCAATATTGAAAGCAAAAACAATAACCCCAGAGACTGCCTCTACTACCTGGAGCAATATACAACAGGACTGCCCAGAGACCTTGTACGGAGTTGCCAACATATGGCCTCAGACAGTAGATTCAGCAAGGCCAAATGGTTACTACAACAGAACTTTGGCAATGAACATAAAATTGCTACAGCATACATGGAAAGAGCTCTTTCATGGCCATTAATAAGGGCTGAGGACACAAGGGCTCTACAGGCATACACGGTCTACCTTAGAGGATGTTGCAATGCGATGGAAGATGTCAACTACATGTTTGAGCTCAACATTCCAGCAAACATGCTAGCCATTTTAAAGAAACTTCCATATAGGCTGAGGGATTTATGGAGAACTGTAGCATGTGACATCCAGGAAAAACACCACCAAAGAGCTGCCTTCAAGGATATTGTGGAATTCCTTGAAAGGCAAGTAAAAATTGCTACAGATCCCATATTTGGGGACATTAAAGACCCCCCTCCCGTAAGCAAAGACATAAGAAGGCCACAGCCTCATCCAAGTGGAAGCATCTTTGCAACCAACGTGAAGGTTACAGAAAATAAATATGACAGAAGCACTGTAGAAAACTGCTTGTATTGTAGATGTGAACATGCTCTGGAGATGTGTCCACAGTTAGGAAGGAGGACACATCATGAAAAAATCACATTTCTTAAAGAAAATGGTCTTTGTTTTGGCTGCCTGTGTAAAGGACACATAAGTAGAGACTGCAGGAAACGAATGAGGTGCAACATATGCAATCTAAATCATCCCAGAATGTTGCACATCCACCAACAAAGGAAGGAAATGGAAAACGAGCGAGAGGAAATGGAAGAAGCATCGGCAAACACTGCTGAAGCCTCAATTCAGACAGGTGGCCTTACTGGGGCCGGTGAAGATGGTTTGCAAACTCTCCATAGTACCAGTCCAAGTTAAAGCCCAAAAGGGGAACACAACAGTGCATACCTATGCATTTCTTGACCCAGGCAGCACTGCTTCGTTTTGCACATTAGGCCTTATGAACAAACTTAACCTCCAAGGAAGAAGGTCAAACATTCTGCTGAGAACTATGGGTCAAAGGAAGGTCGTTGAAACCAGCATTGTGTCAGGCCTAGAGGTTGCTGGACTGCATAACAGCAACTTTTGTGATCTCCCCGGCATATACACTCAGAAGACTATGCCCGTGCACAAAGGAAACATTCCACGTCAAACCGACATCAATCAATGGTTGCATTTGAGGGATGTTTGTCTACCTGAAATTGACGCTGAAATTGAGTTGCTGATTGGTTCAGATGTTCCAAAAGCCCTTGAACCAATTGATGTAATCAGGAGTGTGGGGGATGGACCTTATGCCGTAAAAACCATGCTCGGATGGACAGTTAGTGGACCATTAGGAGGATGTCCTTTTGATACTCGGGACAAAACTTCATTAAGTGTAAACATGGCCGAAGCGCTGGTCTTATCTGCTTTCAGCGGAGAGGAGATGGACACTGAACAGGCAGAAAAGAAGGGTGATAAGAAAGAGAAAGGGGCCCAGAAGAGCAAGAGAATTATCCGTGCTCCCATTGACAGTGAAGACAGTGAGCCTGAGCAAGAGAAAGGTGGAGAAATAGAGGAGGAACAAAAGAATGAGGTGAGGAAGGAAGCTAAATCGATGAAGGAACATAAGAAGAGAAGGAAGAGGGAAGCTAAAGAGAGAGGGCAGCTTGAAAAACAAATTGTCAGTCAACAGCTGAAGGTACACGAATTAATGAGTCAAATGTCAAACCTGAAATGTGAACTTTCACAGGAAGAAGAAGCGTATAAGGCTCTTGAAATCCAGATGAACACTCAAAAAGCACCAGGAATGGAAGCAGAAAAACATGTTATCAAAGAGGAACTACAAGATATTAAATTGCAAGCGAAACCAACGAGGAAGAAGAATAAGACAGGTTTACACTTCCGGCTGCCATCTTAGTTTGGAACAAGTCAAATTGAGAGACGTTTGAAACTCCTCCTTTTCTCTTTTTTCCAGCTTACTGAAATGTTGGTGTGAATATGGAAATAGTATCAACATATAGAAGCCAACGATTAAAGAGTCTCAAAAGCCACAGAGGAAAAGAGGATTGAGATCCCTCGGATGGAGAACATGGTGGCAAACAAGAAGAAAAGGGACTCGTACGTATGCTTCGGATCAAGACCGGGGCTGCGTTTCACTTCGGTTAAATGGATTCCTTGCGTCCCTCACTTGCGTCGTTTCCCTGCGTTTAGTCCCTCCCACCAGGGAAGCATGGAGAGACGCAAGGAAACCACGAGAAGCAGGGAAATGAGTTTTAAGAGCAATGGGACGTCCTTTCCTCCGGAGC
Source organism: Trematomus bernacchii (assembly GCF_902827165.1). Lineage (NCBI taxonomy): Eukaryota > Metazoa > Chordata > Actinopteri > Perciformes > Nototheniidae > Trematomus > Trematomus bernacchii. The sequence continues at coordinate 258,491 of NW_022987664.1, read as the reverse complement.
GTCACGTGAAGCGACGTCCGTTTGTGATGACGCCGCACAGCTGATCGTCTGACAGCAGCTCTGTCCCCGTTATTTTCACACACACCCCCGCCTCTGTTAGTACACATTTACTGACACAAACATGTGTATCATCTGTTGTAGACCCAAATAAATAAAATAAAATAAGAACTAATTCACAAAAAACATAAACGCCATTCTTAAAATGTATAAACGAATATTAGTTTGGTTAATATTGATTAGAGTGCACAATATAAATAAAATAATTGTGAGAAGAAAAAGAGATATGTGTTATCTATCAAAACCCAGTTAGATTAACATTAACTGGATTGCACACTTTGTGGATATGTAGCAAATTAACATGTTAAATAGCACTTAATGACTTACTGAATGGAAAGGACAATAAATGAAAATGTAAAATGAAAAAAGCGATCACGAAAATGTTTCCAATAAATGAATAAAATAATTTTTGACCACTTTGTTGTTCAGATATATCACATATTTGTAACTGAATGATGCATTCATTGAAACAAAACACGGTATAAACTGAGGAGTGAGTCCCGTGAGTTTTCATGTGTTTTCTTCACTCCGCTGGGAAACTCTGCTCTCATGTCAAGAAGCATCAGATCAGTGCATGCGCTGCATCGTCCAATCAGTGAGCGATACACAGTAAGGGGGCGGGGCGAGTCTCTGAGGATTTCATCGAAGGATGGTCTGGTGGTTCCTCGGTTATAGCTCCTCCATTGTCGCTCCTCGCTCCTCGATCCTCCGGCAAAAATAAGGCCATTGGGACGTTACTCAAAATGGCGCAGACAAATCAACTTCCGGTGAGACCGAGACCGAGGAGCGAGGAAAGGAAAAATAAGAGAAGTGAAACGCAGCCCAAGACTGGTTTCTTGAGCAGACCAATTAACGAAGTTAGCCTTCTTCAGGAGGCAGAGGACTTTTTCCAAGTCTAAACGGACTATTTTTTGTCTTTTATTTTATTTTTTGTCTCCTGCCCCCTGCCCCCTGCACACACACAAACCACACTAAGCATTTTTACTGATACTGATTAGTGAGTAAAGATCACTTTTCCAAAAAGACTGCAATATATGAACTCTGAACAAAAAGAATTCAAGAAAGAGATCTGGACGTATATTGTGTGTATTGTCATTTATTATAGTGTAATTATAATTTTGTGAAATGATAATTAGGGGCCGGTATTGTAGGTGCCATAATGCTACTTAGCCCAAGTTCATTATTTGTATTATTATTTGTTTACGTCACTTTTATTTGTTTGTTGAGCACTTCCGGTAATTGTCACATGGGTGTGGTTTGTCTATTTAAGTCACCTGTTTCATGTCGAGTGCGGATGACAGAGGGTGAGCTTGTGCTGTCATTTTTTCTGTTGACCGTTTTGTCCATGTTATGATTTTGTTTATTAAATATCCCAAAAACTATCTTGCTTCACTATGGACTTTCTCTTCGAAAACGCGTCACAGTTTATAGCCAAGTTTAGCCTCTCGGCGACTCAAACGCAACTGGGGATTGAGCCGCCACAGGGGGTTATGATTCATAATGTGTGTGTGTGTGTGTTTGTGTGTGTGTGTGAGAGAGAGAAAGCATGTGAATGTTTAGTGGAGGGAGGGGCATCGGAAGGCCATCTGTCCAGTGTGTGTTAATCCTGATATCATGAGCGAAGCAAGGGCAACACACACACACACACACATAAACACACACACACACACACACACATAAACACACACCCTTCAACAACGACAATGGTGGCAACTTCAGTTCACGAGCTGTGTCATCATCACTGTGCACTGCCTGAGGCTTACACACACACATAATCACACACATTATCATACACACACACACACAGTGTCAGTGGATGATGTCTCTAATGTCAGAAAGCACTCTGTCTGTCTCCATTCGGCCTGTCTCTCTCTGTAACACTCACACTGTTGTTTTGTCCTTGAATGGCTTCTTTCTCTCCACGCATATTCATTATTTATTCTTAAAGTAATGAGTGTGTTCCCAGATATCGTGTTATGTTATTTTAGAAGAACATCCAGTAGGTGTCAAGTCTTTAATCTTGTCTCGAGGCCTTCAAAATATTTACTTGTCACAGTTTGTGTTCCTAACATCCGCCTCAAGGTTTGATTTGTCCACAACATTTTGGCACGTAAATGAGAAACATGCGCGACATTTTAAGAGACTTAACACCAAAACAGCTGTAAAAAGGCAATATCAATTATTCTTACAAGTGAGAAGCCAAAATGCTTAGGTAAGTGTTAGGTAAATGGTGGGAAATGAAGCCATTGAATAGCAATAAATGCAATATCATTATCAAATTGAAAACTTGCAACACACACACTCATGTTTCCAAACGTCCAGGATACCGTCTGATTCCAGCCCTACATGTGTATGAAATGCGTCACAACTGGACCTAAATTATGCTTTTTGGGGTTTTCAAGAGGGAGTTTCTCTCCTACACACTGGGCTCTGGTTTCAGACAGAGAATGCCATTACACATGATATAGTGTTTTGCAGAAAGGTTTCATAATAATGTTTTCTGTTTAAATGAATTCAAGCTGAACCCTGAATGAGCGCCAAAGTATGTTATGTTATAGTGATGCAGCCATTTAGATGAACTTGATTTCTTTCAGGCATTTCACCAACACAAACACCTGCTGTTGTCTAATGTCATGCTAATGTCTGTTGTGTTTGCCAGCTTTCACATCATATGTTTATTGGCAGTGTGTGCATCACATAATTACATATTTTTCTAGAAAAACACCGCTTTTGCCCTATCTAACACCAACTGTTTTCCTTGAGATGCTCAATTAGTCAAGACTGGTCTGATAGACGAGACTAAATTGGGTCATTACCAATTGGAGAATTTAGCTCAAAGACCTTATCTCTAAAATGGTAATTTATAGCAATAATCAACTACTGTATGGACAAATACCAGGTTCATTTGACCCCGTATTATTGCCCACTTCTTATTTGAAATGTTAATAACAAGCAATAAAATCCCATTGGATCTTAACATTGGTCATGATTGAAGTTCCCAGGCTTTATTACAGTTAAAGTAGCAGGTTGCTGTTTTCTAAATACATTAATCAACAGGAGAAATTCTACGTATCATCCATCCTGCTGCCTCACATACAGCAGAAGTGATGTAGAGCTGAAGGGAACCATAATGGGCTCCAACGTCATGTAATAGGATTTCTGTTCCACCATAACAAACTGCGCTCACAGTATTAGAAGACAGATTAAATCAGACATGTAGTGGAAGGCTTTAATCTGGAACCGTAATCCCATTTCAGAAAAGAGAAAAATAGTATTTGATGTATTTCTTTTTTAAGAATGGACAGGTCTGAGTGATTGCGTTGCAGCAGACTGACGTCATGCAGAGTCTGAAGTCTGAGTCGGTGCATTTATCCGGCTCCAGAGTGATAAATCCAGTTTACCCGGCTCCAGCTGTCTGAGAGGCAACAACAACACACTGGAAGATGGCTTTACCTCAGTAAGAAACAAGAGATTCACTCAGAGTACGTAGAAAGTTCCAGAAATTGTGAGGTTCTGCATTGAATTGGGTGCTCCTGAGTGCCATATTTGTCAAACTTCTCACAAATACTTTCTCCGATATTCACGAAATGTGGTACACCCATTGCTCTTTTCATTGCAAACATATTTTATATTGGCTTTCATTAGCTACGCCCAACCGGAAGTCGCCCATTTTGGAAAACGTGCAAGTTTAGCATAAGGAATAGTTGATTGCTTAAAAAAAGCGGTCGCTGGTCAAAGGAGAAGGTCCTGTTTTTGACGATTTACCTGTGACATAATACTCAAAACTACTCTCATATAGTTTCTCCGATATTCACAACATTTGGTACACACGTTGCTCTTATGATTGCAAACATATTTTAAATTGGCTTTCATTAGCCACGCCCACCTGAAAGTCGATTTTAGGAGGGAAAAGTCGATTGGTGAAACGAGGATTGGTCAATGGAGAAGGTCCCGTTTTTGACAATGTATTTGTGACAAACTACTCACTTAGTCTTTCCAATATTCACGAAATGTGGTTAACACATTGCTCTTATCATTGGGAACATATTTCATATTGGCTTTCATTAGCCATGACCAGTCGGAAGTCGGCCATATTGGAAAATGTGCGAATTTCCTGTATTTTAGGCAAACTTTTATAAACTCCACAAAGAGAGGAGAGCGAAAAAACATTTAATCCTGGATGGAATAATCACATGTAATGTCAAATGTAATGCTAATTGTGAAGGAATAGTAGAATGCTCAAACAATGAGAACATTTTAGGTCAAAAGGGGAAGTTATTTATTTTAATACTCGCATATAGTTTCTCCAATATTCACAGAATTTGGTAAACAAATTGCTCTTATCATTCCAAACATATGTTCAATTGGCTTCCAATAGCCACGGCCAACTGGGGGTCCGCTATTTTGAATAATGTGCAATCTAATCAAACGTTTACAAACTCCTCCCAGAGAATGGATCAGAAAAATTAGAACTTCTGATTGAATAATGTCAAATGTGACTCTAAATTGGGAAGGAATAGTTGATAGGTCAAAGGATGAGGTTGTAAGTCAAGGAAAAAAACACAATTTTTGACAATTAACTGCAAAAAAAATAGAGCCATTCAACAAACGCAGAGGTGCGAGCAGCTTTAGTTCATTATTATTTTTAAATCAATTAGCATCATCAATATGGTTTTCCAGAACCTCCCTCTGCATATCCGTCTGGAGATAATGACTCAAATTGTTTGATGAGTGTGAGTTCATTTCACATTGGCCTCCAGCGTTTCTGTCTGCACTTAGCATGCAAGAGACAAAGTGAGATTAATGCAGCTCTTCAAACTCGGAAATCCTCCAGCAGATAGATTCACTTTGATGAACTGCGTTAGACCGGCCGAAGTTTAAACCGCCAGACAGAGGTGGAAGAAGTACTCTTTTCTTAATTAAAAGTAGAAATATAAAAATAATCCATTACAAGTAAAAGTCCTGAATTCCAAAATGTTTTAAGTACAAGCAGTAGGTAATTAGCAGTATTTAAACCAGTGTATACTGATATAGACCTGAACATCAGCAGGAGAGGACTCTTTAAAGTAGAGACACTACATACTGATATACACCTGAACATCAGCAGGAGAGGACTCTTTAAAGTAGAGACACTACATACTGATATACACCTGAACAACAGCAGGAGAGGACTCTTTAAAGTAGAGACACTACATACTGATATACACCTGAACATCAGCAGGAGAGGACTCTTTAAAGTAGAGACACTACATACTGATATACACCTGAACAACAGCAGGATACTATACGTCCATCCTCTTGTTAATATACTAGTATAAACAGATACAGACTGTTTATACATAAAAAAGGGAGGGTAGTACTAATAAAGAGGGAGGAAGTGTGTTCCTTAAATTCAGCAAATATTTACATTTTAAAGTCAAGTGTGTTTGGGGATGCTGAGCAGTCTTCCTGTAATCTCACCATCATCCCTTTACCCTCCAGATCTCGTTCAGATCGTGTTGCTTTTGTGTGATTTCTGTCTGTGTGTAAGTGGGAACAAGCGAGGCGTTATCTGGTCGGGACAAAGAGAGAACGCCGTCAGAAAACAAAGATTTAGACTGCGAGCAATGAAACTGCACACAGCACCAATACCTTAAATCAATAGACAAACACAACTACTCCCTATCTCTTCTTTATTGTGTGTGTGTGTGTGTGTGTGTGTGTGTGTGTGTGTGTGTGTGTCCACATGAGGCTTTAGTATGGAGTATTTTCAGGCCACAGCAGTGATATTGAAGCATGCTCTCTTTAGTCCTTAAAATAAATATGAAGACAGTCGTGTTTCTACAATATTAGATGTTGACAGGGAGATTTGTGCGACACACAATCCTCTGGTAGATGTTTTTCAAATGGATTACTGGAAGATTTATTAAAAAACAAGCTTGATACAAAGGCCTGTGTTCATACAATATATAGAAAGGACAGCATAATGTATTCAACACAGTGGAATTTTTTTTTTTTTTTATCCATTTAAGAAGGAAATAAATAAAAAATTGAGTATAAATATTTATACAAACATAGGGATTTAAAGTTAGACATTTAAATATAAAAATAAATAAAATAAATATATATAACAAGAATGCATCTGTTATCTGTTTTCATTTTCGCTTCATTTCAATAGATTTATCACACCATCCGGATCCATAACAGAAACGCATTAACAGAAAATATAGCAGCCTGGTTTCCAGAGGCCTACCATAATGCTGCTATGAAAATACAGCCTAATAAAAAACAATAAGCCACCACCATTATAAAAACTAGGGTATAAAACTGTGGACGGGAGACCTTGAACTGCACACAAGGTCAATTACTGAGCCGGAGCCTAGATTAGATATTTTTATGTGCATGACGCCATATAATGTAAAGTCTATGAGACAGAGACATAGGCTATTGACTGGATGGGGAGAGAGGAAGAAGATTCCCATGTTTACGATAAAAGCCAAACAGTCATATAAAAACAGAGAAGGTCATGTACAGTACATGTAAAGGTTGGAAATATTGTGCATTGTGAATAGAAGACTACTGTCATTTGGTACTCTGTGAAACTGCATGCTAACAGCTAGCTCTCAGTGGTTAGCATATAGTGTTGCTGTTGTTTGGATTTAAAAAGTAGTGAACCATGTTAAAGGCAATCAACCCCACAGAAAGATTCAAGAGTCTGGATTTTAATAATGTGATTAAAGCGAGCCATTTCATTCATGATCGGACAGTTTTCTGACCACGTTAGCTAGCTAGCATGTCTGTTAGCAACATGACTCAACAACACTGACTAAAGCAGAGTCTCTCCTGTAACTTTACAATAATTGAACCCCCAAGGACAGAAACTAATATATATTGTAAATGGCATATTAAAGCCACATATCCATTCCAGTGTTGTCCCTATTGTATATCAATCTGTGTGAAAGTGAGGTGAAGATAGCATTGTTGGTAGCCAACAGGCTCGGTAATGCTAACATGCTAACGACAGGGATTCTGTGTTTTTATGAGGAAATCTGTGAAACGAAAGCCTGCTTCTCCTCTACCATCTATTTGTACACCCTACACCACCAAATGACTCCAGGGTTATGTGATAATCTTGTATTTGCTTGTGTACTAACCATTTCTAAGCAGTAGCCTACTGTCGTTAGCGCTGCCTGTGTTTTGCGCAAATCAGTCGCTCGTATTGCACTGTCCATAATTTTTATATTAGTGTGAAATGTAAGGATTTGTTTGTATGCATTTAAAGACCTTCAAACAATAAAAATGTGTCCAAATATCTGAGTCTTGTTCGGTCAGACTGTTAAACAGATAATCCATCTTTTTGATGTGCAAAACATTAAAGTGTGGATGAAAACTGCTCTAAATGGACGCTAACCGGCCAGCCACAGTGACAGAAGGTGTCCCTGTCATGTTGTGTCTCTGTTGTCCTGTTGTGTTTAGCAGCTTTCACAACAAACACATCGACTGTGAGATCAATGTAATACTCCGGAGAGGAAGAAGCAGACTGAAGTCCTGCCATCGCTCCGGCTTTACTCCTGCAGATGAAGCTGGAGGTGATTTCCAGAAAGGTAATGTCATCCTCTCCGGAGTGTATGAGGGGTTGTTAATGCCACGGAGGAAGAAGAAAAAAGGGAGCGATTATGCTACTCTATATAAATGGATCACATGCAGTATGTATTGTAGTGTTCACATATAAGACAACCCTGGTTATAAGATCTAATTTACTCACTTTGACATGAAATGCTTGTGTATCCTGTCCAGTTTTCTAATACTGAAACACTGATTGTGTGAGAAGCATGTTTTTATTTCCTGTTTGACCAAAGAACCCACTATACCTTCAATCGGAAATTAAACTCAACATATTTAGGTCCAATTAACTCTTAAAGAAAAACCTTTAAACAGACAAAAGCAGCATCAAAGCTTCAAACAACACGCAATGAAACCCTATGGAAAACAATTAGAGACGGAACAGAAATAAAAATTGTTTTTAGATCATTGAAATACAAAGCTTAAATATATATTCGCCTGATTGCAGGGATTATATGATGATAAGTTTGTATTTCAAATACACTCACTTTGTGAGGAGATCTTTGGTCTCAGGTGACTCATGCATGTTTGACCGTGTCCTAAAATAAATGTGTTTGCTCCACTTGGCCATTTCTCAGATAACCATCTATTTAAATGTATCTAGAAAAAAGTATCATGCCTGCCTGAAATGCCTCCATTTGACCCCTTTCTTTACTTCCGGAACATAGTGACTCTTTAAAGTAGAGACACTACATACTGATATACACCTGAACATCAGCAGGAGAGGACTCTTTAAAGTAGAGACACTAAATACTGATATACACCTGAACATCAGCAGGAGAGGACTCTTTAAAGTAGAGACACTACATACTGATATACACCTGAACATCAGCAGGAGAGGACTCTTTAAAGTAGATACACTACATACTGATATACACCTGAACATCAGCAGGAGAGGACTCTTTAAAGTAGAGACACTACATACTGATATACACCTGAACATCAGCAGGAGAGGACTCTTTAAAGTAGAGACACTACATACTGATATACACCTGAACATCAGCAGGAGAGGACTCTTTAAAGTAGAGACACTACATACTGATATACACCTGAACATCAGCAGGAGAGGACTCTTTAAAGTAGAGACACTACATACTGATATACACCTGAACATCAGCAGGAGAGGACTCTTTAAAGTAGAGACACTACATACTGATATACACCTGAACATCAGCAGGATACTATACGTCCATCCTCTTGTTAATATACTAGTATAAACAGATGCAGACTGTTTATACATTTTTTAAAGGGAGGGTAGTACTAATAAAGAGGGAGGAAGTGTGTTCCTTAAATTCAGCAAATATTTACATTTTAAAGTCAAGTGTGTTTGGGATGCTGAGCAGTCTTCCTGTAATCTCACCATCATCCCTTTACCCTCCAGATCTCGTTCAGATCGTGTTACTTTTGTGTGATTTCTGTCTGTGTGTAAGTGGGAACAAGCGAGGCGTTATCTGGTCGGGACAAAGAGAGAACGCCGTCAGAAAACAAAGATTTAGACTGCGAGCAATGAAACTGCACACAGCACCAATACCTTAAATCAATAGACAAACACAACTACTCCCTATCTCTTCTTTATTGTGTGTGTGTGTGTGTGTGTGTGTGTGTGTGTGTGTGTGTGTGTGTGTGTGTGTGTGTGTGTGTGTGTGTGTGTGTGTGTAAAGGGAAAAGCCAGTGTGCTATAAAGCAGCTGTTTCCTGGAGAAGCTGCCAGAATACCTGCTGTACTGAAAGTCCAAATAACAATCACTGGAGTTGATGCAGGCTCGTAGTAAATTACTGAAATTAATTACAATTTTGTGAATTAATGTGGCGTGTATGAGGTAACAAACCCACACAAAAACATCCCCACTGATCAAATGAAGCTGATGAAGATGGATCAGTCCTGTGCTGAACATTCATTTATCTTTTCACCCTTTAAAGCTGCATTTTAAAGTTTAAAATGTAGCTTTTTCTCCTAAATAATGGACTTTATCTCAGGGAAAGTGACTTTGACATGCACTGCAGTCTGCATAACGTCAACTCCTGCTCACTGTCAGAGTCGGTTTCTGTTAACAATGACCACAACCTTTTTCATGCTCAATATGTCCTGTTGAACCTCAAGAAAGCTTTGTTTTACATCGGAGACAAGTTGGCTTACAATCATGTTAGCAGAGGTGGAAAGTAACTAAGTAGATTTACTCAAGTACTTACTTAGAGGTACTTTACTTGAGTATTTCAATGTTATGCCTTACTTCTACTCATTCAGTTCAGAGGTACATGGTGTACTTTGACTCCACTACATGTATTTAATACCTTTAGTTAGTGTGTGTGTGTGTGTGTGTGTGTGTGTGTGTGTGTGTGTGTCCACATGAGGCTTTAGTATGGAGTATTTTCAGGCCACAGCAGTGATATTGAAGCATGCTCTCTTTAGTCCTTAAAATAAATATGAAGACAGTCGTGTTTCTACAATATTAGATGTTGACAGGGAGATTTGTGCGACACACAATCCTCTGGTAGATGTTTTTCAAATGGATTACTGGAAGATGAAAATGAGCCGAATATGTCCTCTTTAGTGTCCGAATACTGGTTCTAGTAGGGATATAACAAACAGGATAAACGCTTCTAATAAATTGTTGTTTACTTGACTGTCTGGATGAGACATGTCTGTATGTGGTTAACCATCACTGCCGGGTACAAAGTAGTCACTGAAATGAACAGCAGCTTTCTTTTGGAATAGCATATTCAGTCTCTACCTGGTTTTCAAACTAGCAAAGCATGTCCTCTCATATTCATCTTTACAGCCGAATACAGTACATCTCAGGATATATCAGAGGCAACTCTGTACTGCTGATTTATATTTAAAGAGCAGCTACGAGTCAGCAGGCTTTCTAAGTGTAGCGTAGTGACAGCCGCTCGCTCGGCTCACTCTAACAGCAGTGACCAAGCTGCTGTCTGGCCATTAAAATTACATGTTGTCATATTTAGAAAAAGTGTTTCGCACTCTTTGAATTGAACCAGTTGAACCTGAGCTCTCCTGCACTTATCTACACTGCATCCGTGACCTATAATCATGTGTTTATATGTGCTGCTGATTTCAGCTATTTATACAGCAACCCGGATAAAACATGTTTTAGCTAAAAACAAACAAGGGATCTGTTTTATTTCTCATATATTCTGGATACTATACGGTGGCAAACGCGCTCCTCAAAAAGCTTGTGAAACACATGAAGAAACATCTCCAACTTGAGGAAACATGCGTAGCGTTTACTAAAAGCAGCAAATACAATACGCTGTCGGCCACCGTAGTACGGTGGCCCTGAAGTGCAAGTCAAAACAAAATTTCAGAAAACGCTACAGCATTTCAGAAAACGCCACAGCATTTTAGAAAACGCTACAGCATTTCAGAAAACGCTACAGCATTTCACAAAACACTTCAACATTTCAACTTTTACGGAAAGGGTATTCCTTTAGGGAGAACACTTCTTGTTTGTGATTGGACAGAGCCAGCCAGAGAAGCACTGCTGTGATTGGTTGTTTTTGCTGCCAATCCAGAAATGACGTTTCGTGATTGGTCAGCACCCGACAGCGCAACATGTCCCAAAACATCAGCCGTTAGCTGTTAGCACACAGAGCTCAGAGCTCCTCATATCTGTTCAGAAACTAGACAAAAGTTATTATTATTTATGTCTGTATGACGTTGTTGTGAGTGTGGACGGAGCAGCTACAGGTTTTCTGAAATGTTGTAGCGTTTTCTGAAATGCTGTAGTGTTTTCTGAAATGCTGTAGTGTTTTCTGAAATGCTGTAGTGTTTTGTGAAATGTTGGAGCGTTTTCTGAAATGTTGATGTGTTTTCTGAAATGTTGGAGCGTTTTGTGAAATGTTGAAGTGTTTTCTGAAATGCTGTAGTGTTTTCTGAAATATTGAAATGTTTTCTGAAATGCTGTAGTGTTTTCTGAAATGCTGTAGTGTTTTCTGAAATGTTGAAGTGTTTTCTGAAATGCTGTAGTGTTTTCTGAAATGTTGAAGTGTTTTCTGAAATGCTGTAGTGTTTTCTGAAATATTGAAATGTTTTCTGAAATGTTGGAGCGTTTTCTGAAATGTTGAAGTGTTTTCTGAAATGCTGTAGTGTTTTCTGAAATGGTGTTTTGACTTGCACTTCAGGGCCACCGTAAAAAGTTCTGATTCTAATCTCACAATTCTGATCACAATCACATCCCAAACAAATGTTGTCTCATGTGTCCCTAATCCTCTTCCATAGATCAATGATATTAAGCTATATTGGAGAAAATGTATATTAAAACACACAGATGTAAACTCCCACATGCACTTGGCAGATGTCATATCAATTAAGAACTTACTTGAATCTCCCCTGGCAGTGTTGGCACTGATCTCCGACCCAGCCGTGCTCACACACACAGCTCCCGTTCATGCACTTCCCTGAAAAACAGCTTTTCTCGCAGGACTTGGACACCGAGGAGGCTTCCGAGAGGACCACGAGGTGAAGCAGCACCAATAATCCCAGGTATGTCCTCCTCCTGGACTCCTTCCTCCAGGTGCAGAGATGTAATCCTCCGATATCACCCATGATGGACGGAATTGTATGTATTCAATGTAAATAAATAGCAGCCCTGGATTAAACAACGAGCTGTCACTTTACACTGGAGCACCTTTACGCAAATTACGCACTATACGTGAACATGCCTAGCAGTGTGAAGAAAGCTGCAGGACAGAACAAAGAGATTAAACTTTGATGGCAACACTTAAAAAACACTGCAAATGCATTTCCAGTCGGATTCATCCGTGCAAACGACACGCACACCTTCACAGAAACCCAGTGTTACTGCGCAGTGCCTCCCCACAAGTCTCCAGATAACTTCCACCGATGTAAATAAACACCGTGACCGTGATGCTGCTTTCTCAACGTCAAAAACACACTGTAATCCACAGATGAAATCCCGGTGAAACCATGAAAATCCTGCAGCTGGATGCCTGGATGTGCAGCCAGACAAAGGTGTGTGTGTGTGTGTGTGTGTGTGTGTGTTCCCCCTCAGGATGCGACAGACAGCCTCTCCGGACTCTGGCTGCTGTCGCTGTCCGCTCCACAGCTGGTTTGTGACGGGGAAACTCCTGCACAAAGCCCCGAGCATGAGCAGTACGACCCGCTGCTGGTTAAAGGGCCAGGCACTCTTTAAAGGGACAGGCACTCTTTAAAGTGCAGAGGAGAGGAGACAAAGACAGGGACACAAACACCTCTGCACGGTTTATGCACCTGAAGCATTCAGCAGATACTTATGACTCAATAACAGAAGAAATACTTCTAATGGAACATGCATTATTTTATTATTATTATGATGCACTCAATTAAAAAAGGAATGCAACAGGAGAGATGGATAGATAGATAGATGGATTATGGGTCATGATAAATACATTCCTTGACTTTAACCATCTTGGCCACTCACCTTTGTAAAAAAACAAAAAACAAGGGAGATTTATATAGAGAATACATTTAGAACAGGGTAAAAACAAAACCTGAAACAACATAAAAACATATCTATGTTATGGAGACAATCATGAGACAAGACCATGTGAATGCATAAAATGAATGCTGTTTTATTGTTAATAAAATGAGATATGAATTGTATTACAGTAGTTTCAGCAGTATCATAATTTCCTTATTCTTGTTTAAAGACACATGGTCATTACAAACGCTTTTGCAAGATATGTCAATGTCTATTATTATCTAGTATTTCTTAGGTGAACTGTTTGTGGTTTAGCTCCAAAGGACCTCAGCATGCGTGTCATTCTTTTAGCTGATGGTCCTGATGGCTGATGCCTTGTTGTTACCTGCAGTAATAGTTTGGTGGATTTGTATTTGTTCAAGGACCTTTTAAAACCCTCAAGTAAATAGCAATTCTTTGAAATTCCTGCAGTGGATATTCAGTTCTCCAATTTTGTAGTCACTAAAAAACATGTTAGACTCTTTCTCACACACACACACACACACACACACACACACACACACACACACACACACACACACAGTTTTTATATGAGCATGCATAACCACAGGGAATGATAGCTAATTAAACAGCAAAATGTTCATTTCTGCTGGGAGAAAATGCTCTGAAAACCAGCCAAATACATCTTTAATGGATCCATTAGAGCACTGCTCAAATATTATCTTTATCTATTCATGAGCTGGGAATAGTAAAAGCGTGAAAGCATGCTGGGACTGTTTACTGTGGAGATTAATAAGGGAACATATTCATAAAGTGCACGACCATCCTCTGTATTTCTGAAGTTTCTGGAGCAGATTCAGACTCAGACATGACAGGAACTTTAAAACCAGCAGAGCCTGATTCCCCTCACAACTGTCTTCCTAATTTATTCCACTTTGAAGGCTTTACAGACACAAAGAATCACTTCGGAGTCGAGCGGTTCTTTCGGGTAAAACAAAGCCAAGATTTGCATCTGTGTTCCCCGAGGGCTCGCGAAAACATCCAGCGAGCGAGAGGACGATAATCCTATAATCAGAAGAAAGGCTGGAAGAAAGACGGATCATAACGCTGCAGGATGAGAAAGAGAACTTGAGATATTGATCACAACAGTGTGAACATTGAGCGCATTAAAGTGCATTTGATTAAAGACACAATTGCATGACCCCGTTACATCACCCCAGCAGCGCTCCAAATCCCCCAATTTCCTCCCTGATCACTTTTGATTTATCGAAACTCAACACAGCTGTTTAGTTTCCAAACATCAACAGTAATCTGGGAGGAGGACATTCAAGGGATTTCACTTAATGCTCCACTCATCAATATTTTTGAAGGGCTATGTGTAATGCTAAGGCGTCGCCAGCAGTAAATTACCTCCAGCTCTGAAGATGATTGGCTGAGTTTTGCTCACAGTTTTGGTTTTTCAGGAAAATGACTGTATGTTTAAGTGTCAGTGCTCTCTTCAACTTCATTTCCAGCAACAGCAGGAAACACACAAGCTCTAATAACCCCTGTTCTACCTGCACAGCACAACACAGAAGATGTTTCTCTCAGAAGTTGGAGGAGACCAAACCGGAGCTCAAAGGAGAGTTTAGTTTCTGTGATTTCCATCGTTTTCAAGTTATTTTAAAGGGGACCTATCATGCAAAATGCACTTTTCTACGTCTTTTCTACATGAATATGTGTCCCCGGTGTTCCAGGGAACTCACCAAGTGTCAGAAAACACAACCCTCTCTATTTTCCTCCATACCCAAATCTCTAAAAAAGGGGCTGCAACGGATCTGATACAGACTGATCCAGATTTGAACACTGTCCTGACGTCAGGACGGTGGCGCTACGGCTATTGGGCCAACTCCACCAATCAGGAGGAGATAGCCACGGCCATTGCCGTTCGAAAGCGCTGGAGACGCTGTAGTACATATGCCAGGCCTGTAGATGGTGCTGTTCTCACAGAATCTGCCCTTGCAGAGCAGAGCTAAAAAAAAGTGCAAATTGAGCAAAATGAGGCATGGCTAAAATGCATGATCTGTTTGGTATTTTGAAAAGAAAAAAGTATAAATATGCCTTATATAGGTATGGTCCTACACTATATTATTCAAATATAGCATGATAGGTCCACTTTAAATAACATGTTGGTTTACCCCTGATGACCAGCTCTGTTAACAATGAGAAGTGAATCCGACTGACCTGCGTTCATCAGGTGGACAAACAAAACTCAACATTTGTAAAAGGTTAAGTGTTTTCTAACTTTATAAGGTGCCAAGGTTGTGTGTGTCAACTTGTTGAGCAGTTATTCTGCCTCCAGGTGGCCAGACATAATGCAGCTTTAAATAGACCTCATCACATGGCATTTAACCCAGAAAGATTTACATGCAGAAGGGGGAGAAGTACTCTGATATTGTACTTGAGTAAAAGTAGAAGTACTCAGCTCTTGTACTTGAGTAAAAGTAGAAGTACTCAGATCTTGTACTTGAGTAAAAGTAGAAGTACCAGAGTGTAGGAATACTCTGTTACAGTAAAAGTCCTGCATTCAAAAAGTAGCGACAGTAAAAGTAGTCATTGTGCAGATTGGTCCATTTCAGAATAATATATATGATATGTTTTATAATGATTGATCATGAAAGTGTTCTCAAAGCTGGTAAAGGTGCAGCTAGTTTGAATGACTTTGTATACTGCAGGGTAGCTTGTGGATTTACTCCAGGTGGAACTAAAGTCTGATTTAACACTTGATTATATTTCACGTCATTCATCCAGATCTGTAAAGTAACTAAAGGTATTAAATACATGTAGTGGAGTCAAAGTACACCATGTACCTCTGAACTGAATGAGTAGAAGTAAGGCATAACATTGAAATACTCAAGTAAAGTACCTCTAAGTAAGTACAGTACTTGAGTAAATCTACTTAGTTACTTCCCACCTCTGCTAACATGATTGTAAGCCAACTTGTCTCCGATGTAAAACAAAGCTTTCTTGAGGTTCAACAGGACATATTGAGCATGAAAAAGGTTGTGGTCATTGTTAACAGAAACCGACTCTGACAGTGAGCAGGAGTTGACGTTATGCAGGCTGCAGTGCATGTCAAAGTCACTTTCCCTGAGATAAAGTCCATTATTTAGGAGAAAAAGCTACATTTTAAACTTTAAAATGCAGCTTTAAAGGGTGAAAAGATAAATGAATGTTCAGCACAGGACTGATCCATCTTCATCAACTTCATTTGATCAGTGGGGATGTTTTTGTGTGGGTTTGTTACCTCATACACGCCACATTAATTCACAAAATTGTTATTAATTTCAGTCATTTACTACGAGCCTGCATCAACTCCAGTGATTCTTATTTGGACTTTCAGTACAGCAGGTATTCTGGCAGCTTCTCCAGGAAACAGCTGCTTTATAGCACACTGGCTTTTCCCTTTACACACACACACACACACACACACACACACACACACACACACACACACACACACACACACACACACACACACACACGCACACGCACACGCACACACACACACACACACACACACACACACACACCTTGCTGCTGCTGACACACACTTCTTTCGTTGCCCTAATTACCCAGTTTCTCTTGCTAGGAAGACGACCATCTGCCTTGCTTCTAAATTAGGGAGAGCATTTATCACATTTCTGGAGACAGGGAGAACTGATCCAGGTTTTTTTTTGCTTTGCCTTTTCAGATAAATGACAAGGTCAAGGACACGGAGACGTGCACATCAATATTCATTAACCTGCTGGTGGGTTATGAGGTGGAAAATGAATTGTTTGTAAGAGTTTAATGTCGGGATAATTAGATATTAGCTGCTAAAAAGACCTATTAATCGTTAGTGGTACGTGTGTAACAGGGTTAAGTAATCAGGATACTAAAAAAAGTAAACATGATGGATAACTAGCAGGATATTTTAGAATAAATATCTTGGTTTCTTCTTTTCTGAGGTTAAAAACGCCTCCATTGGCCACCTTTGTTTACTTTGATGGTGACATCACTATGTAACACTCACGCTCCTATTGGCTAGCGCTCTAACACATTGTACGTGATAGGCTAAGGGGCGGGACATCTATAAGCTGTTGACCAATCACAACAGAGCCGTCCAGCCAAGTAAAAGCAGTGGTGGAAAGTAACTAAGTACATTTACTCTAGTATTGTACTTAAGTAAAGTACACACGTTAAAAAACGACTTGAGTATTTGGATTTAAAGCTACTTTATACTTCTAGTCCACTACATTGCATAGGCTAATACTATTTACTCGTAGTTTACATATAAAAACACATCTCTAAGCGGTTGACCAATCATACTGATAGACACCTGAACATCAGCAGGAGAGGACTCTTTAAAGTAGAGACACTACATACTGATATACACCTGAACATCAGCAGGAGAGGACTCTTTAAAGTAGAGACACTACATACTGATATACACCTGCACATCAGCAGGAGAGGACTCTTTAAAGTAGAGACACTACATACTGATATACACCTGAACATCAGCAGGAGAGGACTCTTTAAAGTAGAGACACTACATGCTGATATACACCTGAACATCAGCAGGAGAGGACTCTTTAAAGTAGAGACACTACATACTGATATACACCTGAACCTCAGCAGGAGAGGACTCTTTAAAGTAGAGACACTACATACTGATATACACCTGAACATCAGCAGGAGAGGACTCTTTAAAGTAGAGACACTGCATACTGATATACACCTGCACATCAGCAGGAGAGGACTCTTTAAAGTAGAGACACTGCATACTGATATACACCTGAACATCAGCAGGAGAGGACTCTTTAAAGTAGAGACACTACATACTGATATACATCTGCACATCAGCAGGAGAGGACTCTTTAAAGTAGGGACACTACATACTGATATACACCTGAACATCAGCAGGAGAGGACTCTTTAAAGTAGAGACACTACATACTGATATACACCTGAACATCAGCAGGAGAGGACTCTTTAAAGTAGAGACACTACATACTGATATACACCTGCACATCAGCAGGAGAGGACTCTTTAAAGTAGAGACACTACATACTGATATACACCTGAACATCAGCAGGAGAGGACTCTTTAAAGTAGAGACACTACATACTGATATACACCTGAACATCAGCAGGAGAGGACTCTTTAAAGTAGAGACACTACACTGATATACACCTGAACATCAACAGGAGAGTACTCTTTAAAGTAGAGACACTACATACTGATATACACCTGAACATCAGCAGGAGAGGACTCTTTAAAGTAGAGACACTACATACTGATATACACCTGAACATCAGCAGGAGAGGACTCTTTAAAGTAGGGACACTACATACTGATATACACCTGAACATCAGCAGGAGAGGACTCTTTAAAGTAGAGACACTACATACTGATATACACCTGAACATCAGCAGGAGAGGACTCTTTAAAGTAGAGACACTACATACTGATATACACCTGCACATCAGCAGGAGAGGACTCTTTAAAGTAGAGACACTACATACTGATATACACCTGAACATCAGCAGGAGAGGACTCTTTAAAGTAGAGACACTACATACTGATATACACCTGAACATCAGCAGGAGAGGACTCTTTAAAGTAGAGACACTACACTGATATACACCTGAACATCAACAGGAGAGTACTCTTTAAAGTAGAGACACTACATACTGATATACACCTGAACATCAGCAGGAGAGGACTCTTTAAAGTAGAGACACTACATACTGATATACACCTGAACATCAGCAGGAGAGGACTCTTTAAAGTAGAGACACTTTACATTACTTTTATATTGCGAAACTCAAATTAGATGACTTCTTGTACAGGTAACTGGTAATGTCATACACCCACATGGTGTAAATGTACTGGTGTTACCGTTGGCCTGTGGGAAATCGGTTTGGCTTCACATTATTCCTGCTGCTTGAATTAAATTATAGATCTCCTTTCACCCCTCCCCCCAAGGTCCAAAGTAGGTTTATTGATCGGCTTACTCAAATAATCCACAACGGGGGAAAAGGAAAACAAAATAACTAATATTGATTTTTGACAGCTTGTTTATAATTAAATAGCGGAATAACTAACGGCACCGGAGGGACGGGGATGAAAGAGGATTATGAGGATGAGGATGCAATGTCATCTTCTTCCTGTCTGTGCTCACATACACGTTTAACAGAGCAGATGTGCCATAAAACATGAGTGTAGAGACTGAATACTGTATGTGATCAAGGGCTTTTTAATAAGACAACACCGAAATACAAAATAACACCAATGTGGAGAGAGTGTGTGGAGAGAAATGTAGAGGATGGCAGAGAGAGGAGAATTAAATAAACTTTGGGAAAAGATTATAAAAAGATTAGGATTTTTAAATTATGTTTTGGCGCCCCCTGCTGGTTGGAAAGCTGATATTGCAACTTGTAAAAAGTTTGGACACATCTGCTGTATAGATTTAATCACAAATACAAAGTCTAAAATTCATTCATCGGTGAACTCTCAAACTGTTCCTTTTTTACCAAACATTATTTATTTGTTCAGCTGATACAGAAATTGTGTTTTAACTTGAAATTGGAGAGACTCACCAGGAGGGGGCAGCAGAGTTCAAGGTGTAAAACAGCTGAATTGTACAGCAACAACCTGATGTGACATCATGATCATCCCTGCATCATGTAGTTCCGAAATGTACCATTATACTTATGATTTAAAGAAAATATACTGATACATTAAAATTGCATCCAGCTCATGTGGAAGAGTGTGTACAATCATACCAGTATTCAATGGTTTAATACTGCAGAAAATGCACTTTACACCTGTTTTTGTTACTGAATCAGAGTGGACCCAAACGCAGGACACGGCAGAGTGTTTTCACAAAAAGGGTTTATTTAGTGGACGAGGTGCGGGGACGGGAACACGGCGGTTGAAGAATGGTCCTGGAGCACAAGAAAACAAACACGTTAGACGCTATAACGTCACGGTAGGAGAAAATAGCTATACACGCTAAGTAGCCTTGAGGTTATACCACAGTGGTTGTACAACGATCTGGCGGAGAAAGGTTGGGGAGCCTCGGTTGATATGCTGTTGTTGCAGCATATCAACGGACGCCTCCAGGCGGCCTATCAGGTCTACCAGGGTTATCCCGGTGGAAGTCCCGTACCAGGGACGCGTCAAAGATGCTTCGCCGGGGAACCCAACACCTCTCCTCTGGGCCATAGCCCTCCCAATCCACAAGATATTGGAATCCCCTGCCACGGCGACGTACGTCCAACAACCGCCTGACGGTGTGGGCTGGGTGATCATCGATCTCCAGTGATGGAATATTCACTGGAGGAGACAAGGGGCTTCTGGCAACAGGCTTTAACTGAGAAACATGAGAAACATGAAATGTGGGATGAATCTTCATGTGTGGGGGGGATGAGCTTGACTGCAGATGGATTTATAACAAAGTCAATGATGAAAGGGCCAACATAACGTGGTGTGAGTTTTTTTAGACTGTCTTGAGGGAGTTATTTGGAGGAAAGCCAAACACTCTGACCTGGTAAGTAGTTGGGGGCCGGGGTCCTGTGACGGTCTGCGATGAGGCGGTTGCGGGCAACAGAGTGGAGCAGGGCGGCTCGGGTGTACACCTTGCGACAGCGACGAAGGTGAGTTTGAACGGAAGGAACAGCAACTTCCTCTTCACGGGCTGGAAACAGGGCTAGCTGAAAACCCATGGCACAATGAAAAGGTGAAATACCTGTGGCTGCATTTGACAGGGAGTTGTGGGCATACTCGATCCATGGCAGATGTGAGCACCATGAAGAAGGGTTCCTGAAAGCCACACAGCGAAGAGCCGCTCCCAGGTCCTGGTTGGCCCGCTCCGTTTGCCCGTTTGTCTGAGGATGATAACCAGACGACAGACTCACCGATGCTCCCAGAGCCTGACAGAAAGCCTTCCAAACGTGGGAAATGAACTGGGGACCCCGGTCAGAAACGATGTCTGTGGGGATCCCATGGTGTCGAACAACATGGTTGACCAGAAGATCCGCAGTCTCTCGGGCTGTGGGAATCTTGGAAAATCTGTCCACAATAGTTAGGATTATGGTATTACCTTGTGAGAGTGGAAGTCCAGTAACAAAATCCAAGGCCACATGCGACCAAGGGCGACTAGGTACCGGCAGCGGGCGAAGCAGGCCAGCGGGAGGTTGGTGGGAGGACTTGGCGCGGGCACATACTGTACAGCAGCAACAAAGGCCCTGGTGTCTTGAGCCATGGAAGGCCACCAGAACCGCTGTCTGAGTATAAACAATGTGCGATGGACACCAGGATGACACGAAAGACGGGAGGTGTGTGCCCACTGGAAACATTCGGGCTAACAGCTGGGCCGTCCTCTGATCAGCACGATCCAGGAGTATTTGCTGGCTTCCCAGGACTGGGCTATTGCATGATGATGCCCCCCATCATTCCCCGCCCTCACATGCAACCGGTCGACTCCAGATCGTACTGTTACGGAATCAGAGTGGACCCAAACGCAGGACACGGCAGAGTGTTTTCACAAAAAGGGTTTATTTAGTGGACGAGGTGCGGGGACGTGGCGACTGGTGACGGGATCACGGCGGTTGGAGAATGGTCCTGGAGCACAAGAAAACAAACACGTTAGACGCTATAACGTCACGGTAGGAGACAATATACACGCTAAGTGGCCTTGAGGTTATACCACAGTGGTTGTACAACGGTCTGGCGGAGAATGGTTGGGGAGCGTCGGTTGATAAGCTGTTGTTGATGGCTTGATGGGAAGCAGGTGTCTAGTCACACTCTCACTCCCTAAGCGTCCAGGAGCGACGCTTGGTCAGGGTCCCGTGGCGTCCAGTTGTGACGCGCCGAGGCTCCTTCAGCTTCATAAACGGACGCAAAGAGCTTTCAACTGATTGCAATGTATTCCCATCGGCGTCGGTATTTGACGCTTAGGGAAGCACGGCATTCGTTTGTGTCGGAGGCTGTTAAAGGCAATGTGAGCGTCCATTCCCATTGGATAACGGAGAATTGTACACCCGGAAGTAAGTATTCCCCTTACTGTCGATTGATTTGACAGTGATATCTCCACTACTCATCAACTCAAAAACACCAGATTACTGTATCCTTGTTAATTAAACGACATTGATAGGTTTTAGTGTGTGTACAATGCTTTTGTCACGTTTTGCCCTTCAATTCTGAGAAACAAGTCGTTTTCTATGAGTTTTGGATGGCCGAAGACATGACATTACCCACAATCCTCTGGAGCAACCATAGACTGTATAAAACAATTAAATAATACATTATTCCGAGTGTGCTTGCTTTTCTCTTTGAAAGTCATCACATAACGGCATTGTAATACACGTTTCGGCTGCATTAAATATGACATATCTGCCGTAGTTAACTCTATGTATAGAGCCCTGATGACAAGACTTCTAGACAAACAGGAACTGCCGCCAAAACTGAAAACTTGACGTGGATCTTAAATATATAAGCAATTAAACAACATCTTACATTTCTTTTCACACAATACGTCTCCTTGCAGTATCAACACTAATTCGGCTGACTTTTATATTTGATCCAATTGGTAGATAGGCTGTATTTACACCATAACGGTGCACAGCTGATAGAAAGGGACACCTACTGGTTAAAGCACGTTATTGCATTTTATAATTGTATTATTAGATATTAATAGGATCCCTATAAAGTATATTCTTTACTCGTCGTTATTCTCTACTAATAGTTAATTAAAGACTGTATATAATGACTATTTTGCACATCCCATTCAAGATTTCAAGATTTTCTAAGGTTTATTGACATTAAAGACTGTATATAATGACTATTTTGCACATCCCTTTCAAGATTTCAAGATTTTCTAAGGTTTATTGACATATCATATTATACACAACTACGGTGTAGTTATGCAATTAATGAAAAGTAAGAAAATGTAAGATGTTGTTTAATTGCTTATATATTTAAGATCCACGTCAAGTTTTCAGTTTTGGCGGCAGTTCCTGTTTGTCTAGAAGTCTTGTCATCAGGGCTCTATAAATAGAGTTAACTACGGCAGATATGTCATATTTAATGCAGCCGAAACGTGTATTACAATGCCGTTATGTGATGACTTTCAAAGAGAAAAGCAAGCACACTCGGAATAATGTATTATTTAATTGTTTTATACAGTCTATGGTTGCTCCAGAGGATTGTGGGTAATGTAATGTCTTCGGCCATCCAAAACTCATAGAAAACGACTTGTTTCTCAGAATTGAAGGGGAAAACGTGACAAAAGCATTGTACACACACTAAAACCTATCAATGTCGTTTAATTAACAAGGATACAGTAATCTGGTGTTTTTGAGTTGATGAGTAGTGGACATATCACTGTCAAATCAATCGACAGTAAGGGGAATACTTACTTCCGGGTGTACAATTCTCCGTTATCCAATGGGAATGGACGCTCACATTGCCTTTAACAGCCTCCGTCACAAACGAATGCCGTGCTTCCCTAAGCGTCAAATACCGACGCCGATGGGAATACATTGCAATCAGTTGAAAGCTCTTTGCGTCCGTTTATGAAGCTGAAGGAGCCTCGGCGCGTCACAACTGGACGCCACGGGACCCTGACCAAGCGTCGCTCCTGGACGCTTAGGGAGTGAGAGTGTGTTGGTCTAGTCGGGGAGGGTGCACAGCTGATTGCAGCAGGTGAGTGGAGGTTGAGCCGGGAGCCAGGAGGGACAGCCACCACGGTTTTAACCTCCTGCTTTTTCCACAGGTCTTAAACTCTGCAGAGCTTCTAGAATCAGAATCAGAATTCCTTTATTTGTCCCATAAGGGAAGACATTTACATTGTTACAACAGAAGAAGTATAGTGCAGATAATGCAAAGAGAATAGGCTTACATATTTAAAAATGAAAAAATAAAAACAAAGTAGGTATTAATATTAATAATAATAATAATACATGGGATTTTGATAGCGCTTTTCCTAATGCTCAAAGACACTTTACATAAAATCAGAACAGAAACAGTATTAAAAGAAACACAATAGGTAAACAAACTAATAGCAGACAAGTACACCATAGTAAAAAAAAAAAAACTCAGTAGCAGTATATATATCTATATCTTTTAAAAGTGACCAAATCAAATTAAAGAGGTAGCTGTTACTGTTTACCAGAAGCGGGAGAAGTACTCAGTCCTGTATCCAAAAAGTTACTCAAGTAAAAGTAGAAATATAGTGAAAGTAGTGACAGTAAAAGTAGTCATTGTGCAGATTGGTCCATTTCAGAATAATGTATATGATATGTTTTATAATGATTGATCATGAAAGTGTTCTCAAAGCTGGTAAAGGTGCAGCTAGTTTGAATGACTTTGTATACTGCAGGGTAGCTTGTGAATTTACTCCAGGTGGAACTAAAGTCTGATTTAACACTTGATTATATTTCACATCATTCATCCACATCTGTCAAGTAACTAAAGGTATTAAATACATGTAGTGGAGGGAAAGTACAACGTAGCAGTTCAATGGAAATACTCAAGTAACGTGTCTCAACATTGTACTGAAGTACAGTACTTGAGCACTTCCCACCTCTGCTAATATGATTGTAAGCCAACATGTCTCCAATGTAAAAACAAAGCTTGCATCAGGTTCAACAGGATATATTGAGCATGACAAATATTGTGGTCATTGTTAAAAGAAACGACTCTGACAGTGAGCAGTGGCATAACATTGTACTTAAATACTTGACTAAATGTACTTAGTTACTTCCCACCTCTGTTGTTTACAGATTGTAAACTGATGGTAGCTTGCTAAAGGTTGCATCTAAATCTCTTTTATGTATCTCCTGATATCCCCCCCCCCCCCCCCCCCCTCCCCCGTCTGTCACAGCTGCAGCCTCCCAGAAATCTGACGCATCTGTAAAGTAACTAAAGGTGTATTAAATACATGTAGTGGAGAAAAAGTACACCATCTAGGCTTCCTCTGAACTGTAGTGGAGTAGAAGTACAAAGTAGCAGACAATGGAAATACTCAAGTAAAGTACAAAGTAGCCTACCTCAAAATTGTAATTACGTAGGCTGCTTGAGTAAATCTACTTAGTTACTTCCCACCTCTGCTGTTTACAGATGTTAAACTGATGGTAGCTTGCTAAAGGTTGGATATAAATCTCTTTTATTTATCTCCTGCTACATCCACCCCCCTCCCCTCCTCGTCTGTCACAGCTGCAGCCTCCCAGAAATCTGACGCGTTTTTCGCATTTCCTGCAGCAAGAGAGCCGGAGACAGCAGTCTCGTTCCGGGGGGGAGGCATCCAGAGGTCTGTCCACGGGAAGTCAACATCAGCACGGCAGTGGCTGAAACCAGGCCGTGCACCGAGGACCAGGAACCTCCCTTTACATCCCCGTGATCCGCCCCTCCTCTGCGGCTCTCTGCTCGCTGCAGTCCCGCTGAAACACCCCATACGCACCGGTCCTCTGGAGCCTCAAAACCCGGCACACGGTGCGATGAAACCCGGGCTTAATTCTTCCAGGGAGTCCCGTTGCTGCAGTGTTTTTTAACAAGGATACACATCTGGGGCCTTTTGCGCGTTTGTTGTTGTGGCTGTGCACGTCTGAGAAATGTTGCCCCTGGTTATCTGTTGCTGCAGATCATTTGTTTGGGATATTTGCAGCATTTTTTGACAAGTGTAAGGGGAGTGCAAGACGCTAACTCTGAGGAAAACAAGTTTTAAATGTGGATTTCTCTCCGTTTGTATTCCACTGGAAGGATTTCTGCCTGCAGGACCACCGGTCTAAACGCTAACTCTGATTAAAAACAGTTTTTGGAGGAGGTATATTTGGATTTTTCTGCGTTGTATTCCAAGAGGAGCACCGGTCAAAACGCTTTCTGATGAAAACATGTTTGCAAATGTGGATTTTACTGCGTAATTACTGCACTGTAAGGATTGCTGCCACAGTGTTTTTTCTGGATAACCCTGGGTGTGTTTCCACTGTAAACAAGTTGTAAGCAGTAGTGTTTTTGGAGATCCTCTGCCATGGTGATCTTCAACGGGCAGCTGAAGATCCGGATCCGCGAGGCTCTGGATCTGAAGCCCACGGCCTGGTCTCTGCGTCACGCCGTCGGCCCGAAGACCCAGAGCTTCCTCCTGGACACGTACATCGCCCTGAACGTGGATGATTCCCGCGTGGGGCAGACCTCCACCAAGCAGAAGACCAACAGCCCGAACTGGAACCATGAGTTCTGCACGGAGGTGCACGAGGGCCGGAGGCTCGAGCTCTCCGTGTTCCACGACGCGCCGATCGGATGCGACGACTTCGTGGCGAACTGCATCATCCAGTTTGAAGACATCCTGCACAGCGGGAGCAAGCACTTCGAGAACTGGGTGAGATGTTGTGAGACCACAAGGAGTAGCCTACTCTGAAGTTTTAGTCAAGTGAAAGTAGAAGTACCAGAGTGTAGGAATACTCTGTTACATGTAAGAGTCCTGCATTCAAAGTGTTACTCAAGTAAAAGTAGAAGTACTCAGATCTCAAAGTCAAGTCAAAGTCAACTTTATTGTCAATATTTCAGTGTGTTGTACAGACAGAGAGATCGAAATGACGTTTCCCACAATCCCGAATACAAAAACAAATATATATAAAAATATGTATGCAAATATATAATACACAATGAAAATACACATTTATACATATGCACACATTAAGACCTAAATAAAAGCACAACAATCAACAAAATAACAGTCACTTCAATATCTTTGAGTATATATTGTAGGCTACTTGAGTAAAAGTAGAAGTAACAGAGTGTAGGAATACTCTGTTACAAGTTCAAGTCCTGCATTCAAAATGTTACTCAAAGTAATTCAACATTTTGGCAGTGGTGGAGTACATTTACTCGAGTCTTGTTGTACTTAAGTAAAGTACACACACGTCAAAAAAGTACTTGAGTATTTAAATTTAAAGCTACTTTATACTTCTACTCCACTACATTTCAGAGGCTAATATTGTACTATTCAAAGTGTACATATAAAAACACATGAAGGGATGCAACACTGTATTTTTTTTAATATGCACAGTATTTCAAAACATATGTAAAGTTGGCTCTACATTGACAAACTACAACATTACAATGATTTGACATGTATTTGCTACTGATAAAAACCTGTATAGAAGAGCCATTCTACATACTTTTACTCTTGATACACAAAGTACATCTTACTGATAAATTATGATAACACTTAATGAGTACCTTTTCCACTCCTGAGATATGACACCTTCATTACTCAGTCATTTTACTCAATTAAAAGTAGCAATATCAAATTGAAAAATTACTCAGAATTCAGAATCTTACTGGAATTAATCCATAATGTTGGTACTGGTCCCAGCTGTGTGCGTCACTCTTTAGTGTCCCCTGGTCTCCCAGCTGTGTGCGTCACTCTTTAGTGTCCCCTGATCTCCCAGCTGTGTGCGTCACTCTTTAGTGTCCCCTGGTCTCCCAGCTGTGTGCGTCACTCTTTAGTGTCCCCTGGTCTCCCAGCTGTATGCGTCACTCTTTAGTGTCCCCTGGTCTCCCAGGTGTGTGCGTCACTCTTTAGTGTCCCCTGGTCTCCCAGCTGTGTGCGTCACTCTTTAGTGTCCCCTGGTCTCCCAGCTGTGAGTGTCACTCTTTAGTGTCCCCTGGTCTCCCAGCTGTGTGCGTCACTCTTTAGTGTCCCCTGGTCTCCCAGCTGTGTGCGTCACTCTTTAGTGTCCCCTGGTCTCCGTTGTGTTTTGAGCTTCTTGCAGCGTTTGGTTTCTGCAGCTTTTAGTAAACGCTGCGCATGTCTCCTCAAGTTGCTGAATGTTCTCTAAGTGCTGCATGTGCTGTCAAGTTGCTGAAGATGTTTCTTCATGTGGAACATTTGTGTTTTTTTATCTGCATGCTTTCTGAAACTGCAGCATGTTTCTCCTTATGGAAATGTTTTGTACCGTTGCAGCATGTTTGTATCTGTCGGCCACCGTATACCTTTCTGCTAAATATTATGCAGCAGGTCATTTCCAAGTGATGTTGTAGGCTGTGAAATCAAAACAAAGCGCTTTAAAGAGGCTAAAAGGCTCCACCCCTTTGCTCTGTGGGGGCTGGTGAATGCCATAGTAGTTTAGTGTCTTTTACAACACTCCAACATTAAGAAAACCCAACGGTCATTCATTTTTAAAACAGGTTTTTCTGCAGTGCCAACATCGTAGTGCTGTATCATGCAGATGCAACAAACACACACACACACACACACACACACACACACACACACACACACACACACACACACACACACACACACACACACACACACACACACACACACACACACACACACACACACACACACACACACACACTCGACAGTACAGATCCTCTTACCTTTGTTGTGCTCTTGTTAGATGAACCAATGACCCACTGCAGATCTACAGAAGAGGCAAGAGAGGGTGTTGTTAGGCTGATACAAACAGATGTGTCCACACACACACACACACACACACACACACACGCACACACGCACGCACGCACGCACGCACGCACACACACACACACACACACACACACTCAGCAGCATGGAGAAGCTGTTCATTGTTGTCTGAAGCTGCTGAAGCAGACGGATGTTGGAGTGTTTTATTGATGAGGCCATCAGGTCCATTAGAGTCGGAGAGAGATGAAACAGGATGGAGGAAAACAAGGAAAGCTTCAAGAGGTTTCATCATGGCTGACCTCTCTTTGACGATTCGTCTACTGATTTGTAATGATTATGAATGATTTGTAAGACTAAGACTTCTTTAGTTGATGAGTCAGTTTTCCTGCTTTTTCATGCTGAATCTTATTTCCAAGAACCTTATGAGCACATCTTATGGTGCGATTGCGTGATTCTTTGAACACGTATGTTCTGGAAGTAAACAATGGAGGTGTTTGTGACCTTAGAAGAGAAGAAACCAAGATATTTAGGATCAGAAATGATTTTGTCTACCTTTCATATTCAGGCAGTAGCCTAACAATGAAACACAGGAATAAAATCTGAGCTGACAGGAAATGCTCCGTTTTAGTTTAATACACACAGTGAAGCTCACACACACTGTTTTATGAGCATATAGGTTCACCTGCTGAATGAAAAACAGAACAAATGA
This sequence comes from Trematomus bernacchii, assembly GCF_902827165.1. Lineage (NCBI taxonomy): Eukaryota > Metazoa > Chordata > Actinopteri > Perciformes > Nototheniidae > Trematomus > Trematomus bernacchii. The sequence continues at coordinate 229,227 of NW_022987664.1, read as the reverse complement.
AGCAAAGAAAGTGGAAACCATAAAGCAGATTCAGAAAGTAGAAGAATAGATTCACACTTACAGTATTATCCTACAGAACAGAACAGCTGACAGAGAAGAGATAACATCTGATCCTTTTACAACAAACACTATGTGCTCTTTTTAGTTTTACTAACACTGTAATCCTGCTAGTAATGATTTTGTACCGTGGGGTTATTGAAGGAGAACGTTTTTACGGCACGCCCAGGGGCTCTCTGTGTTGAACAAGTCTTGACTCAACATACATTATGACAAATCAGATAAAGTGCACTTGACTTCACTTCCAGGGAACTGAACGGTTCGTGTAGTATCTCAGTGAGTACTGTTAATGTAAGCCATACTGAGAAAAGCCTCTCATGGAGTGGGGTTTTCCTCCTCAAAACTAGCAGAGGCTCTTCTTCAAAGCTTGCATAGTATGTCTAGTTCAAAAAGAACGTTAGAAATACCAATCTACTGCATGGACATATCAGGCTGGAGAAAATTAGAGTCAGGACGTTAAAAAGACACATTTACAAATGAAATGTGGTGCAGGGTTTCTTTCTCTCTCTCTGGCTGCTCGGTGCTTCCACTGGTGGGCTGAAGACAGAATAATAATAAATAAAAGAGATTAAGGCGTGATTTTGTTGTCATAAAGCCAAGACTGCAGCAAATCAGAGCTGGTGCAAGATGAGCTTTCTGCAAAATGAGTGTGCTGAAATACTTTAACCCATTTTTTCAAAGTATGAATTGTCCTTGAGGAACAAAAAGACGTTTGTGATTGTGAATACTGTGTGATATCTGTCATATACATCTATGTAGGACACTTTAACATGTGCAGTGGGATAAAAAGTGCCTACAGCTGTCATTTTATTCTAACCAATCAGAGCAGACTGGGCTCTGGTTTCAGACAGAGGGTGAAAAGAGGTGCTGCAGCACAGGAAGTATGAGGAAAATAAAGAGCTTTTTGAACATTAAAGCATGGAGACATGTCCCAGTAGAGACACTACATACTGATATACACCTGAACATCAGCAGGAGAGGACTCTTTAAAGTAGAGACACTACATACTGATATACACCTGAACATCAGCAGGAGAGGACTCTTTAAAGTAGAGACACTACATACTGATATACACCTGAACATCAGCAGGAGAGGACTCTTTAAAGTAGAGGCACTACATACTGATATACACCTGAACATCAGCAGGAGAGGACTCTTTAAAGTAGAGACACTACATACTGATATACACCTGAACATCAGCAGGAGAGGACTCTTTAAAGTAGAGACACTACATACTGATATACACCTGAACATCAGCAGGAGAGGACTCTTTAAAGTAGAGGCACTACATACTGATATACACCTGAACATCAGCAGGAGAGGACTCTTTAAAGTAGAGACACTACATACTGATATACACCTGAACATCAGCAGGAGAGGACTCTTTAAAGTAGAGACACTACATACTGATATACACCTGAACATCATCAGGAGAGGACTCTTTAAAGTAGAGACACTACATACTGATATACACCTGAACATCAGTAGGAGAGGACTCTTTAAAGTAGAGACACTACATACTGATATACACCTGAACATCAGTAGGAGAGGACTCTTTAAAGTAGAGACACTACATACTGATATACACCTGAACATCAGCAGGAGAGGACTCTTTAAAGTAGATACACTACATACTGATATACGCCTGAACATCAGCAGGAGAGGACTCTTTAAAGTAGTTACACTACATACTAGAATGAACCTGAACATCAGCAGACTATGTCCTTTTTAACAAGAGGGTGTGAACAGGAACCTCTAACCCATGTTCTGGGACAAATACAAGCCCAAACACAACCTGTCGACGAACAGAAAATCATACATCAAAACAAACCAAAACACACACACACGCACACGCACACGCACACGCACACACACACACACACACACACAACACACACACACACACACACACACACACACACACACACACACACACACACACACACCACACACACACACACACACACACACACACCACACACACACACACACTTTCAATCCACTTCCCAGATATTTGAGCTCATTACTCGGGCATGCGTAAAGAACAATATGCTACGATACGAAAAATGAAAATGAGTGTGTGATGGATCGTGTGAATTCTCCAAAGCATTGACAGCATCTGGACTTCCATCGGCTCCCTCCATTTGCACCAAATACAGACTAAACTAAATAATCACTTCTACTGTCAGGTGATATTTCAGTGGCAGCTCTTCTCATAGCTAATTTCAGTTAGAGTTCATCAGGCTAAGTGGTCTGCTCACAAAGTGCTTCCCTAAAAACACACACTCTGCACTGATTCATTCAGGTGAGAGCAGATGCTTCACACAAGTGTTGTTATTAGAGAGGCAAATAATACAGGGACCTAAATCCTGTCTGACTGCCGTTTCCTGCATTTCCAACACTGTAAATCTCTGTATCTGCACTAGGGCTGTGCAATTAATCGTATTTTAATCTCGATTACGATTTTGGCTTGCAACGATTACGAAAATAACGTAATCGAAATAAAACGATTATTATTTTTATAAAAAAAAAAAAAAATGTAATTTTTTTTTTGGTTTTTCAGTTGAATTATACTTAAAGTTCAGGGTAATCAACTGTTAAAAACATACTGTTCACATTTTTGTTTCAATAAATGGATGTTTTCAAAGTAAATGGATAATCGTTTTTAATAATCGTGATATCAATTATTGACCAAAATAATCGTGATTAGGATTTTTGCCATAATCGCACAGCCCTAATCTGCACTCCTTTGCTCACTTTCTATCCCTCAGGCGTGTGTGTTTGTGACCTGAGCAGAGTTTCTAGAAGTTGTACCATCTTGACGGTAATTCTGCACAACCAGAATCACAACTTGGTGATATGAAATGCCATATTCAACTCGCAGAAAGCACAATATCTGAGGCTAAATATATGTTAAAGTACATTTTGGAGCTCCAGAGATTTTCTGGCCTTCGAATCGTAACAAAACAAATTAGTTTTGGTACAGATTCTCTGAAAAAACCCCACAAAAGGATCATTTAATATACTGTATTTGCAGATTTATAATGAGAATTATGGTGCAAAAATGATCAATCCCTATGTGTGATTAGTTTATCCAAATAATTGATGGCGATGTTTGGAAGTCTTTATTTACTTTAGATGAATATCAGCTAACATCGATGGATGATCTCCCTTCCACGTTTGTATAAAACAGTTTTTTTGCACTACAAAATGTTGCAAAGTCTTTAGTAAATGCACTTTTTAAAATAAAAGGAAACCGAACAAGCAGCTGAATTGATTTCATCTCCAGTCTAGAGCCCCTACCAATATCCCAACCACTACGTAATTAGTTTATCCAATGAATCCATATTTGGGAATTGATGGCGATGTTTGGAAGTCTTTATTTACTTTTAATGAATATCTGTTAACATCAATTGCTTATCTACCCTTCTGTATTTGCAGAAAATAGTACTTTTCCACTACAAAATGTTCCAAAGTCTGCACTAAACACACTTTTTTTTAAATAAAAGGATACCGAACAAGCAGCTGAATAGATTTAATCTCCAGTCTAGAGCAACACTCGTCTCTTCTTTGCCAACTTTCTGTTTGTTTCGATGGTTTGGTTCCCAGCTGTGGTTGTAACGCTGTGGTGTCTCAACTGTGATGAAGCCAGATCACTGTGTGGTTCTCCTGCGGTCAGAAAGAGTCAATGATCGTGAATCAACTGCTGGAGGATGATGAGGAAAAGGAGTGGAATAACTACAACTGTATCTGGCAGATCAGCAGGTGTGAAAGACAACACCCTCCCTGATTCTGAGGGGCTTTCCCACCTCTGCAGCAGAGACTGTACCGCGTCATTCTTTACTTTAGATTGTATTAAACTGCAAAGGCAAGGCAAGTTTGTTTATACAGCACCTTTCAACACAAGGCAATTCAAAGTGCTTTACAGAAATGAAAGACATTAAGAAAATGGCATTTCAAAAGAGTAATTAAAAAGCAAAGATAATAAAATAAACATAAGAATAAAAGTTACAGTGCAGTGTAAGATATGAATAGTTCAATTAAAACCAGCCACAAAAATAAAAAACTAAGACATCAATGCGGCAGGAAGATAAACTCATAAAAGCTGCACTTATTCTAACCCTAGTGATGGTTCCTTTTCGTGCTAAAAGCCACTTTTCTGTTGTCATTAAGTAGAGACGAACACCTTGAAATTGTGAATATATTTGTCAGTTTGCAAGAGCTGTTGAATACTCGATTCTGATTGGCCCATTTGGACATTCCAGAGGTCTGTTATTTTTAAATAAAAGAACGTTGCCAAGAATAACAGACTGTTGCTAAGGAGAACAGACGTTTGTTTATTTTCAATTTTATTGCATTTTTATTTAATGTGCAATGCCTTGACTACATGCTGCTCGGACGAAAGGAATTCCTAAATTGGGATCAATAAAGTATATATAATTTAATATAATATGTATATCAGAGTTTCTGTTAGAATTTTCTTTTGCCGGTCAACATGTCCGTTAAAGTTTAAATCTTCCGGACAAAATTAGTGCCGGTCAAAGGTCTTCTTTGTTATTTATTGAGCTTTAAAACTAATTGATATGATTCGATATTAAATAAACTAATTATAGTAGATTAACTACATTATTCAAAAGTGTACAGTAACTTACAATAACACGGGAATAATAAACGGAGCGCTCTCTATCATGCAGCTTGCGGATCCAGTAACGAGTGACCCGACAGTAAAACTAAACATATCTATAACTAGTTTAGGTAGTTTGAGAGGTAATTAAAATAGCTACGTGTGATATTCTAACCTGAAGTGTGTGTTATATCTCTCACAGGCTCCGCCCTCTACTGGACTCTATGGGTACTACCTTATCATGCAAGCATTCACCTACTGAGATTTCTATAGACGTAGCCGGCCCCGGGGCGGGCCTACCTGAATGCGTGCGCATCTCACTTCCCTATAAAAGGAGGCCTCGCCTCCTGACCACCATCCTTTACTCTTCAGCGAGCAGAGGTGATAGCCTAGCACTGAGTCCGAGACGTATTATTTGAGAGAAAGGAAGAAAGTAAACGAGTATTTTTTGAAATCATGCCCTGGATTAAATAGCGGGCGTCGATCCCCACCACCTCTGCTTCGAGTGTGCCAGGATATGGCCGAGGCGGTGCAATTCACGTTCACCATTCCTTCCGGGTCCGGCGTCCATGGAAGTCCACCGCCCAGGGCTGTACTCTCCCTGGATGATGATCATGGCGGCGGGTGTGTGGGCTACTCGCTCATTGCTAGAGATGCCCCCGCCTCACAAGGTCAGAGCGATTATTGGGCCGCAAGGCCGAATAAGTAGCTTGGTCCACGGGCCTTGCCCCAGGCCTCGGTGGCTTCACATGATATAGGGGCGACCCTACTTCATCACAGGCCGCCGCCGCTGCCTGCCGTGTGATGTCCCTGGGATATCACGCCGCATGGCACTTTCCAAAGAGGACCGTGTTGATCTCCTGGGAGCCCCCGTGTTTACGGAAGGGCTCTTTGGATCGATCTCCTTGCTCACGGGATAAGGAGTAATCGCAGCGTGGCTGCTTCTTGCCCATCCCCAGAGGAAGAAACACTGTCATACACTCCCCGCCTCTGCCGTAAACCCCAGTATAGGGAGCCAGCAGGTGGGTATGTGCACGTGAGTGGGATAAACCGAGTGCTGTCAAAGCACTGTGCGGATTCAAGAGATGCTATTGCCGGCGTGCTGTTGTCAGAAAACACACCTTGCCTGGTATAATAGCTCCGATTAATGCATTTCACCGTTGAATGGGAAATACAGCGTTAATACGTGGGCGCGCGGCCCTCGTAAGAGTGGCCGCGGTGCGTTCAGGAACCTCCGCAGGAGAACGGTGGTTTACGTTTGTAAACTCTAGTTCTGGAGTGGTGTGTGTGTGGGAAAATGCATTCAGTAAACACGGTTGCATTTATCCCAGAGTAAGAGTCATCTCTCTCTACAACTCCACTTTTCCACATAATGTCCGTTTCAAAGAGAGTGACGGCCCCCCCTCCCCTGAGGGCGGGCCGCGGTGCGTTCAAAGACCTCAGTAGAGAGAAGAGTCACCGCTGCAGACGAGAGAGCGCAGCGCGACGGTGACACGAAGGGAGAGGTGCCGGCACGGAGATCCTGTGCCCGCGGTGCCCTCCACCTCTTCGGCCCACCCCGTGGAACCGGCGTGTCGGCACTCACGGGGACGGGCTGCCCAGCCCCGGCAGGCTCCGCAGCAGCAGAGAGCGGCCGGGTGGGGTGCTCCGTCTTTACGGAGCTGTCTGGCGGGGGGAGAAAATCTCTCCGCCCGGGACGAGAGGGCGAATCCCGCCTCCTCCCTGTATAATGCACAGATCACTACGTTTTCTAAATAAAAATTAGGTTGATCTGTATCCAAATCTAGGTGTCTTTTGTTTTCACAAATGCTACACTTACACACAATGTTAACCGTACAAATTCCCCATTCGCTGCCCCAGCTGTAGCTCCTGTAAAGGAGGTGACTAGTGGGCATGCGCAGATGAGAGGGATGAACCGCAGGGAGTGCTATCTAAAGGAAAGCGCTATGCGGTTACAGGGACATTATGGCCGGCGTATTGCTGTCAGAGAACACACTACGCCTAGAGCAAAGACTCCAGTTAATGCAGTTTACCGTAGTGGTAAACTGCATTATGGCGGAGCCCGCACTCACACAAGAGCGCGTGGCGGTGCGTTCAGGTACCTCAGTAAATAATTGGCCCTTTCTGTGTCGACCCTCCATGGGCAAATCTTCCATTCATGGGGAGTTTTGTGGCGGAACGGGTCACCAGAGAGTATCACAGCTTCATAGCTGCGGCCACACAGCTGAGGGCTTGTCCATAAACACAATGTTATGGGGAATGGAAACTCAGCTGTGTACTAATAGGGTGGATGGACAGGTCGCTGAAACGGGGCTAAAAAAATAAAAATAAAGAGCTTTTTGAACATTAAAGCATGGAGACATGTCCCAGTAGAGGTACTACTTACTGATATACACCTGAACATCAGCAGGAGAGGACTCTTTAAAGTAGAGACTGTAGTGCCGAGAGAAGGGAGACAGAGGCGGTGCATCGGAGGTGCAAATCTCACTTTATTGGGGAGCTGAAACTGACATGCTGTCGGGTCGCAGCCGCAGAAGAGAAGAGAAAGTGTAAGGGACAACACACAGTAGGTACCCCGGAGGTACCGTCAACATATCTGTCCGTGCGGAAACAATACCCCCAACCTGTAGTTCCTGGATTGAATTATGTAACCCCAGTGTATGAATCAGTGATCACTACACAAGCCCCCCCAGAATTCAACCATGGACACAATCCTCGCGTCCGGGAGGAAGCACCACAGGGGCCGAGGAGGGCGGGGCCGCCGGCGAGGGCCGGGCCGTGGAACGGGCCGTCGGAAGGGGGCCGCAGGAGAGGGTAGGGGCCCCAACAAGGGCGAGGGCATCCCCACCGGAGGGTGGGGGGCGGGCCGGAACGGGCCGTCGTCAGGGGGCCGCAGAAAGCAGGGTAGGGGCCCCAACGAGGGCGAGGGCATCCCCACCGGGGGGTGGGGGGCGGGCCGGAACGGGCCGTCGTCAGGGGGCCGCAGAAAGCAGGGTCGCTGTGTTGCGACGTGGGGACGGGCGTGAAAAACCCGGAGGTCCCCAGCAGGGAGGAGCGCTGCCCGGCCGCAGGTGAAGGCACAGCGGCGGCGGGCACGAAGTCCCCGGGAGGAGGGAGCCGTGGACAGGGGAGAGGCCAGACGGGGCGCCGTCGAGGCGAACCGTGAGCCGCGGTTAGAGGCGAGGCCAGGCAGGGTCCCGAAGCGCGCCACCCGCGGGCCGATGAAGGCACGGGCGACGTTCGAAACCGCCGAGGCGAGGGAAGAGGCGAGACGGGGTCCAGAAGCGCGTCACCCACGGGCCGAAGCAGGCGTGTGTGACGTCCGAAACCGCCGTCGAGGTGGTGATAAAGCGAGAGGGTCCACACGAGGCCGACCAGACATGGTCGAACCTCCTCTCAGGCACCAGAAAAAGCTCAAAAATGGTCGTCCTGTCCACGATCAAAAACAGGTGGGCGAAATAGCGAGAGGATCCATGCGAGGCCGACCAGACTTGATCGAACCTCCTCTCAGGCACCACAAAAAACAAAAACAAAAAAAAAACAGTCGGATGTCGATAGCCGCTGGTAGCAGCTATCCGTTAGCTGTCGTGGCTAGCTGGCGTGGCTAGCTATCGTTAGCAGCCGAGGCTAGCCGCTCTCGACGGCCGGTAGTCGCTGTCGTCGTCGTCGCCCCGGAGCCTCTGCTAGGCGGCGTGCCCCCACCAGGGAAGGTGCTGCAGCGTGCAGCAGCAAGCACCTCGGGGGTAAATCGCAGGGCGGCCAGGAGGAACCGGCCAGCATCTCCGGCCAAAGCGCGGGGCTCAACACTAGCCGAGTTAGCTAGCGCAGCACGGACATGCAGCATGTCCCGAAGAACCAGCTCCACGAGGCAGAAGTCGGGTCCCTCCATACCCAGCAGGTCGTGCATCGTCCCCTCGTAGCAGGAAGGCTTGCTGCCCTCCAGTGCCGAGACGAAGCGGGAATGGCGAGCGACGTTCCCAGCCATTCCGTGGGGCGCACCGAGCCTCAGTCCGTGCGCACGTGGCAGCAACGGAGGTCTCCAAAAATCCCCGGCATTTCGAGAAAAAACAAGAGTTTTTCTGCCGTGTTCGGTTCAGTCTCGGAACCTTCGCGAGACTTATGTCAGGGTCACCAATGTAGTGCCGAGAGAAGGGAGACGGAGGCGGTGCATCGGAGGTGCAAATCTCACTTTATTGGGGAGCTGAAACTGACATGCTGTCGGGTCGCAGCCGCAGAAGAGAAGAGAAAGTGTAAGGGACAACACACAGTAGGTACCCCGGAGGTACCGTCAACATATCTGTCCGTGCGGAAACAATACCCCCAACCTGTAGTTCCTGGATTGAATTATGTAACCCCAGTGTATGAATCAGTGATCACTACAAGACACTACATACTGATATACACCTGAACATCAGCAGGAGAGGACTCTTTAAAGTAGAGACACTACATACTGATATACACCTGAACATCAGCAGGAGAGGACTCTTTAAAGTAGAGACACTACATACTGATATACACCTGAACATCAGCAGGAGAGGACTCTTTAAATATAAGATCTGGAATAAAATCCTCTGACGCCCTCTGTGTTGATTCTGGACTGAGTTATGTTTTTTATTTGCTTAAAGGCACTTTAACATCTCAGTTTCCTCAGTCTGTGTAAACTCTGGTGCAGACAGAACCATGGAGGAAGCGTTCAGCCTGATCTCTGCTTGACCCTTTTTCAGAGGGGTGTCCTCTCTGTGGACCGAAGGAAACGTGTGTGTGTGTGTGTGTGTGTGTGTGTGTGTGTGTGTGTGTGTGTGTGTGTGTGTGTGTGTGTGTGTGTGTGTGTGTGTGTGTGTGTGTGTGTGTGTGTGTGTGTGTGTGTGTGTGTGTGTGTGTGTGTGTGTGTGTGTGTGTGTGTGTGTGTGTGTGTGTGTGTCTAATAATAGAGTGTGTTTGAGTCACACGGTAGGCCCTACTTCCTGTTTTCACTGTCCAAGTTTACTTCCCAGAGAAAGAAGGGAAGAGGGAGAGAGGGAAGGCCTCCAGGTGCAGCTTCTGTCATCTTTCATTCATCTGGTGTGTAGTGTGTAGTACAGAACAAAACAATGCAGAAATACTAAATATATCTCTGTAATAACGGTATTTTTTGTTAACATAACTGATATTCTTTAAGGTATAGAAGTCCCTTTTTGTGCACCTCGTCATTCTCATGGAGATTCCTGTTGTTTTTGCTCAGTCTCTCACTACTTCCTGTCTTGTTTCTGCTGATAGCATCTCTGTTGTTGTGCTCTATTGTAAGCCTATAGATAGAAATGCAGACCTGTTTTTGGAAGTGTAGTTAAAGAGTCCTCTACTGTTGAGGGAAATTGGCGAGAGTAAGATTTCATTAGATCCCGTCTGTTTCATGGTCATATTTTCTGTCAATGCGTGACATCAGATTCAAGATAACTCCCCACATTCACAAGTTTTCTCCATTCGCTAAACCCCCCTAATGTCGTGTGTGTGTGTGTGTGTGTGTGTGTGTGTGTGTGTGTGTGTGTGTGTGTGTGTGTGTGTGTGTGTGTGTGTGTGTGTGTGTGTGTGTGTGTGTGTGTGTGTGTGTGTGTGTGTGTGTGTGTGTGTGTGTGTCGCCTGTAGCTGTAGGTCTCTTTGAGGATACATGCAGCCACATGACTTCAGCTTGACTAAAGCTCATGTGATGTGATGCTTTACAAGCTGTGTGTGTGTGTGCGTGTGTGTGCGTGTGTGTGTGTGCGTGTGTGTGCGTGTGTGTGTATGCGTTTCAGTGTGTTTGTGATTAAGTTAAATTGTAGCTCATTAGGCTTCAGTTGACAACATGTGACACTAATGATTGAATCAGTCAGAGATATATGAAAGGGTACAAATAAAACAAGAACCTTGAAGGTGCTTTAACATCCTCTGAGGCAGTGGTTCCCAACCTGGGGGGCGCGCCCCCCTTGGTGGGGCGCCAAAGATCGCAGGGGGGGCGCCAGGCCTCAGATGATTTGAGGCCAAATATCATATTTAGACTTTTTTTTTTTTTTTTTTTTTTCTTTTACATATAATTGTAACGCAATACATGATTGTCGCTAAAAGCCTTGTCTCTACATTACAACATGTAATGCAACTTCAAACAGGAGTCATTTGGGGGGGCTCTTGGGAAAAGCCCCCCCAAATGAAAAAAGGTTGGGAACCCCTGCTCTGAGGCACCTGAGGCCTGTACTACGAAACTGGATTTTCCTAACCTGGATATGTTTGAGTTAGCCGGTTGGCCCAATCCAAAACATACGCACTCTGGCTAAGCTGTACTACGACGCTGGTTATCAAGTGGATCGCTCAAGCCAGCCGTGTCCTATCTAGTTAGGTGCGCGTTCACATGAAAGGGGTGGTATTTGGAGCATTCGACCAATCTCAAACATGGACAAGCGTACTGACAGCGCAGCGTCATACTTCCTGAATGAAAAGTGAACTTTAATATTAGTCAAATATGAAGAAGTTAAACTTTAAACATCCATGACTTAAACACTTTATCCAGGATAAAAGCCACATAGCTGCACCTGCAAGGTGAATACAGCTGGTAAAAGAAAAAGTGTTTGAATGCGTACATTAACAGGTTTATGAAATCACTGCCCCGTCCAAGACACGATCTGACTTTAATTACATTTGACTCGAGTGTTTCGTCAACTTAATGTGTTGCTTAAAATAATACTTCTGCATACAGTATGAGACACTGTGAGTGTTGCACGGCCAGATACGGCTCAAGAAGCTGACTCAGATAAGGAAATATATGATACATTATGATGTGATATGATATGAATGATAATGGGACACATCGACGTCTGCACTCACAGTGCCGCGGACTGTACTTAATGTTACTCTGATCCGGTTACTTATGTCGTGGCAGATATTTAAGTAAGCTTTCTTAACGCTAATGTTATAATAGTCAGATTGCTCTGAAGATGGGAGGGGATATTCTATACATTTTCACGTTCACACAGTCAGTTGATTTTTGCCGGCCGTCTTTCCTGCAACGGCAGTTTTTCTGTATTTCCTCTATCCTGTAATATGACTTGATAGCTTTAAACTCCGCACACGGAGCTCTGATTGGTCAGCAGGCGGTGCTTTCACTGAGTTGATCTCTTAGCCTGCCACCTAACCTGCTCCGGAGCAGGTTAGCCGCTCAGCATAAGTTACCATGGAAATCTAGCCCGCTAAAAAGAGAACCAGCGTCGTAGGACCGGAAAGCCCGAGATTTCCCTGAATTTAGCCGGCTAAGCGAAAATCCGGCTTCGTAGTACAGGCCTCTGGTGATCTTGTTGCTGTTGATACCATCCAAACAACAAGATAAACAACACAAACAAACAACATATTCACACCACAGGTGGTTCTTTATCTCCAGGCTGATCTGGATCCTGACGCTGCACATCATCCTGTTCTTATTTGCATATGATGCAGTTAAAACAGGTGGTGTGATGTAAACATTATATATGTGACAGTGCAGTTTTAACCCTCAGGTATTTACCAAGCTAAGAGAGACTTCAGTTTGTATTAAGCTCCATCTTTGTTGTATTTTTAAGGTTCTTTATGATTCTGTAAAAGCCATGATCGTCTGCCTATGATCACTTATCATCTATAGGCGCTTTCACACCGGAGTACTTTTCCCCGTACTCTTCCCGTTTAGTTCCGATAGTTCCTGGGATTTTGCGTTCACACCAAAAAGAGAACTTAGTTCAGAGAACTTTAACCCCCTTTTCAGTCCCTGCTAGAGAGGTGGTACTATCCTGGGGAGAAAAAAGTTCCAATTTCTGATTGGCTGGGCGAATTGCAAACCACGCCCCGTAAAACTCTGAAAGGTTTTTTGAAGCCGCCATTGTATTTGCTTGCATTAGCATTATTAGCATTAGCGTTAGCCCCGCGCACCAACGGAGAGGGACTAACTTATGGCAACACAAAAGAAAACATGGGAGCGGTGGAGTGATGAGTCGGCGTTCTGGCGATTTACTCTGAAGGCTTCAGTAGAAGCTGCTGGGAGTCCCAGCAGCTTCGACTGAAGCCAGTCCCCAACTCCGCGGACTTCCGGCCGGGGACTTCGGGTGGCAGTATACGCCGTGAAGTGGTTTGCGGCCTGCCAGTAAACCCAAAGCAGAAGAAGAAGAAGTGACGTCAGCGGCTTCATTTGACTAATCCTCCCTCAGGGACTCATTCCGGTGTGAACGCGATCGGCTCTTTAGTTCCATAGGGGAACTAAGTGCTGGGAACTAAGTGCTGGGAACTAAGTGCTGGGAACTAAGTGCTGGGAACTAAGTGCTGGGAACTAAGAGCTGGGAACTAAGTACGGCAAAGTACTTGGTGTGAAAGCGGCTTATGTCTTTTTTATTAAGATCTATCCATTTTAAAAGCATTTTCTGCCCGTGCATTTCGCTTTTTCTCTTGCTACTCCTGTAATTAGATTATAGAGCATTAGAGTCAACAACGAAATGCAGTTTGCATCCAAACAGAAAGTGTACAGAGAAGTAGAGTGCATGAGGTTTCAATACATTCACACATCAGATCAATGTACATAAATATTAATACATGTATTTTGATAAGGTGCTGTAATACTGGGCTTTCAGAACCATGGACTGGACGGACATTGTTGATGTTGTTCTTAAATATTTATATTTTTCATCCATTATATTAGGCTTTCTTATTTCCTAAAGGTTTAAGACTCATGACCTTAAAACATGGCCTCCATTTACTTCAATTCATAAAGTCTTTTCACAATTGTTTGAGTATCTGCAGCTTGTAAAAAAAGTACTTGTTAGAGGATGCATGTTGAAATGTGTAATGAGTATTTAGATGTTGTGGATTTGTGAATGTTAAGATGTGCTCCTGGTGTTTATAAAGAGCTAACAGACCCAATATAAATCTGTAAGAAGAGCTAATGCTGCAGGTATGTTCGGAAGTACTGCCGGGAAAGGACAATGTGTGTGTGTGTGTGTTTGTGTGTGTGTGTGTGTGTGTGTGTGTGTGTGTGTGTGTGTGTGTGTGTGTGTGTGTGTGTGTGTGTGTGTGTGTGGTGTGTGTGTGTGTGTGTGTGTGGTGTGTGTGTGTGTGTGTGTGTGTGTGTGTGGTGTGTGTGTGAGTGAGTAAGATCACCCAGGGAATTTTGTTTTTTTTAGACATGGCAATATGTTCAAGCAGATGACTGTATACAAGAGAACTGGCAAAAGCCCAAGAACAGCCGTAATATACTAGACGTGTGTGTGTGTGTGTGTGTGTGTGTGTGGTGTGTGTGTGTGTGTGTGTGTGTGTGTGTGTGTGTGTGTGTGTGTGTGTGTGTGTGTGTGTGTGTGTGTGTGTGTGTGTGTGTGTGTGTGTGTGTGTGGTGGAAGCAGATGGGTGTGTGGGTGGTAACTTCCACTCTTGCTGAGAGTGAGAGCAGTAAGGATGAGCATAATGAGAGTGTTTAGAGGAGAGGACCATATAGAGATCAGTTTGTTTGTTCATATATTCTCCATTCAGCATTAGGTAAAGTAAAATGTGATATGTCATTTTGGACTCATTGTTGTATGATATATGAAAAAAAAAACACATTCATACAACATTATCAACATGTATGTTTCAATAGGACTATGTGCGTTCAGTGTGCAAAGTGATTTGGTGAATTTTAAAAAACAAGGTGAGAAATGTTGCTTTTAGGCAATGTATTTTTATTTTTGGGTGTTCATTTCAAACCTATGATTCATGATGAACTCGTCCATCAGTCAGTTAGAGGTGGTCATCCCTCTCCTTCATTCGAGGCAATGATCTCTATCTCCATCTGTGTGAAACCACGAGGAAACGCTAACGGCTGCTTTTTGCACAGCTGCAGAATTGAACTCGCATATATGGCGTATTGGCGAGTAATAGATTAGATGTAACGGGATTATGTAATCAGGATATTAGAAAAGGGGGGCTTCTTTCTAACCTCTACTGAAGTTACCTTTTGAATGCCGGACCTTTATGTTTGTGTTATTCTACACAGCAGTATTATTACTTTTACTTTAGAGTAAGATCTGAGTACTTCTTCCACCTGTACTTAGGCAATGTTCATTTTGGTAAGTGCACAGCTTGTAAATGTAACATCGAAATAACTTCAAATGATACCAGGCCTTAGACGTTGGCGTTGTTATGTGAGGTGCTGGTCCTCTGAAGTGTGTGTGTGTGGTGTGGTGTGTGTGTGTGTGTGTGTGTGTGTGTGTGTGTGTGTGTGTGTGTGTGTGTCTGTGTGTGTGTGTGTGTGTGTGTGTGTGTGTGTGTGTGGTGTGTGTGTGTGTGTGTGTGTGTGTGTGTGTGTGGTGTGTGTGGTGGTTGTCTGCGGTGTGTCAGTGGCAGTGTGCTCTCTGTTCTCTCTCTCTTGTCTAGTTTTGGATTCTTTTTTTTAATTGACCACATCCATGCCACTCAATGTTTAACAACATCTTTTAGAGATTTCATTTGAACGTTTTCTAAGGGGGCTGGGCATCTCTAAGCGATTGACCAATCACAACAGAGCCGGCCAGCTAACCAATCAGAGCAGACTGGGCTCTGGTTTCAGACAGAGGGTGAAAAGAGGTGCTGCAGCACAGACAGTATGAGAAAAATAAAGAGCTTTTTGAACATTAAAGCATGGAGACATGTCCCAGTAGAGACACTACATACTGATATACACCTGAACATCAGCAGGAGAGGACTCTTTAAAGTAGAGACACTACATACTGATATACACCTGAACATCAGGAGGAGAGGACTCTTTAAAGTAGAGACACTACATACTGATATACACCTGAACATCAGCAGGAGAGGACTCTTTAAAGTAGAGACACTACATACTGATATACACCTGAACATCAGCAGGAGAGGACTCTTTAAAGTAGAGACACTACATACTGATATACAGCTGAACATCAGCAGGAGAGGACTCTTTAAAGTAGAGTCACTACATACTGATATACACCTGAACATCAGCAGGAGAGGACTCTTTAAAGTAGAGACACTACATACTGATATACACCTGAACATCAGCAGGAGAGGACTCTTTAAAGTAGAGACACTACATACTGATATACACCTGAACATCAGCAGGAGAGGACTCTTTAAAGTAGAGTCACTACATACTGATATACACCTGAACATCAGGAGGAGAGGACTCTTTAAAGTAGAGACACTACATACTGATATACACCTGAACATCAGGAGGAGAGGACTCTTTAAAGTAGAGACACTACATACTGATATACACCTGAACATCAGCAGGAGAGGACTCTTTAAAGTAGAGACACTACATACTGATATACACCTGAACATCAGCAGGAGAGAACTCTTTAAAGTAGAGACACTACATACTGATATACACCTGAACATCAGCAGGAGAGGACTCTTTAAAGTAGAGACACTACATACTGATATACACCTGAACATCAGCAGGAGAGGACTCTTTAAAGTAGAGACACTACATACTGATATACACCTGAACATCAGCAGGAGAGGACTCTTTAAAGTAGAGACACTACATACTGATATACACCTGATCATCAGCAGGAGAGAACTCTTTAAAGTAGAGACACTACATACTGATATACACCTGAACATCAGCAGGAGAGAACTCTTTAAAGTAGAGACACTACATACTGATATACACCTGAACATCAGCAGGAGAGGACTCTTTAAAGTAGAGACACTACATACTGATATACACCTGAACATCAGCAGGAGAGGACTCTTTAAAGTAGAGACACTACATACTGATATACACCTGAACATCAGCAGGAGAGGACTCTTTAAAGTAGAGACACTACATACTGATATACACCTGAACATCGGCAGGAGAGGACTCTTTAAAGTAGAGACACTACATACTGATATACACCTGGACATCAGCAGGAGAGGACTCTTTAAAGTAAATACACTACATACTGATATACACCTGAACATGAGCAGGAGAGGACTCTTTAAAGTAGAGACACTACATACTGATATACACCTGCACATCAGCAGGAGAGGACTCTTTAAAGTAGAGACACTACATACTGATATACACCTGAACATCAGCAGGAGAGAACTCTTTAAAGTAGAGACACTACATACTGATATACACCTGAACATCAGCAGGAGAGGACTCTTTAAAGTAGAGACACTACATACTGATATACACCTGAACATCGGCAGGAGAGGACTCTTTAAAGTAGAGACACTACATACTGATATACACCTGGACATCAGCAGGAGAGGACTCTTTAAAGTAGAGACATTACATACTGATATACACCAGAACATCAGCAGGAGAGGACTCTTTAAAGTAGAGACATTACATACTGATATACACCTGAACATCAGCAGGAGAGGACTCTTTAAAGTAGAGACATTACATACTGATATACACCTGAACATCAGCAGGAGAGGACTCTTTAAAGTAGAGACATTACATACTGATATACACCTGAACATCAGCAGGAGAGGACTCTTTAAAGTAGAGACATTACATACTGATATACACCTGAACATCAGCAGGAGAGGACTCTTTAAAGTAGAGACACTACATACTGATACACCTGAAAATGAGCAGAATAGGGCCCCTTTAAAACGTGGCTATGTAGACTCCAAACAACGATGAAGGAGAGTGCATCCTCCTTCATCCTCTACTGATATGAGGCTCCTTCAGTGAACTTTGACCTCTGTGTGCGTACAGCCGTCAGCTCTCAGATAAACAGTCATGACGAGTAAAAGTAGAGCTATGCATCCGCCATGTGTCTCAGGATTTACAACACACACAGTGAAGGGCCTTTTCCTTCCTCCAACGCTCTATATTTAGTGACATCTGCACCTGTGAGCCTGAGCAGTGACCTCACAGGAAGGGAGGCGCTGTGTGTGTGTGTGTGTGTGTGTGTGGGTGTGTGTGTGTGTGTGTGTGTGTGTGGGTGTGTGTGTGTGTGTGTGTGTGTGGTGTGTGTGTGTGTGTGTGTGTGTGTGTGTGTGTGTGTGTGTGTGTGTGTGTGTGTGTGTGTGTGTGGGATGTTTGGAGTCTACACAGCCCCATTTTAAAAAGGACATATTCTGCTAATTTTCAGGTGTATATCAGTATGTAGTGTCTCTACTTTAAAGAGTCCTCTCCTGCTGATGTTCAGGTGTATATCAGTATGTAGTGTCTCTACTTTAAAGAGTCCTCTCCTGCTGATGTTCAGGTGTATATCAGTATGTAGTGTCTCTACTTTAAAGAGTCCTCTCCTGCTGATGTCCAGGGTGTATATCAGTATGTAGTGTCTCTACTTTAAAGAGTCCTCTCCTGCTGATGTTCAGGTGTATATCAGTATGTAGTGTCTCTACTTTAAAGAGTCCTCTCCTGCTGATGTTCAGGTGTATATCAGTATGTAGTGTCTCTACTTTAATGAGTCCTCTCCTGCTGATGTTCAGGTGTATATCAGTATGTAGTGTCTCTACTTTAATGAGTCCTCTCCTGCTGATGTTCAGGTGTATATCAGTATGTAGTGTCTCTACTTTAAAGAGTCCTCTCCTGCTGATGTTCAGGTGTATATCAGTATGTAGTGTCTCTACTTTAAAGAGTCCTCTCCTGCTGATGTCCAGGTGTATATCAGTATGTAGTCAGTGTCTCTACTTTAAAGAGTCCTCTCCTGCTGATGTTCAGGTGTATATCAGTATGTAGTGTCTCTACTTTAAAGAGTCCTCTCTTGCTGATGTCCAGGTGTATATCAGTATGTAGTCAGTGTCTCTACTTTAAAGAGTCCTCTCCTGCTGATGTCCAGGTGTATATCAGTATGTAGTCAGTGTCTCTACTTTAAAGAGTCCTCTCCTGCTGATGTTCAGGTGTCTATCAGTATGTAGTCAGTGTCTCTACTTTAAAGAGTCCTCTCCTGCTGATGTTCAGGTGTATATCAGTATGTAGTCAGTGTCTCTACTTTAAAGAGTTCTCTCCTGCTGATGTCCAGGTGTATATCAGTATGTAGTGTCTCTACTTTAAAGAGTCCTCTCCTGCTGATGTCCAGGTGTATATCAGTATGTAGTGTCTCTACTTTAAAGAGTCCTCTCCTGCTGATGTTCAGGTGTGTATCAGTATGTCGTGTCTCTACTTTAAAGAGTCCTCTCCTGCTGATGTTCAGGTGTGTATCAGTATGTAGTGTCTCTACTTTAAAGAGTCCTCTCCTGCTGATGTTCAGGTGTATATCAGTATGTAGTGTCTCTACTTTAAAGAGTCCTCTCCTGCTGATGTCCAGGTGTATATCAGTATGTAGTCAGTGTCTCTACTTTAAAGAGTCCTCTCCTGCTGATGTTCAGGTGTCTATCCGTATGTAGTCAGTGTCTCTACTTTAAAGAGTCCTCTCCTGCTGATGTTCAGGTGTATATCAGTATGTAGTCAGTGTCTCTACTTTAAAGAGTCCTCTCCTGCTGATGTTCAGGTGTATATCAGTATGTAGTCAGTGTCTCTACTTTAAAGAGTTCTCTCCTGCTGATGTCCAGGTGTATATCAGTATGTAGTGTCTCTACTTTAAAGAGTCCTCTCCTGCTGATGTCCAGGTGTATATCAGTATGTAGTGTCTCTACTTTAAAGAGTCCTCTCCTGCTGATGTTCAGGTGTATATCAGTATGTAGTGTCTCTACTTTAAAGAGTCCTCTCCTGCTGATGTTCAGGTGTATATCAGTATGTAGGGTCTCTACTTTAAAGAGTCCTCTCCTGCTGATGTTCAGGTGTATATCAGTATGTAGTGTCTCTACTTTAAAGAGTCCTCTCCTGCTATTAGCATCATTAGTGACCGGCTCGCTGTAGATTAGCCTGAATACTTCTTTCTGTTTCTAATTGTGATGTTTTTTTATCAACATGATTTTAGTAGCTCAGCTTCATTCCCACAGCTACGTACGGCAACCCAAGTAGGACATTCGACACAGCGGCGATTCGCAAAGAACAATAAAAAACCCGACAACATTAATCTGAACGAGAGATGAGTTATTGTTTTTACAACGTAATTTCCTGATTATTTGAGAAGAAATCCTTTTAGTGGGTTAAGAACATTCTTAGTGATCAGTGAGAAATGGATTTAACTTGTTTGACAGCCTTCACACTGGACAAATAAGAAACTGTAAATGTATGCAATCATTTATGGCATTCATAATTAATATCTAATTCTTAACAGTGAATGGTCTTCATTTATTTGTCTGGCCAAACTTTTTCTGTTGAGATTCCTGGAAAAGGGAAATTACTTTTCATAAAAAAAGTGGATTCAAGAATAAAACTGTTATTAGATCAGTCGGACGTCAAAGGTCCTGTTTGGATTGCCGTAAAATCAGGTAGTCACACCTCTTTGTATTTATTTGCACTATTTTATCCGTTTTATTGTGTTGCACTGTTGGAGGAGCCTGTGACCTAAGATGTTCATTGATATATCTACACATTACATGACATGTCACTTGTTAGACGCTTTTATCCAAAGCGACTTACATACTCAGTACTGTGGACAATCCCCACAGGAGCAATTTGGGGTGAAGTGTCTCAGGGACACAACGACATGCTGACTGCAGTGGGGTTTGAACCTGTGCTCCCCTAATCCGAACACCAACGTACTAGTCCACTGCGCCACACGCCTCCACTGTAGCTATGTACACATGACAATAAAAGCCTTGAATCTTGAATTGAATCTTGAATCCTATCAGTGGAGGAAGTGTGTGGACGCAGCGCTGGTAAAACACATGTTTACATTCAGTAACTTTGATCTGCTCGTACTGAAATAAGGAATCATTGAGAGTTCAGGCGGTCCTTTTAACAGCTTAAGAGCTGTGTCTTTTAGCCCCCAAAAAGGGGCAGGGCCATGACCTAGAGGGAAAGTATCTGATTGGTTGCTCTCCTGTACGCATCGTCTGCTACTACTGATGATTCTCCACAGATCTGCAGGTCCAGGACAGCTGCTTCAAACATCACATGGTCTCCATCATGTGGTGATCTGTGTGTGTGTGTGTGTGTGTGTGTGTGTGTGTGTGTGTGTGTGTGTGTGTGTGTGTGTGTGTGTGTGTGTGTGTGTGTGTGTGTGTGTGTGTGTGTGTGTGTGTGTGTGTGTGTGTGTGTGTGTGTGTGTGTGTGTGTGTGTGTGTGTGTGGGGATATCTGTGTGTGTGTATGTGTGTGTGTGTCTCGTGTGCTTCACATTTAAGTCAAGTCAAATTTAATTTATTAACCTTTTTTTGAGAACATCCTGAAACTGGACGCTCATGTATGGGGAACATAGAGACACACACACACACACACACACACACACACACACACACACACACACACACACACACACACTAACACACACTCAAAGGCAAATTAAATTGCAGGATTTAACTCGATTGAGCAGGTTTACGTCCATCCGCCCTAATGCATCTGAAGCAGTGTGTGTGTGTGTGTGTGTGTGTGTGTGTGTGTGTGTGTGTGTGTGTGTGTGTGTGTGTGTGTGTGTGGGTGTGTGTGTGTGTGTGTGTGTGTGTGTGTGTGTGTGTGTGTGTGTGTGTGTGTGTGTGTGTGTGTGTGTGTGTGTGTGTGTTGTGTAATGGTGTAGCTTTAGCACGATCCGTCATTCTGTTCAATACTAAAATGATGATTGATATTTATCACAATCATAAACACATGGAAAAAACTCATTTATTGTATTTTAATCAACGGTAGAAAATAAACATAGCTCATAGCCAATATCAGTTTTTTAATCATTCCATTTGTCACATGAAATACATGTCCTTTAAAGCGAAAAACGAATGAAAATAAACTGTCATGAATACCCAAATACAAAGGATTTATACCCAAAATAAGAACCCTCTAAGCTGCTTCCTGTGATGCTCCAACTGCTCACTTGTGAGGAGGGAGCGCTTGATTTAATGCACCACTCAGGAGCCGGGGTCAATTAAGGTTAATTGATTTGAAGCACAGTTGTGATTGTGTCTCCTGCAGCCTGACTGTGTGTGTGTGTGTGTGTGTGTGTGTGTGTGTGTGTGTGTGTGTGTGTGTGTGTGTGTGTGTGTGTGTGTGTGTGTGTGTGTGTGTGTGTGTGTGTGTGTGTGTGTGTGTGTGTGTGTGTGTGTGTGTGTGTGTGTGTGTGTGTGTGTGTGTGCTCCTTAACAAAAACATAATAAAGGTCAGTGGTAGTCTTGTCTACACTTGCAAGGTCTATCACACACACACACAGACACACACACACACACACACACACACACACACACACACACACACACACACACAAACACACACTATACACACACATACCCACAGTCTGTAGAAGTGAAAGCACATGACTTTGTTGAACTCTTTGCTCAGTTTTATTCCAGACACTGTGTACACACATGCACGCACACACGCACACACACACACACACACACACACACACACACACACACACACACACACACACACACACACACACACACCTTTTAGATCCCATTTCTACTCTATATGTCAAAGCCTGGGTTAAAATAAAAGACATTAATTATAAGAAACACATATTAACAATTTAAAAAATAAATATGCTCATAAATAAATATAGTTTTATGTTTTATGGAGGCAGAAACAGAACGCTAATGCAAGTGTTAAAACACCTCCTGTCCTGCTCTCCATTTCTAACAGAAAGACAGTTTTCCTGGTAACAAAAATCGCCAACACTTCGACACTGTTCACGTCATTGTCTTGCTTAAAATCCTTTATTCTAGTCCTGGCAGCAGAGCCCTCATTACTCTCTCTTCCAGATTGATGGTAATATTCTGCCTCATCTGTACATCTGCTCCAACAACTTCCTTCCTTCCGCTGCTTCTCGTAGAAAATGCAGATTGATGGGGATAATTATCCTGTTAGACTCAGAGTGCTCTGTGCAGCTCTGACATGTGCCAGTCCTGATAGAAGAGGCAAACAGTGGATGTGAAAAGACAGTGTGTTAATAAAAATGTAAATAATAACCAACCCCCTCATGCACTTTCACGTTGGAACGATCCAACAAAGTTTCTCTGTCCTCCCCCTCTGTCTCTCTGCTTTCCATCTCCCTCTGTATACATTATGAACCCACGCCTGTTCGCCTTCACTTAGTGCTGTTCTCTCTGTGTGTGTGTGTGTCTGTGTGTGTGTGTGTGTGTGTGTGTGTGTGTGTGTGTGTGTGTGTGTGTGTGTGTGTGTGTGTGTGTGTGTGCAAAACGGGGGATTATGGACAATGTAGGTGGTGCAAGGCAAGCTGCTGGTAAAAAACTCTGATCCCCCGACCAATGCCCACTTGCTTTTATAAGATGAGCTCGAATACACACACACACACACACACACACACACGCACACGCACACGCACACGCACACACACACGCAGAGACTTAATAGATTGGAGAGCAGCAGTTTTCTTAACTCTGTTGAGCTTCTCTCCGGCTTTCTGAATCCATTATGAGTGTGTGTGTGTTTATGTGTGAGAGTGTGTATGTGTGTGAGTGTGTGAGTTGTATACATGATGTGTGGGTGTTACAGGATATGTGTCAACCTCTAAGTTTCACACCACAGTGTTTGTGTGTTTTTTCCTCTCCAACTTTCTCTCTCTTCTTGTCACCACATCACCGCTCTGACACCGAGAGATTTCAGCCATCACACGGTTTAAAGGGGGTGGACGGCCTAAAAAAAAATATTTTTTTCCGATGCCAACATGCGGCATATTATGGGGCATGTATGCAAAAGCTACGTAAAATAATCCTTGTGATACGACTTCCTTTCTTTATTTTACTTTTATTGGTTGCATGAAAGAAATGCATCTATTTATCTAATGTAATATACAGTATGTAATTGATCTTTTATTTCCAAGTAATTCTAGTTTAATTATGTGTATCAATTGAGTTGAGTGTTGAGTTTACTCTTATGTTTTATTATTTCCAACTAAACCCATATAACTTGAGAGTGGCATATAAAGTGAAATTAAAGAAACGCCACAATGTTGACGTTAGCCAATGCTAATGGGGATCCCAACAGTACAATATCTTGTTTTTCATTACTTCACATATTTTATTCCAATTCTATTTCTACGATTCCAACCATATTCAATGTAAATACTTCTATATTTTACTATATTTTTGAAATAGTTTGTTATCTGTTTTTTAAATTTTTGTTATAATTTGATGTATGCACCACAACACCAAGTCAAGTTCCTCGTATGTGTTAACCTACCTGGTAATAAACCTGTTTATGATTCTGAACAAAGATATAAAGTGAAGACAGCTTTATTTATCTCAAGTGTTTTACTTCCTAATCTCTCCTTTTACCCCCCGTCTGACCCTCTGTTTCTCTCTCTGTCTGTGTGTTTAGGTCGACTTGGAGCCGGAGGGGAAGGTGTTTGTTGTTATCGACCTGTCAGGCTCTTCCAGTGAAGGTAAGAACTCCAATTAAACAGTTTAGTTGAAAACTCAATTTTGATTGGTCAATTTGGTCCATTCCAGAGGTCTTCTATTTTTCGCTAACAGACCGTTGCTAAGGAGAGAAGACTGTTACTAAGGAGAGAAGACCGTTGCTAAGGAGAGTAGACCGTTGCTAGGGAGAAAAGATCGTTGCTAGGGAGAGAAAACCATTGCTAGGGAGAGAAGACTGTTGCTAAGGAGAGTAGACCGTTGCTAGGGAGAGTAGACCGTTGCTAAGGAGAGTAGACTGTTGCTAGGGAGAGTAGACCTTTGCTAAGGAGAGTAGAACGTTGCTAAGGAGAGAAGACCATTGCTAGGGAGAGTAGACCGTTGCTAGGGCGAGAAGACCGTTGCTAAGGAGAGTAGACTCTTGCTAGGGAGAGTAGACCTTTGCTAAGGCGAGAGGACCGTTGCTAAGGAGAGTAGACTGTTGCTAGGGAGAGTAGACCTTTGCTAAGGAGAGTAGACCGTTGCTAAGGAGAGAAGACCATTGCTAGGGAGAATAGACCATTGCTAGGGCGAGAAGACCGTTGCTAAGGAGAAAAGACCATGGCTAGGGAGAGAAGTGCTTTGACAAAAAATCCATAAAAAAATGTCATCTGTGGAAGCCGTAATACTGTAAAAAGCACGACCAATCATTTTAGCCGGCCCGGCTAAAATAACTGGATGGCCTACCTGCCTGTCAGCCTTCCATCGGGGCACAAACTTATCTCATGCCCTCATTGGTCATGTTCGCGTTCGTGTGTGTTGGAGGAGGGGCTCTGTAAGGAAGTGGCAGATTTTCTCCGGTTGTGTATTTTCAAATTCTACGCACTCGAGCTGGTTTCTCCGAAATTACCTACCCCACCTTTAAGACTAATAAATACAACAATATAAAAGTAGGTAAATAATAAAGACTAAGAAAACATTTAAAGGACGGGGTTGCTAATAAAAAGCTAATCTAAAAGATGTGTCTTTAGCTTTCGTTTAACAATGTCCACTGAGTCCTCTCTGATATTTCCTGGTGTCCCACTGTTTGGGAGCGTAGTGGATTAAAGCCACTATGGCGAAACTGTCACCAGTAAAGAAAAGAGAAAGAGAAATGTGTGTGTGTGTGTGTGTGTGTGTGTGTGTGTGTGTGTGTGTGTGTGTGTGTGTGTGTGTGTGTGTGTGTGTGTGTGTGTGTGTGTGTGTGTGTGTGTGTGTGTGTGTGTGTGTGTGTGTGTGTGTGTGTGGTGTGTGTGTGTGTGTGTGTGTGTGCGCGTGCGTGTGTGTGTGTGCGTGTGTGTGTTTGAAGTAAGAAAACTGTTGAGTCTATTTGTTATCAGTACAAAGCATCAGAAAGTTGATTTTGCAAGTTTCCTGTGTGTCTCTCGCAGTGTGAGACATGATGTCATTCAGCCAGGTTCATCAGTGAAATTATGTCACTGAGTTCAGTGTGTGTGTGTGTGTGTGTGTGCGTGTGTGTGTGTGTGTGTGTGTGTGTGCGTGTGTGTGTGAAGTAAGAAAAATGTTGAGTCATTTTGTTATCAGTACGAAGCATCAGAAAGTTGATTTTGCAAGTTTCCTGTGTGTCTCTCGCAGTGTGAGACATTACATTACATTGCATTTAGCTGACGCTTTTATCCAAAGCGACTTACAGTAAGTGCATTCGACCAAGAAGATGCAAACTTGAAGAAGACAGAATCATATAAGTACATCAGGTTTCATAGAGCCAAAACATTTCAAGTGCTACTCAACTAGCTTTAGATAAGCCTGTCCTTTATTAGTATATAAATGCTTTGTTAGTAGTTCTATCGCTCGAAGTGGAGTCAAAAGAGATGAGTTTTCAGTCTGCTCCGGAAGATGTGTAAGCTTTCTGCTGTCCTGATGTCAATGGGGAGCTCATTCCACCACTTTGGAGCCAGGATAGCAAACCCACGTGTTTTTGCTGATGGGAACTTGGGTCCCCCTCGCAGTGCGGGTGCAGCGAGCCGTTTGGCCGATGCAGAGCGGAGTGCACGTGCTGGGGTGTATGGTTTAACCATGTCCTGGATGTAGGAAGGGCCAGATCCATTCACAGCATGGTACGCAAGTACTAGTGTCTTGAAGTGGATTCTAGCAGTTACTGGAAGCCAGTGAAGGGAGCGGAGGAGCGGTGTGGTGTGGGAACATTTAGGAAGGTTGAAGACCAGACGAGCCGCTGCATTCTGGATGAGCTGCAGAGGTTGGATGGCACATGCAGGCAGACCAGCCAGGAGGGAGTTGCAGTAGTCTAGGCGTGAGATGACGAGAGCCTGGACCAGAAGTTGCGTCGCTTTCTGGGTCAGGAGGGGACGTATCCTTCTGATGTTGTAAAGAGTGTATCTGCAGCAGCGGGTTGTAGCAGCGATGTTTGCAGTGAAGTTTGTTATCTAGATTCCCAGATTCCTTGCAGTCTGAGTCGGGGAAACAACAGAGGGGCCGATGGTGATTGTTAGGTCAAGAGTGGGACACTCTTTTCCCGGAAGAAAAAGCAGTTCAGTTTTGTCAAGGTTGAGCTTGAGGTGGCGAGCAGACATCCACTGAGAGATTTCTGCTAGACAAGCAGAGATGCGTGCGACGACCTGGGTCTCTGAGCGGGGAAAAGACAGAATGAATTGGGTGTCGTCAGCGTAACAATGGTATGAAAAACCATGCGGGCTAATGACAGATCTGAGCGAGTTTGTGTACAGAGAG
>NW_022987664.1:135000-197500 GCF_902827165.1 Trematomus bernacchii | reverse complement strand
GCACAGGCACACGCACACACACACAGGGTTTTTGCAGAAACATGTTCTCTGGTTTCCGTCTGTCTTGTTGTATTTAAACAACATTTTATTTTATGGGTAAGGTTTGCACTATCCATGAAAATTGTCAAAATTACAATTTGGATAAGTGTAAAATTACATTCCAAGGAAGCACAATTATGTTAATGATGTGTTAAAATGTATATTGTATGAAGTAGAGTAGATATCCCGACCTACAAATATTATTCTGCAGACTGAATAAGCTTCTACTAATTTTGTTTTCTTGTTTTTGTGCACCTTGTCTGTATTCATATTGAATTGATTTAGTGGAATAAAACCCCCCCAAAACCTAAATTGTTTCATACAGATCCTCACTGCAGATCTGACAAAGTTACCAGAACTCAAAAAAATAAAACCTCCTATTACTTTAGTTCATTCACTTAAAAGTACAATAATTTCAGATCTTAATATTATCTATTAACCGCTAACAATCCACCTTTCTTCAAGTATTTGTGCTGCTTTGCTTTGAGCCGTTAACAATATGTTAGGTCATTGTTTTATGTGATTCATGCTGAGTTTATTCTCTGTTTGACTTTTAGGGGCGTCTTAGGAAAACAGGGCTACCAGTGTCAAGGTAAGATGGAGTTTTATATTCCATATTTTCGACTGAAGACACTTAAAAGATACACAACTGCACTTAAACATGTGTTACTTAAATCCATGTGTGTGTGTTTCTCTTGCAGTTTGCACCTGTGTGGTCCATAAACGCTGCCATGAACTGATCATCACTAAGTGTGCAGGGATGAAGAAGCAGGAGGACACAGTGGAGGAGGTACTCTTTAAAGTAGAGACACTACATACTGATATACACCTGAACATCAGCAGGAGAGGACTCTTTAAAGTAGAGACACTACATGCTGATATACACCTGAACATCAGCAGGAGAGGACTCTTTAAAGTAGAGACACTACATACTGATATACACCTGAACATCAGCAGGAGAGGACTCTTTAAAGTAGAGACACTACATACTGATATACACCTGAAGATCAGCAGGAGAGGACTCTTTAAAGTAGAGACACTACATACTGATATACACCTGAACATCAGCAGGAGAGGACTCTTTAAAGTAGAGACACTACATACTGATATACACCTGAACATCAGCAGGAGAGGACTCTTTAAAGTAGAGACACTACATACTGATATACACCTGAACATCAGCAGGAGAGGACTCTTTAAAGTAGAGACACTACATACTGATATACACCTGAACATCAGCAGGAGAGGACTCTTTAAAGTAGAGACACTACATACTGATATACACCTGAACATCAGCAGGAGAGGACTCTTTAAAGTAGAGACACTACATACTGATATACACCTGAACATCAGCAGGAGAGGACTCTTTAAAGTAGAGACACTACATACTGATATACACCTGAACATCAGCAGGAGAGGACTCTTTAAAGTAGAGACACTACATACTGATATACACCTGGACATCAGCAGGAGAGGACTCTTTAAAGTAGAGACACTACATACTGATATACACCTGAACATCAGCAGGAGAGGACTCTTTAAAGTAGAGACACTGATATACACCTGAACATCAGCAGGATAGGACTCTTTAAAGGGGACCTATCATGCAA
The DNA here is from genome assembly GCF_902827165.1 of Trematomus bernacchii. Lineage (NCBI taxonomy): Eukaryota > Metazoa > Chordata > Actinopteri > Perciformes > Nototheniidae > Trematomus > Trematomus bernacchii. The sequence continues at coordinate 195,851 of NW_022987664.1, read as the reverse complement.
AATGCACTTTTGTACGTCTTGTATACATGAATATGTGTCCCCGGTGTTCCAGGGAACTCACCAAGTGTCAGAAAACACAACCCTCTCTATTTTCCTCCATACCCAAATCTCTATAAAAGGGGCTGCAACGGATCTGATAAAAACTGATCCAGATTTGAACACTGTCCTGACGTCAGGACGGTGGTGCTACGGCTATTGGGCCAACTCCACCAATCAGGAGGAGACAGCCACGGCCATTGCCGTTCGAAAGCGCTGGAGACGCTGTAGTACATATGCCAGGCCTGTAGGTGGTGCTGTTCTCACTGAATCAGCCCTTGCAAAAACAGAGCTAAAAAATGTCAAATTGAGCAAAATGAGGCATGGCTAAAATGCATGATCTGTTTGGTATTTTGAAAAAAAAAAAGTATAAATATGCCTTATATAGGTATGGCCCTACACTATATTATTCAAATATAGCATGATAGGTCCACTTTAAAGTAGAGACACCACATACTGATATACGTGTGTCACATGTCTTCTGTCCGTCTCTCAGCCCGTTGGTTCTCAGAGGTTCAGCGTCAACGTTCCACACAAATTCAGGATCCACAACTTTAAAGTCCTGACGTTCTGCGATCACTGTGGTTCTCTGCTCTGGGGTCTGCTGAGGCAGGGGCTCCAGTGTAAAGGTAACAACAAACTGTGTGTCATCTATTCTACATGTTGTGAATGTTTTTAATATAAATACGATAATACTTTACTGTCTGATCAAGTCTGACATTTCTTCTTGCATCACAGCAAGGTTCAAGGTTCAAGGTTAGTTTATTTGTACAGCACATGTTAAGACACAGAGGAAATTCAAAGTGCTTCACATCGGCATTTAACACATAATAATTAAAAACAAAATAAACACACAAACAAAAACAAAAAAAGACAATTCATAAAAGCGTTAAAATAATGGTTGCAGCTAAAAGTGCAATGATAAGTAACGGTTAAAGGATCTCAGGATAGGCTGCAAGAAAGGGTTTTAACTTAATTTAAAGCAGCAGCTCCATTTGACATGACACAAGAGACATTTAACATAACATTACAATCAATGAAAGGACATATTTCTCAAGACCCTCTAACGTACATTTGACCTGGGTTTTAACTCAATGTAACTTAATTTAAATAAAGACACCTTTTACCATACCTGTTGTGAAGACCTGGACCTAAGAAGTTTTATTGAAAGTAATAAGAATAATAATAAATTTTATTCAACAACACTTTAAAAACAACGTCATCTCAAGGTGCTTCACAAATCTATGAGGAGAATAGAGAGTAAAACAAAAAGTTATCTAAGGAACATATTGAGGGTCTTACCGTGTGTGTGTGTGTGTGTGTGTGTGTGTGTGTGTGTGTGTGTGTGTCAGTGTGTAAAGTGAACGTGCACAGGCGCTGTGAGAGTAACGTTGCCCCTAACTGTGGAGTCGACGCCAAAGCAATCGCTAAAGTCCTCTCTGACCTCGGAGTGACGCCGGACAAAATCTGCAACAGCGCTCTGAGGCGGAAAAAGGTACAAACATCTCATATTTATATAAAATAAAATAAATATACTGGCGTTTAAAAAGTCCATACTCCACAACCATCATAGATCAAACAAGATGAAATGAATGTATTATTATAACTAGGCCGATGCTGCATTTATGTGGTTCTTTATTTCTGAAGTTGTATTATATAATTGTATAAAATGTACTGGGTCCCCCCCCCCCCCCCCCCCCCCCCCTTACGGCAAATATCTGCTGTACAATGGAAGCTTGTTATTTAGGGGAACAACTCAAGCCCCCAGGAAGTGTGCCGGACTGTGATGAAAATATTCGTTGTGTCCAAACGGCGGTACTACAATTTCCGTATCAGTCTGTGACGTCACCCGGCCCAGACTTTTCCCCATTGACTAACATGGGGAAAGAGACGTCTGTAAATCGGTGGATAATTATTTTTTAAGTAAATAAACTACCCAGTATGAACTATTCTATAGCCCTTATTATAATCATTAAGTCCTTAAAGTTGTAAAATGCACTAAAAGCCGAATCTAGATTTATTTTCTGTCTCAGAAAATAAAACCCTCTCTCTTTTCCTCCGTACCCAAATCTCTAAAAACGGGGGAACAACGGAGCTGATCCAGATTTGCGTCCGATATGACGTAATATCTGAAATGTGGACCCACGGCCCAATCAGAAACGTTGCTATCAGAAACAATGCCCGACTGTTTTGGACGTAATATGGTCGGTGTTTACATTAGCATCGCTAACACTCAGAGCTAACCTGTACTGGAGAGCATGTGTGTGAAGAAGCAGGAAATAAAAAGGAACTCACCTTGTGGTATAACCGGCAAGAGAGAAAGCCTTTGAGCTCCATACTGTTTCAGAGAGAATCCTTGATAATCCATGATATGGCGTTTCATCACGGCAGTATTTAGTTTAGACAGTAGCTGCCGGGTCCCGCATGAGCTCAGACCCCTCATTTTAGATTATCAATTCTATTTTTAAAAAAAAGCTTTATACCCCAAATCATCACTTTTGAAACAGGAAGTGAAATAGAGGGATATGAGGCATGGCTAGAATGGGTGATCTGTTTGGTATTTTGAGCAAAACACTTCATCGACATGTTTTCTATGTATTTTCATATATCTGAGACCTATGCTATTGCCTAAAAACAGCATGATAGGTGACCTTTAACTTTTGTTCTTTCTTATGAAGCACTTTGTGAGTTTTATTTCTGTGAAAGGTGCTATACTAAATAAACGTATTATTATTATTATTATTATTACATAATTATTATTATAATGAGTGTGTGTGTTTCTGAAGCTGCTGCAGAGTCAGGAGTCCCGACCTCAGATATCCGGGACGACAGAGACTGAAGACGATCGTTCGAGGTCGGCTCCAACCTCCCCATGTGACCCGGGTAGATAATACTCTCCATCACACACATCTCACACACATCTCACACACATCTCACACATCTCACACACATCTCACACATCTCACACACACATCTCACACACATCTCACACACATCTACACACATCTCACACACATCTCTCAAACATCTCACACATCTCACACACATCTACACACATCTCACACACATCTCTCAAACATCTCACACATCACACACACATCTCACACAGATCTCACACACATCTACACACATCTACACACATCTCACACAGATCTCACACACATACTGTATACACACATCTCACACAGATCTCACACACATCTCACACACATCTCACACACATCTACACACATCTCACACACATCTCACACACATCTCATACACATCTCACACACATCTCACACACATCTTACACACATCTACACACATCTCACACGCATCTCACACACATCTCACACAGATCTCACACACATCTCACACACATCTCACACACATCTACACACATCTCACACACATCTCACACACATCTCATACACATCTCACACACATCTCACACACATCTTACACACATCTACACACATCTCACACGCATCTCACACACATCTCACACACATCTACATACATCTACACACATCTCACACACACATCTACACACATCTCACACACATCTACACACATCTCACACACATCTACACACATCTCACACACATCTACAAACATCTCACACACATCTACACACATCTACACACATCTACACACATCTACACACATCTCACACACATCTACACACATCTCACACACATCTACACACATCTACACACATCTCACACACATCTACACACATCTACACACATCTACACACATCTCACACAGATCTCACACACATACTGTATACACACATCTCACACACATCTCACACACATCTCACACACATCTCACACACATTTCACACACATCTCACACATCTCACACACATCTCACACACACACATCTCACACACATCTCACACACATCTCACACACATCTCACACACATCTCACACACATCTCACACACACACATCTCACACACATCTCACACCATCTCACACTACCATCTCACACTACCATCTCACACTACCATCTCACACTACCATCTCACACACATCTCACACACACATCGCACACACATCTCACACACATCTCACACAGATCTCACACACATCTCACACAGATCTCACACACATCTACACACATCTACACACATCTCACACACATCTACACACATCTACACACATCTACACACATCTCACACAGATCTCACACACAACTCACACACATCTCACACACATCTCACACAGATCTCACACACATCTACACACATCTACACACATCTCACACAGATCTCACACACCTCACACACCTCCCACACACCTCACACACATCTACACACCTCTCACACACACCTCACACACATCTCACACATCTCACACACCTCACACACCTCACACACATCTCACACACCTCACACACATCTCACACACCTCACACACATCTACACACATACTACCCCCTATATGATTGTTTACGTTCCTCTGCCCTACAGGCATGTTTTCATTGTTTGTCTGTTTTCCTTTGTGCACGTTGACAGGATTTTACTCCAAAATCTCATTGTATTTTTTTATATAATGACAATAAAGGCTTTCAATTCTCTTCTGACGGAGCCTGGGATTCATATTTGCACTGTAGCTTCTGTGCAAATGACAATAAAGACCTTCGAATAATTGAATCACTGAACTGAATGACACCTAAAACTAAATACACCAGCATTAACTGTACACTGTGTTGTCTCTGTGCAGATGTGAAGGAGCTGGAGAACATCCGGAAAGCTCTTTCCTTCGATCACAGGGGGGAAGAACATAAGAAACACTCCCTCTCCTCCCCCCAATCTGTGGACACGGTGACGGAGGGGAGTCATGGAGGAGCCGGAGGAGAACGGGAGAACGGAGACCTCAAACGTCATGTTCCGGAAATGAAACGGCTGAATTTGCACGACTTCCTGTTCATCAAAGTCCTCGGGAAGGGAAGCTTCGGGAAGGTGAGAGAGGGATTACATTTCTGTCTGTTATCACTCTATCATTCCTCTTCTACTATGACCTGCTCTATGAGAGAGAGGTGGGGGGGGTGCTAACATGCATATGGATCAGAGGAAATCACCATCATCTGTTGAGTCTTGAGTGAAAGAGAGAGGGAACATCCCAAGTCTCTTTCTGACATTTCCTTTGCTTTAACTGGAAGTTCACTAGTAAGGACGTGCTTCCAGTCGATCTGAAGACAAGCCCTCAAGATGGTACCTAGTGAAAGAAGAGTATGCTGGAAATAAAATAGAAAGAGAAAAGGGGAGACCAGAAGAGGGGATGAAAAGATAAAGGGTCGAAAGGATGAAGGGAAGGAGGGATGAAGGGAATGAGGGGAGGGATGAAGGGAAGGAGGGATGAAGGGAAGAATGTGTTAAGGGAAGGAGGGATGAAGGGAAGGAAGAATAAAGGGAAGTAGGGATGAAGGGCTGAAGGGAAGGAGGGATGAAGGGCAGGAGGGCTGAAGGGAAGAATGTGTTAAGGGAAGGAGGGATGAAGGGAAGGAGGGATGAAGGGAAGGAGGTGTTAAGGGAAGGAGGGATGAAGGGAAGGAGGGATGAAGGGCAGGAGGGCTGAAGGGAAGGAGGGATGAAGGGCAGGAGGGATGAAGGGAAGAATGTGTTAAAGGAAGGAGGGATGAAGGGAAGGAGGGATGAAGGGCAGAAGGGAAAAAAGGAAGGAGTTAGTGAGGACCTAACTTCCTTTGTTTTGGTAAAACATTTGGAAAACGGTCCCAAAGCTTTTTTTTTGTCGTTGGAGAAACGAAGATTGATCCCCATGGAGCAACGAACCACAAACACACCCTTTTGGAAAATCTTTTCCTAGCCTAAAGGAGCCCTTATCAGTCATATTATCAGATGTTGATTGGACACTGCGGATGATCAGCTGATACAATATCTGCAGTTTATCTTGGTGTGAAGACAGATAACAGATTAAACTCAAATGAATCACCCGTCATCTGATACTGTTCTCTTCATTAAATGACTGATCATCCTGTTAAAATATCTGATGATACTCTCAGGCTGGAGCCACACGGAGACGATAAGGAAAACAAACCGAATTCGATATCAAAAAAGTCTTCAGTCAGTGGTCAGCATGGTCTGACCATGCTACAGCAGTGAGCAGCAGAGGTGGGGCTATTGCGTCATCGTTATCAGGAAATGATCGTATAGGGCGTCGACACGGAGCCGTTTGGCCCCCCAGAGCGTTGCGTCCGCAGATCTATCCACCTTGGGACCCGTTATCGTTATCTGCGTTTCCCTGTCGGCCTTGTGTGGCCGAACCGTATAAGATAGAGAACTGTAGCGGATACGACCCGTTTCGTCTCCGTGTGGCTGCAGCCTCAGATGTAATGTTTGTGACCAGCGTGCGTATGTGTGTGTGTTCAGGTGATGCTGGCGGAGCTGAAAGGCAGCGATGAGGTCTACGCGGTGAAGGTCTTGAAGAAAGACGTGATCCTGCAGGACGACGACGTGGACTGCACTCTGACGGAGAAACGCATCCTGGCCCTCGCTCGGAAACACCCGTGCCTCACCCAGCTGTTCTGCTGCTTCCAGACCAAGGTACACACACACATCACTTCATTACATTACATTGACTTACATGCATTTCCTGGAGACTTATCCTAACAAACACATGCCTAACCCTTACCCATTACATTACATGTCACTTGTATCCAAAGCGACTTACATACTCAATACTGTGGACAATCCCCACAGGAGCACTTTGGGGTGAAGTGTCTCAGGGACACAACGACATGCTGACTGCAGTGGGGTTTGAACCTGTGACCCCCTGATCCGAACAGCAATGCACTAGTCCACTGCGCCACACGCCTTACCCTTACCCTAACCCTAACCAAGTTAACCACCCTAAAATTAATGATTCTCCTCATGGGGACCTCCAATGTGTCCCCATGAGGGAGGCGAGTCCCCACACGTGACTGTAATGCTAGGCCACACACACACACACACACACACACACACACACACACACACACACACACACACACACACACACACACACACCACCAGAGGGCACCATCGGACCTTTAAAGCCTCCATTGATGATGTATTTATAATTTAAAAGTGTGTGTTCGGTACAATGATAAATATAAAGGGTCACCAGAGGATAAAAGTGATAACAGGGATTTCAAAATATGTAACACAAACGTTTCTTTTCCATCTTTATCCTCTGAAACACCTGAACATTAAACATCCTCAGGCCTCAAAAAACGTTAGTATATTAGAATAAGAAGAAAAACATCTCACACCTGATTCCACACTAAGATGTAGGACCGGTAGACTATACATCTAATTAAATCAAAAGGAAAATAAGTGTTTTTTAAGTTCTTGAGTAAATGTACTTTAAAGCTACTGTCCACCACTGCCCTTCAAATGTCAAATATGCCACAGTTAGAGGTCCATTTGATTCTCGTTTTTCGTCATAATAAATTATTACCCATCAATTAAATAGCTTTAGTTTTAGTTTTTGCATTTATAAAGGCAAAAGGAGTGAATCAGTAGAAACACTTTAGACAAAGTTTAGAAGTTGTGAACCATTTCTCCCAGTGACGTCAAAATCCCACTCTGAATGTTGGATTGCATTTATCTATCGTAAAAATACGCAACACGACGCGCAGTGAAAAAGTTACAGCAGATCTTCTGATTTTTCAAATCTCTAAAAACGGGGGAACAACGGAGCTGATCCAGATTTGCGTCCGATATGACGTAATATCTGAAATGTGGACCCACGGCCCTATCAGAAACATTGCTATCAGAAACAATGCCCGACTGTTTTGGACGTAATATGGTCGGTGTTTACATTAGCATCGCTAACACTCAGAGCTAACCTGTACTGGAGAGCATGTGTGTGAAGAAGCAGGAAATAAAAAGGAACTCACCTTGTGGTATAACCGGCAAGAGAGAAAGCCTTTGAGCTCCATACTGTTTCAGAAATAATCCTTGATAATCCATGATATGGCGTTTCATCACGGCAGTATTTAGTTTAGACAGTAGCTGCCGGGTCCCGCATGAGCTCAGCCCCCTCCTTTTAGATTTTGTATCAATTCTTTTTTTTTTAAGGCTTTATACCCAAATCAGCACTTTTGAAACAGGAAGTGAAATAGAGGGATATGAGGCATGGCTAGAATGGGTGATCTGTTTGGTATTTTGAGTAAAACACTTCATACTGTAGACATGTTTTTTATATATTGTTATATATCTGAGACCTATGCTATTGCCTAAAAATAGCATGATAGGTGACCTTTAATACATCTTTATATTTTCTAATTTGATTATATTTCTATTTTTGGTCCTTGTCTTACAATACCATTTATCTTATGTATGCATCACACACACCAAAGAAAAGTCCTCGCATTTCTGAACCTACTTTGCCTGTTTCTGATTACGATTAGAACTACTATATGAGATGCAATTACCAAATTATATTACTAGCTATAGCGGATAAATGGTCAACCATAATCAGATAAATAAAATATTAGGATTATTATATGTTAGATATGTTTGTATGTTGGGTTTTATAACTGTTCTTTGTTTGATACGGATTACTTCTAGCTGTGCAAGATACGATTTAAGAGCTAAAGACTTCTCTAAAATGTTCAAACGTTATTGTTGCCTCCATTACTCCTCTCAAAGGTAACCCTCAAAGTCTTGTTTTGTTCACACCTGTGCAGCGCTCAGCACATCGTGTACCTGCTGCTTCAGAAACTCATCAAACTGGAAACTGGACACAGCTGTGCAGTAGTGTACTGACACACACACACACACACGCACACGCACACGCACACACACAAGCACACGCACACACACAGACACACAGACACGCACATACACACGCACACGCACACGCACACACACACACACACACACACACACACACACACACACACACACACAGACACACACATACACACACACACATACACACATACACACGCACACGCACACACGCACACGCACACACACACACACACACACACAGACACACACACGCACGCACGCACACACACACACACACACACACACACACACACACACACACAGACACACACGCACACGCGCACACGCACACGCGCACACGCACACGCACACGCACACACACGCACGCACGCACGCACACACACACACACACACACACACACACACACACACACACACACACACACACACACACGCCGCAGGAACACTTATGTAACGTACGATAGACAAAACAAGAAGCGCCCGAGGAGCTGCTGGGCGTTTAAAGCTCCTCTTTGTGTGGCGGTCTGTCATCGTCCTCTTAATGTACGGAGGGACAAATTAGCCGAGGAGGGGAGATTAGTGTGAATGAAGAGAAGGGAAATAAAGCTCAAGGCCTTCAGAGTTAAGGCCCAGATACACCAGGCCGAAATCGTCCGTCTTCGGTTGTCTGACGACGAAGCGTGCCCTGTCGCCCAAAGTCAATTTGGTGTGTCCCGAACCCTCGGCCGTGACACGCCTTATTTGGCCTTTCACGGTCGACACATGGCCGATTCAACATGTTGAATCGGCCGGGTGTCGGACACAAGCTATCGGGCCAAGAAACCACTCTGATCAGCTGTTCAGCTAGCAAATGAGAAGCAAAACGGAAGTGAGGGACGTAAACAAACGATTTAAGAAGGCACAGGACAGCAGCTAAACCCCAGCAGGTGATACTTAAAGACATCAAACATAGCCCTTAAATGTCCTCTCTTACCTCCCACACATAGCAGGGACATCTCTGATATTGGCGGGAGCGTCCCCGGCTGTCCTCTGCTGAGAGCTCCGTGATTTGTTTGGTCAAGTCCGGTTTTTCATCTCATCGGTTTATTTGTCAGTATAAAGTTGCAGGATTAGTCTCAAGTACCTCAACATTGTCCTTAAGTACAGTGTCTAAGTAAATGAGATACTGTCTACTGCTGTTCATTTACCTATTGTGAGTCGCCTCGGAAAAAAGCATCACATGGAAATGTAAATTTAGCAAGAAGTGGCCATTATTACATTACATACATTACTATATTGCTGACTCAATAAACTACACACCCGCAAGAACACTGCGATCATCAGATGCAGGTCTATTAACTGTGATTTTATAGTATGTCTGCACTTTATGTGCTCATTTCATCATTCATGTATTTTTATATTCTACTAAAACTGAATCTAACCATAAACAAGGTGGCCTGTTGGGATATATATATATAATATATCTGCATTATTTTACTATAACCAATACTAATGCTAGGGCTGCAACTGACAGTTATGTAGGCACATTGTTATTGTTTCTTATCGCTGTGTGATTAAAAGAATAAACACAAATAGCAGGATAGGCAATGCAAAACCTTATTTCGTACCTTCATACACACATAACACAACATTAGAATGAGCTTTTATCAACGCCTACATGATGATAACCTGTCAACATGACAGGAAAATGAACAGGTCGTTTTGTTCGTTTTGTAGCTGATATTTCGACACTAAGACGGTGGACGAGAGTGAAAATGGAACGCACACGCTATTTGTTGTTTGTTTATATCACAGTCTGTTCTTCTTCTCTGTCTTCCGGTTGTTGCCTATTTTGAATAACGAATACACACTACCGCCGCCTGCTGGTAAGGAGAGTTATTGCCACTCACGCATGCGCAGTTCGTACGTGCTCGGCTGAAGTCTTTGCGGTGTGTTCCAGTGCGACACATGGCTAAGACGCAGGAGAACTCGTCGACGCAACAGTCGGCGTCGGTGTCGGCGAGTTCTCTGGTGACTGCCTGGTGTGTCAGGGCCTTTAGAGAACGCTCTCTGGAAACTGCTCCCAGTCTAAAAAAAACACGAATTACATCAATTAATCAACAGGTCCATTTCAAGAGAACCTACAGTATTCTGCTTCTGGAGGTTTTCCCTCTCCTGAAGTTATCTAGGTGTTAGTGCATGTGAATGGTCTGTAAAGGCTAAAATCCCAAAGTTCCAGACCAGGCTAAGGGGCGGGACATCTCTAAGCAGGTTGACCAATCACAACAGAGCCGGCCAGCTAACCAATCAGAGCAGACTGGGCTCTGGTTTCAGACAGAGGGTGAAAAGAGGTGCTGCAGCACAGGCAGTATGAGAAAGATAAAGAGCTTATACTGTAGTCCTCTTACTCTAACACGTGTTTAGTGGCATATTTGACATCTAAAGTGCAATTTAGTACAAGGTTAAGTTACTTCAGTATTTACATTTACTGCTTTCTACATCTACTTATCAACAACTGCACAATTGTTTTATGCATTACATTTGGACGTAACAACGTAACAGGCAGTATGAGAAAAATAAAGATCTTTCTGAACATTAATATCCTCTTTATCACAATGAGAAGTTTTGATTCGCTCTGAGAAGTGACTATAAATGAGTTCTCTCTTATTCTAATAACTGTTAAATGGAGTTGCATCACATTAAACTATAGTTCTGTTATTCTAACGAGTGGGTAGTGAAATCTCTCCATTGGGTAGGTAACAGTAAAGCAAACTAAAGAGACTTAAAACTCAGTATAAGTTATTGTGCTCATTCAGAGTTGATGAAGGGCTGAGAAATGGGTGCATCCCATTTCTCAGCCCTTCATCAACTCTGAAGTCTTCAGACGGATGTTTTTCAGTGAGAGTCAAACAGCGAGGGCAGGACGCTTTGTTTATTTTCTCAGACCGCTCGAGTCTAATGATGGCGTCTCCTGTTCAATTTATTTATTCCTGTTATTTTCCTCCGAACAACACACACAAATATGTGCAGAGGGGGGGAGGAAGGGGTGAGACAGAGAGAGAGAGAGAGAGAGAGAGAGAGGAAGAAAGAGAGACAATGTTTTCAGATCACATTTTTATTTTTATCTCATTCCTTTTTCTCTTTGTTTTTCCTCCTTTTTCTTTTCATTTCAGACTCACTGACACACACACACACACACACACACACACACACACACACACACACACACACACACACACACACACACACACACACACACACACACACACACACACACACACACACACACACACACACACACACACACACACACACACACACACACACACACACACACACACACACACACACACACACACACACACACACACACACACACACCACACACACACACACACACACTGATTGGGAGGGTGTTCTTGGACCAAACAAAGGCATTGTGCCTCTTATATAACGGCTGCGATGGTTATCAGGGAAGTGATGTGTATTCCATATGCCGTGTAACCCCCCCCACCCTTTCACTTCCCCACACACACATAAGACTCAATATGATTACAGTAAACAAACCCCCATTTACATTGTGTTTACGGAATATGATCTCTGTCTCTCTCTCTCACGCACGCACGCACGCACGCACACACGCACATACACACACACATACACACACACACACACACACACGCGCACCCACACACCCACACACCCACACACACACACACACACACACACACACACACACACACACACACACACACACACACACACACACACACACACACACACACAGCACGTAGCACGGTTTAAGCGGGCCGGGCCAAACCCGGCTCAGGGCTACTTTTTCACCTTTTTTCTGGCCCTCCAAAATCGAGGATCTTACCGGGCCAGCAACCGGGCTGAATATGCTAAACTAGTGACGTAAACACTCTCGACTGCTGAATGGTCAAAGAGAATCGCTGGCAAGGGGGCTACAACTACAACAAAATGAACATATTTGACCGTGATTTAATTGTAATACACGTTTCAAAATGATGCCGAAGTAACAACATACTGATACCGGTCTGCAGACAAGACGGCAGTTGAAAAACCTTTTAAAATGCGTGTTTTCTGAATGGAGATCGGATCGATCAGGCTAAGCTAACGTTGTATATGCTCCGTCCACACTCACAACAACGGCCTATACAGACATAAATAAAGCAGCGACTGTATTCACCATGACACAGGCAGTCTGTGGTTTGTACTTCTTTAACTTTTGTCTAGTTTCTGAACAGATATGAGGAGCTGTGAGCTCTGAGTGCTAACAGCTAACGGCTGATGTTATGGTTTTGTGGTTCGCATTGAAGATGACGGTCACAGCAAGTCATTACAACAACAGAGAACACGGAGGAAGCAGCAGACGAAGATACATCGTGAATAATAAAGTTTGTGGATATGCCTGGGATTTGTTGTGCAGTGGGCTGTGACAATAGTCGCCAGAGGAACCCCGGACTACAGTTTGTATCGATCCCCAAAGACGTAGACCGTCGTAATAAATGGCTGGCTGCCATCAGAAGGGACCACTGGCAGCCGACATCTAACTCCAGATTGTGCAGTCAACACTTTGTTTCCGGTAAGCTCTTCACTTATTGTTATATTTTTGTCAGAAATACGTTTTCAAAATACTTCAACATAGATAATTCAGTTGCCGAATAATAATTACCGTTAGCAGTGTAATGGTAACATAGCATGAGTAAAATATTCCCAGTTTTGAAAGGACTGCATTAGTTTTGCTCTGTGTTCCTTTACGCTTGAAACCGACTGAATTTGAATAAAAGACACATTTCTGGCAGAACATTGAGAAAGAAATTGCCGTTCTCAATATTATTGAATGCATGCCTTAAATTACTTGTGTATGTATATTACATGTATTATTGCTACTTTTACTTCAGTTAAGGATCGTAATACTTCTTGTCATTATCTTATTAGGAGGCCTATACACACATTAATATTCTACCATGTTTGCCTCTGTCTGCTTAGGAAGAAAACATGACAACCCCATGAGCCCTGACTACATCCCCAGCCTGTTTGCGCACACGTCAGCTGGACAGCGGCAGAGAAGCATCTATGCCACCAGCAGATTTGAGCATACTCAGCAGATGAAAAGGAAACGGACTGAGACTTTGGTTCCTGATAGTGACCATGAGACTGTGGCACCTCCCAGCACCAGTGATGCCACTGGGCTTGACATCACCTTAGTTGAACAGGTAGAATGTGTGAAAGATGACCGCAGTTACTCTCAAGCCATTCTTAGCTCAGGTATTGTGGAACCATGCTCAAATGCAGCCTGCCAAGCTACAGTCAAGGCATTGACAAACGAGTGTGCACGATTAAGAGCTGAGGTTAATTGTCTTAAGGACAAAGTTAATGTGCTGTCTTTCAATGAAGAAGCCTTCAAAGGAAATGATGAGATGGTACAGGAACTAACAGGCCTACCAAGCTATGCTAAAATGATGGTTGTTTTTGGTTTCCTGTCTGGGTTTGTGAAAGCCGGTCCAAGACTGACTCCCTTTCATAGCTTTTTATTAACACTGATGAGAATGAGGCTTAACTTACCTTTATATTTTTTTGTTTATCTTTTTCATATGTCTAAGAGCAGTGTTGTCAGAATGTTCAACAATACTTTAGATGTCATGTATGTCAGACTGTCACCACTTATATTTTGGCCCTCAAAAGATCAAATTCAGGTTAGTCTGCCCATGTGTTTCAGGGATAATTTTAGCAACTGCACTTCCATCATTGACTGTTTTGAAATTTTTGTAGAGAAGCCAAAGAATTTAAGGGCACGTGCACAAACATACTCCTATTACAAGCACCACAACACTGTAAAATATCTAATTTCTATAACACCACAGGGTGTTACATCCTTTGTGTCAAAGGGCTAGGGGGGACGCACAAGCGACAAGTACATTACAGAAAACTGCTCATATCTTGAGAAATTATCACCAGGAGATGTTGTTCTTGCTGATAGAGGCTTCAATGTGAAAGACACTGTGGGACTGTATAATGCACAATTGAAAATACCAGCATTCACCAAAGGCAAGCAGCAACTGCATCCACTGGAACTTGAATCCACAAGGGGACTTGCTGCCGTCAGGATCCATGTGGAAAGAGTCATTGGCCTGGTCAGGAACAAATACACCATCCTTCAGAGCACCATCCCGCTGTCTCTTTGCCAAGCAGCCACTCAAGGACAACCTACTTCCCTTGACAAGATGGTAACAGTTTGCTGTGCTCTTTGTAATGTCTGCCCATCTGTGGTACCCACAGAATAGATAGATACTATTTGTAAGTCGCTTTTGATAAAAGCGTTAGCTAAATGAAACAAAATGCTTATTGTGTATTCCCTTTTCTATGTATGTTGGATCTTCTCTCTATTATTTTTACAATTAATACATTAAAATGTCCAGTTTTGAACTAATAAACGTCACTTTATCCAAGTATTTGTTCTTTGAGGTTTTTTAAATACTCCTACTTATACTACAATGCATCTGCAAGTATTAGATACAGTTATTTATTGCACAATCTACAGTGAATGAATATGTAAGGTTAATGGGTACACAAAAACCTGACCATGAAGACAAAAGAAAAAGACCAGTGTCTGACAAGAAGAGCTTATTTATTGTCAGCTTCTTAATGTCCCCCAGATGTTTTGTCAGAGGTTGCAGTGGGGGAGAAGCGTGGCACAGTAAACCATTTACCCAACAACTCTGGTAGTATCCCCGTTCTGATGAAGTTTACCACCTTTGAATGGGCAACATCAAAAAATGCGCCATCAAACATGATGCGCTGTTTAAAATGTTCTTGAGGTGTCCACACAACAAAATCACAGAACATTACCTCTGCGACACGCATTTGTGCCTGCACTTGATACATATAGCTGTGATCCAGCTTTAGGCTCATCACACCTCCCTCAGGGACAGTCAGGCAGAACCGCGAGTCTTTGGTGCATTCAAGTAGACTGCGGTCTTTAGCGCTGAAAGGACACTTAATTTCTAAAATGCCAGGCTCATGGCAAGCACAGGTCACGATACCATCTGGGGATGCACCAATCCATGGCAGCTCTGGGTTAAGGATGAGCCCTGATGCTGCAACATTAATGTCTTCATGGTGATCTTGCATAGCCACCAGGTAAGACTTTTTGGCAGTGTCCTCGTTTTGTAAACCCCATCTGAGGAAAAGAACATGTTATTTTGAACATTTTGGAAAAAAACTCATCACTTTAAAAAGTCCCTAAAATACTGTTATTAGAATGTTAATATCTTGTTTTACCCTCATAATATCTAGTTACTCCATTATTGTCTTTATTCATGATGAAGTAGTGGAAAGAATGTATGATTTAGTCTTGTTGCCTAAATGTATATACCTGGTCGCTTCAGTGGAAAACTGAGAGGAGCGAGGATAGCAAACTCTTTTAATCAAAGACGAAGAGCTCTCTGTCTTGGCTGCCTCATGGAAGGATGACGCAGTAACTCTCCCTGCTCTCTGCTCAAACCAGACCCTCGACCTACTCTGTTTCCTGGTCTTCTCCTCAACTAACAAACACTCAAAAAGAATTGAACTATCAAAAGAGCTGTAATTATCAGAAAGCAGTGAAGTTATTCTTGTTGATGTTTAGGATTTAGCATTGTGACACGCTTTTATTTTACCGTAAGCCATTTCTATTTCTTACCTGCTCTGGTGTGAGATTCAGCTCCTCAAAGACTTTGGCACCCTCCTCTAGCAGTGCAGGCAAATCCAGTACAAGTCTGCTGCTTTGATACAGACTGGTAAGGGGTGTTGGCAGATCCAGTTGTACAGTCTTTGGCGTGTATCTGTGGGAATGGCCTTCAATGACCGACAGGATATCACTTTTCTTGGGCTTTGTCTCTTGTTCTTCACTTTGGTGGAGTTGTTCACAGAATAACTTGAAATCATCAGCAGATGGTCTCATGTGCTGAAACAGGTCTTCGGTTTGAACTTGTTCTTTGATGGCGAAGATGTTCGACACCTCATCGTACTTCACCATTTTAGTGCTAGGCTGTGTCCATGTGCATGGCTTCTCTGTGCATGTCTGGTTTTCTCTCTTCTCAACAGCAGCCAAAACTGTAAACATAAGTGCTGCTGCGTGGGAACAAACCTCTCCTAACCCTGCCATGCATGTACAATGCGCCATCACCACTGTCCCGTCCTCCTGCACCACAATCCATGGAGATGTTGGTTTGCTGTTCAAAGCCTGGGAATGATTGACCTGTTAAGTGAAAAATGCAGTACATTAATTTTGTCATATGAAAGCTAAACTCTCCTGAGCTTGTACAAATGTAAGATTCAAAGGTTTATTGTCAAATACAATAGCTACAGCGCAGATTGGCATTTCATATCTGAAGTCCCAGGCTGCTCCAAAAGTAGGCTACAACATACAATATCCTTAAGACATCAAAAAACAAGTAAAGATAGAGCAACGCGAAATATAACAATAGTGCAAGTGACAGAGAATCGTGAAATAAACATGGACCTCTTGCAATTTGTCATTGAAAGAAGAGTATGTTGCTTTAAAACAATATATATAGCTACTGTAGCTGCCAGCTGGAGTTATGATGTTAGCTAGAAATACCATATGCTAGCAACTGGCTAGCAAGCTAACATCATCACTTTAGACATAAATACAACTATAATAACACGTTTTATGATTGTTGGTAAATTACTTACCTTCGCTGTGATCACATGTAGGTGTGTCTTCCACACATGCCATATCTTGGTGTCGTTCACCCACCCGGCAACGGCGTATTGATATGCATCTGTGCTCTTAAAAGCCTTCAGGCTCTCTCCGGTGAATGGAGATGGATTGTGAACAAGATAAATATATATGTCGGGAAAAGTTAGTTGGGGAAGACACTTAGCAGAATTCAATAAACAAAATACAGTTGGGGGCAACAAATAGGGATCGCATCCAATAATCGCCGTCTTTACCAAATATCTCTCTCTCTCTTTCCCGTTTAAATGCGCTGTGTTTGCTGCCATGACGAGTGTAAACAAACTGTGAGAGTCGGTCACAAAGATGGCGGCGGGCATTCCGGAAATGACGTACTTGGTACCTATGAATATAATGCTGGGCCTTCAGCCACCATGATCACATCGACTCCGAGATTAATTAGCGTGATCATGAATTTCTGTGTTTACCACTGTTATACAACATAAAACTGGCTGATACACGGCTTAGTGGAATGCTCCATTCTAATTGGTCAATGAGTACATCACAGAGGTTGTTAATCTTCGCTAACCGGACCATAACAATGTAGAGGGCTGAGCAGAAAACACAGAAATAGAGATTGTCTTGAAGGCATTTGCATTGTTTTTTGTCTTTTTATCTCATGGATTAGTATAATACTCGATGCTGATTTGTCAATTTCTAACATTACGCAGTCTGCTATTGCTCGCTAGCAGACCGTTGCTAAGGAGAACAGACCATTACTAAGGAGAGCAGACCGTTGCTAATGAGAGCAGACTGTCGCTAAGGAGAGCAGACTGTTGCTAATGATAGCAGACTGTTGCTAAGGAGGATCGAGGGACTGTGTACAGTCATATCAATCCGCAGAAAGAAGTTCCGGTTACTTTAACGTCAGCTGTGGACAACACACATCAGTTTATATCCATCAAAAAAACACAGAGGAATACTTTTTGAATATTTATCTCTTATTCTTCAGGAACTTATCAATATTCCAATTACTTGTTTATAGACCATTCCGCACTATTTATATTATATTATATTTTATTTTATTTACTTGCACTATTATCTGTTTTATTGTGTTGCACTTTTAGAGGAGCCTGTGACCTCAGATTTTCATTGTCATAAGTACTCTGTAGCTATGTACACATGACAATAAAAGCCTTGAATCATGAAGTAAACACTTAATCAGTTCTCATTATTAAATCAAAATTGTGAGTCAAGTAATTGGTTTTATAGTATCAAGCCATGTAGTACGCAGGAAAATGTGCAGCGAGGCGGTCATTTTTTAAAAAGAACACCGACAGGGTGAGCAACATGTTTGTTATACTTGTTCTTTTTACAAATACCTGTATCCTTTAAGAACACTGTATTTAAAAAAAAGTCTTTGTACTTTGGGTGACCTATGTCCTACCCCCGCCCTCCCTGCTGTTCTTCTTAATCGACTGTGGGATCGCAGTCGTTCCCCTATCGGCCTAATTACCGCCAAGAAATGTAAATAACATTATACAACAGTAGCGCCGGCCTCATTCTGCTCGGCACACAGAGGCAGGAGAGGAGGGAAGAACGAGGAAATGGAGAGAGGAGAAAGAAGCACATTTATGTAACCTTTTTTTGTTATATACGATTGTCTTTTATAGGCAGCCCGTAAAGATAAGACATGATTGAGGATAATATGTTATATCTAGGCAAGGGAAACACTGAAGCCGTTCTTTTTTTGGTTTGTAAAAATGTAATTAGCGATGTCGGCAGGTTTCTCAAATCAAAGTTGAAGATATAACTTTTTGACTTTGAAAATACTGACAGACCTTTACGGTAAAGGATTAGGGCCACATGTGATTTAATTGTTTAGATCTGGTCAAAAGTGCATTTCTTTTTTGAGTTCTGAGATTAAAGTCATAATTCTGACATTTGTTTAAAGATTTCTGACTAATTCTCACTGCCTTTTTCTGTATAATAAATAAAGGTTTTGAAGGGGACCTATCATGCAAAATGCACTTTTTGATGTCTTGTATACATAAATATGTGTCCCCGGTGTGTCAGGAGACTCACGCAGCGTCAGAAAATAAAACCCTCTCTCTTTTCCTCCGTACCCAAATCTCTAAAAACGGGGGTACAACGGAGCTGATCCAGATTTGCGTCCGATATGATGTAATATCTGAAATGTGTACCCACGGCCCTATCAGAAAGTTGCTATCAGAAACAATGCCCGACTGTTTTGGACGTAATATGGTCGGTGTTTACATTAGCATCGCTAACACTCAGAGCTAACCTGTACTGGAGAGCATGTGTGAAGAAGCAGGAAATAAAAAGGAACTCACCTTGTGGTATAACCGGCAAGAGAGAAAGCCTTTGAGCTCCATACTGTTTCAGAAATAATCCTTGATAATTCATGATATGGCGTTTCATCACGGCAGTATTTAGTTTAGACAGTAGCTGCCGGCTCCCGCATGAGCTCAGCCCCCTCCTTTTTGTTTTTATCAATTTCTTTTTTTTTTAAAGCTTTATACCCAAATCAGCACTTTTGAAACAGGAAGTGAAATAGAGGGATATGAGGCATGGCTAGAATGGGTGATCTGTTTGGTATTTTGAGCAAAACACTTCATAGACATGTTTTTTATATATTTGTATATATCTGAGACCTATGCTATTGCCTAAAAATAGCATGATGGGTCCACTTTAAGTCGAAGTCCTACATGGACCGTGCTACTATTATATTCCAAAAAAATAAAAATAATAAGATAATTATTATTCAAATTACATGAGCTCAAGGAGTCACATAAATAAATAAAAAGTTAATAATAAACACTTGCATTTGGGTATACACAGGGCAGATATGGTGTAGGGGTTTAATGGCTTTCTACTAATTTGAGGGTCAGTGGTTTGATCCCTAGACCCTGCAGTTTACATCCAATTAATAGTGTTTGTGTGTTCTAGTGGATGTGCATTATGACTAATTCTCACTGCCTTTTTCTGTCAAATAAATAAAGGTTTTAAATGACTAATATACTGTAGGCTATGTGTTGCCCCACACTTCAACACAGTTGGTCATTATGCTGCTATCTCCTGGTTTACCGGATTATCACTATACACACTATACATGTAAAGTTAACCCACAAACTTTAACATAACAAAAATTAGGAATTATTCTTATTTAGATGCAATCAATCAAGGAAAAACAGGGACAGCTTGTCGGGGATGGTATGATGATGATTATGATGATGATGATGATGACAGGACAGATGAGAGAGGAAGTGTTTTTAATGGATCTGTAATTGGTGAACATCAGAGGAAGCAGACACAAGACTGGTGCATTAATGATGCTTTGTTCTTTAGTGCTGAGACAGGAAGACAGATGTTTAGACAGAGGAAGACAGACGGACAGAGAAAGAGAAATCAAATGACAGATGACAGAAAGCAGAGATGCTACTCCCCCTTTCAGAGCACCATGGATCCTGTGTTTAATATGTGTTTTCAGTGGTGCAGAAAAAGCCTTTAAGCTCTTCAGGTTTGCTTGTCTATTTGTGTAGATGGCTCTTCTTTGACAAACTTTCAAAATACTGAAGCACACCGGACGGTCTGACTGCAGACTAAAGCTAATTGACAGGTTTTAATAACCCTCACTGCCAGAAGGGGAGACAAAGGTACACAGTGTTGACATTTAGAAACACAAGTTAACATAAAAAACAAATTATTCAGTGAATAACCAGCTAACTAGCGAACGTGAGGTATCTATCTATCAATCTCACTAGCTAACATTAGCTATCTACTTAACAACCTAACTAGCAAACGTGAGCTATCTATCTATCAATCTTACTAGCCAACGTTAGCTATCTACTCAACAACATAACTACCAAACGTTTGCTATCTATCAATCTTACTAGCTAATGTTAAGTATCTACTTAACAACCTAACTAGAGAGCGTGAGCTATCTATCTATCAATCTTTCTAGCTAACATTAGCTTTATACTTAACAACCTAACTAGCGACTATAGCTATCTACCAATCTTACCAGCTAACTTTAGCTATCTACTTAACAAGCTAACTAGCGAACGTGAGCTATCTATCTATCTATCAATCTAGCTAGCTAACGTTAGCCTTATACTTAACAAGCTAACTAGCGAACGTGAGCTATATATCTATCAAACTTGTTAGCTAACGTTAGCTCTCTACTTAACAACCTAATTAGCGAACATGAGTTATCTATCTATAAATCTTTCTAACTTACATTAGCTATCTACTTTACAAGCTAACTAGCTAACGTTAGCTATCTACTTAACAAGCTAACTAGTGAACCTGAGCTATCTATCAATCAATCTTACTAGCCAACGTTAGCTATCTACTCAACAACATAACTACCAAACGTTTGCTATCTATCAATCTTACTAGCTAATGTTAAGTATCTACTTAACAACCTAACTAGCGAACGTGGGCTATCTATCTATCAATCTTTCTAGCTAACGTTAGCTTTATACTTAACAACCTAACTAGCGACTATAGCTATCAATCTTACCAGCTAACTTTAGCTATCTACTTAACAAGCTAACTAGCGAACGTGAGCTATCTGTCCATCACACTTGCCAGCTAACGTTAGCTTTCTACTTTACAACCTAATTAGCGAACGTGAGCCATCTATCCATCAGACTTGCCAGCTAACGTTAGCCTTCTATTTAACAAGCTAGCAAGCTAATGTTAACTTGCTAGCTTTGGCCAAATGTGTGGCTGTCATCATTGATAAAGGAATTCATATTTAACACTTGTTGTGTGGACCTGTGTCTACGTTCAGGCAGTGAAAGTTATTATAAACAAATTGTTGACGTGGTTTTCTTAAGTCGACCGGTTGCTCTTAGACAGCCTGAATATTTTATATTTGTCTCTGTGAGGGCCTATATAAAGACAGACATTACATTTAAGTAGACACCTTCAGAAAAGACAAAACTCTAAACTATCCTGCTGACACGCTTCATATCCTCTCTAAAGACAGTAAGAAATACAGTACAAAACTACACAGATAACCCTTTACCGCTCTCTCTCTCACACACACACACACACACACGCACACGCACACGCAGACACACACACGCACTTCACTTGATCATGGCTTCCCTGACCTTCCTGGAAATGTGTTTCTCATTAAACTGATCAGGACAAACTACTCACTTACTCTGGTTTTCTTTATTTATTTCTTTGACGGAGGAAATTTGAGTGTTTTGCTCATTTGTTTTTATGGGAACGAAGAGTAAGAAGATATTCTGTGGGAGGACAAGCCGCTCACTGCACACTCTTAACAAGCGTCAGAAATCATGAAGAACGACAGAGAGGGCAAATTTAACAAACACACACACACACACACACACACACACACACACACACACACACACACACACACACACACACACACACACACACACACACACACACACACACACACACACACACACACACACACACACACACACACACACACAGAGTGTAGGCACATGCGCATTGTGAAGCCCAAGTATGTGTCAGTATGTGGCAGTGAAGTGAGTTTCTCTTTACAAAACTACCCTGATTGGTGGTTTCTTGGGATGTTATTCAGGCATATACACACATGCACACACAAACACACATACACACACATGCAAACACACACATATACTGAACACTGAACACCCACACTAATTTGTTTGCTTTCTAAAACCTTTTTTCTGCAGTAACTGCATGCATTAGCTGCAGTAACTGCACTTCTACACTACCTTGTGCTTGATTAACTCTTCCCGTATCGCTGCTGTCTTTTCTGAAGAAGTCCAGAGTTTCCCTTTCACACATGTAGCTTAAAAACAGGATATTGTGTGTGTGAGAAGGGTTTTCACTTTCTGGATATACTCAGCTTGTGTTAGGCGAGGGGTGGCACCTGGATAAAGCATGCGAAAGGCACAACAGGACGCAAAATACGCTGCCGATTCATAATTTGGCCATAAAATAGGGTCTCTTAATGTTACTTGAATGTATCTGATCATTTTGACGTCTGCCCTTACAGAAAGTCACAAAATGTGTTCTTTTTCACCTTCAGATGTATGTTTTCTACCGGTTTAGCCATGAATTCGCCGTGAATTCTCTAGAAAATGTGAAGCTTCTTAACAGATGGACTTAACTGAACATCAGACTGACTTTATCACAAGGCTTTGTTGAATACTCGATTCTGATTGGTCAAATTGGACATTTCAGAGGTCTGGTAGTTAACGCTAGCAGACCGTTGCTCAGGAGAACAGACCGTTGCTAAGGAGAACACAACGTTGCTAAGGAGAACAGACCGTTGCTAAGGAGGATCAGGGAAGTCATATCAATCCGCAGCAAGAAGTCCGGCCAATTTAACGTCAGCTGTGGACATCAAACATTAGTTTTCTCCATCAGAAAACACTGTGGAATACTTTTTAATATACATTTTTATATTTGTGGAGAGCAGCAAACTTTGGACTTACATACGATCCATTTTAAATTACTTAAATAATTTTCTAAATCAATTTTGTGAGTCAAGTCTTTGGTTTCTTTAGTATGTAGCCTTGTAACGAGTGGCGGTCATTCATTCTCTCATAAGCAAAATAAAGGAAGTTTTTCCTTTTGCACATTCTGTAAAACATACAGCTTCATATACAGAGCGATTGCTGCTCAGTATGAGACACCAGCTTCATTTAACTGCACTGTTTTTTATAAGGACAAGCATTCTTGATCTGGTTCCAGGGCCACACACACACACACACACACACACACACACACACACACACACACACACACACACACACACACACACACACACACACACACACACACACACACACAATACACTCTGTTCCCCAATTACAATCATTTCCTGCCACCATCAGAGAGAAAAGAGAGAGAGCTGCTCTCCTCTTAAAGCTACAGTCCACCAAATACATATGTAACTCTCAAACAATGATTCACATATCAGGACAGTATGTACAAGAGGAGCAATACAGTTTATTTAAAGCTTTAATTGATTAGACTCAGCACAAACCAAAGTTGAATGAAATCTCAGATCTTCACTGTGTGGTAATGACTCGCAGCCAAACGCTAATGGCTCCTAATCTTCTGAGAAAAATAGGGCATTTTACTTGTACTAGTACAAAAGTTCAAACCCCACTTGTTGTTTTTTGTTCCCGGTTTCAACTGATTTTGATGAATGTGTTTACTGCAGAATCATGACGGCATGTCAGCGAGATTTCAGATATTTCTTCTTACAGATTTCATGTTGCATATGAATCACTTTTAAGTAGATTTATATAACCTGTGTCTCACTGGGATCTCACTTTCAGGGAGACATGATACTACTGTAACAAGATACCACTGTACAATAACATACAGTACATACAGTATGACACACATGTGTACTTTGTATATGTAGTACATTTTGGTCATTTAGCTACCAATACAGCGTGGTTCATATCAGCAATGTAATAGATTTGTATATGACTTTACCTCCGTCCTGTAAATGATCCTTTTCCATAGAAAACATGCTCTTTCACTTTAGAAACTGCAGCCAATTATTCAACTGGTGCTCCCTTCACTTGTATCTAAGTTATAAAGGGAATTATTTCTTATTTAATTTGATATTTTTATAGTTATAAAGGGAATTTAGCAGGCATATTTAGATATATATTTCTTACCTTTGTTTTTATTCTGCTTGCTTGTGTTGGACAACAAAGAAAGGGAAAGTATGAGTTAATGGCTTTTTGGGTTACATAAGATGCAAGTTGAGACATGCACTTAAAATAATACAGCAGGGTGGCATAGATATCACACACACACACACACACACACACACACACACACACACACACACACACACACACACACACACACACACACACACACACACACACACACACACACACAGACACACTCCTGCACACAGACAATGGTGAGATAACCATCGGGACGTTTTTGTTGATCTCCGGGATCATATGGGTGTGTAGTGTACCTATAGGAATGAGAGCGTGTGTGTGTGTGTGTGTCTGTGTGTTTGTCTGTCTGTGTGTGTATGTGTGTGTCTGTGTGTGTGTGTCTGTGTGTGCCAGTATCTGTACATTTGTAATTACACTCAGGAAATGTTTATTCATGTTTCGATTGGGTGGGACCAGCCGAGACTCTGGGTACATTTAAACAAACTATTTCGACATCCTCTCCAGAGAGAGAGAGAGAGAGAGAGAGAGACTGAGGTCAGCTTTAGAAACACAGAGGCTGCAGTCCAATAGTCCATTTAGCTTAGGAACCTTCCTAACGGAGTGAAATGACCCGGAAGTACCTCAGTGGCAGCCATGATAAGTGCCGTTCGAATTCTCTAAATGAAAGGAAAGGAGGTTTCAAACTTCCATTATAACCTCCTTTAGCTTAGGAACCACTGGACCTCCCTAACCGAAAGGCGAGGAGAAAATGCTGCCCCACAATGCCTTGCGGCCGCAGCATTTACAGTGACACAACATTCGGCCGTTCACGGAAGCAACCGATTATGACCGAGAAATGATATCATGAAAGTTACAGTGCTTATTAAGCATTTTAAAACGTAAGTGGTAAGTTGCCAAAGTGCTTTGTTTTGAACGTTCATCAGTATTATAATCAAAAAGAGAAATATGAACGTTAGTTTTTACTGAAATGATCAAATAAAGTCAACATTTCACAGTCTTTACTGAGCTGTGTGGGGTTTGTTCAACTTTTAAAAGATGTTTGAATGGTGATATACACAGTGATAGATATTAAGGACTAACGTTTATAATAAATACATTTCTATTGATTTTAAGATCTTTTCATGGTTCATACAATCATACGTATTGGGATCATTTGTATTAATGTGGACCGGAGGGAGAGGGTGACGAACATAAGTTTCACTTATGCTTTGACCGGCAGTGGCTCAGTCAGTAGGGGCTTGGACTGGGAGTTGTAGGGTCGCCGGTTCAAGTCCCCGACCAGACCTAAAATATGGAGTGTGGACTGCTACTTGGAGAGGTCCCAGTTCACCTCCTGCCCTGCCGTGGTGCCCTTGAGCAAGGCACCGGACACCACCCTTCCCCCCTCACTCCCATTGCTCCCCGGGCGCTGTACAATAGCTGCCCACTGCTCCTAGTACTAGACTCCTGGTACTAGGATGGGTTAAATGCAGAGGCCAAATTTCACTGTGTGCTGTGTGCTCTGCATGTGTGACCATTAAAGAGGGTTTCATCCCTCCCAATTCTTCTATTCTACTTTCCTTTTTTATTTCAATTACAACCTCGTTCATGAAGAATATGTTTCTCTGTTGTCCACGTTCATAAAGCATAAAACAACAGCATCAGAGCACTGTGCAGAGTCTCTAGATGAGTTTACAGTAGTCCCTCGTTCTTATTATACATCCATGTTGTAGTCCGCTGTATAGAAAACTGTAGTTTCCCCACAGCAGCAGACGCACATTTATGACGTCCACTGGCGCATCATAAATACGTTGGATAGTGGAGGTGCAGTCGGATTCTCAAAGCACCGATGTCTCTTCTCCTAAATCCTTTTGAATTCTCCTATCCACTATTCCTTAACCCCGTGACGTTTCACACAGAGGTCAAGGGATAGACGATAGGGGTAGACGATAGGGATAGACGATAGGGATAGACGATAGGAATAGACGATAGGGATAGACGATGGGGATAGACAATAGGAATAGACAATGGGGATAGACGATAGGGATAGACGATAGGAATAGACGATAGGGGTAGACGATAGGGATAGGCGATAGGGATAGACGATGGGGGTAGACGATAGGGATAGACGATGGGGGTAGACGATAGGGATAGACGATGGGGGTAGACGATAGGGGTAGACGATAGGGATAGACGATAGGGGTAGACGATAGGGATAGACGATAGGGATAGACAATAGGGATAGACGATGGGGGTAGACGATGGGGGTAGACAATAGGGATAGACGATAGGGGTAGACGATAGGGATAGACGATAGGGATAGACGATAGGGATAGACGATAGGGATAGACGATAGGGATAGACGATAGGGATAGACGATGGGGATAGACGATAGGGATAGACGATAGGGATAGACAATGGGGGTAGACGATAGAGGGTAGACGATAGGGGTAGACGATGGGGATAGACGATAGGGATAGACGATAGGGATAGACGATAGGAATAGACGATGGGGGTAGATGATAGGGATAGACGATAGGGATAGACAATGGGGATAGACGATGGGGGTAGACAATAGGGATAGACGATAGGGGTAGACGATAGGGATAGACGTTAGGGATAGACGATAGGGATAGACGATAGGGATAGACGATAGGGATAGACGATAGGGATAGACGATGGGGATAGACGATAGGGATAGACGATAGGGGTAGACGATAGGGATAGACGATAGGGGTAGACGATAGGGATAGACAATGGGGGTAGACGATAGGGGTAGACGATAGGGGTAGACGATGGGGATAGACGATAGGGATAGACGATAGGGATAGACGATAGGAATAGACGATGGGGGTAGACGATAGGGATAGACGATAGGGATAGACGATGGGGGTAGACGATAGGGATAGACGATAGGGGTAGACGATAGGGATAGACGATAGGGATAGACGATAGGGATAGACGATAGGGATAGACGATGGGGATAGACGATAGGGATAGACGATAGGGATAGACGATAGGGATAGACGATGGGGATAGACGATGGGGATAGACGATAGGGATAGACGATAGGGGTAGACGATAGGGATAGACGATAGGGATAGGCGATAGGGATAGACGATGGGGATAGACGATGGGGATAGACGATAGGGATAGACGATGGGAATAGACGATGGGGGTAGACGATAGGGATAGACGATAGGGATAGACGATGGGGGTAGACGATAGGGATAGACGATAGGGGTAGACGATAGGGATAGACGATAGGGATAGACGATAGGGATAGACGATAGGGATAGACGATGGGGATAGACGATAGGGATAGACGATAGGGATAGACGATAGGGATAGACGATGAGGGATAGACGATGGGGATAGACGATAGGGATAGACGATAGGGATAGACGATGGGGATAGACGATGGGGATAGACGATAGGGGTAGACGATAGGGATAGACGATAGGGATAGACGATAGGGATAGACGATGGGGATAGACGATGGGGATAGACGATAGGGATAGACGATAGGGATAGACGATAGGGATAGACGATAGGGATAGACGATAGGGATAGACGATGGGGATAGACGATGGGGATAGACGATGGGGGTAGACGATGGGAATAGACGATGGGGATAGACGATGGGGGTAGACGATGGGAATAGACGATGGGGATAGACGATGGGGATAGACGATGGGGATAGACGATGGGAATAGACGATGGGGGTAGACGATGGGGGTAGACGATGGGGGTAGACGATGGGGGTAGACGATAGGGGTAGACGATGGGGATAGACGATGGGGGTAGACAATGGGGGTAGACGATGGGGATAGACGATGGGGGTAGACGATAGGGATAGACGATAGGAATAGACGATGGGGATAGACGATGGGGGTAGACGATGGGGGTAGACGATGGGGGTAGACGATAGGGGTAGACGATAGGGGTAGACGATAGGGATAGACGATAGGGATAGACGATGGGGGTAGACGATAGGGACAGACGATAGGGGTAGACGATAGGGATAGACGATAGGGGTAGACGATAGGGGTAGACGATAGGGGTAGACGATAGGGGTAGACGATAGGGATAGACGATAGGGATAGACGATAGGGATAGACGATAGGGATAGACGATAGGGGTAGACGATGGGGGTAGACGATGGGGGTAGACGATGGGGGTAGACGATGGGGGTAGACGATGGGAATAGACGATGGGGATAGACGATGGGGATAGACGATGGGGATAGACGATGGGGATAGACGATGGGGATAGACGATGGGGATAGACGATGGGGATAGACGATGGGGATAGACGATAGGGGTAGACGATAGGGATAGACGATAGGAATAGACGAT
Organism: Trematomus bernacchii; assembly: GCF_902827165.1. NCBI lineage: Eukaryota > Metazoa > Chordata > Actinopteri > Perciformes > Nototheniidae > Trematomus > Trematomus bernacchii. The sequence goes on along the minus strand of NW_022987664.1, from coordinate 166,324 downwards.
GGGGATAGACGATGGGGATAGACAATGGGGATAGACGATGGGGATAGACGATGGGGATAGACGATGGGGATAGACGATAGGGATAGACGATAGGAATAGACGATAGGGATAGACGTTAGGAGCAGATTTTTGGACTATTCGACTGCAGCCAGAGTCTGAATTTCGCCTCTCTGGCCGCCAGCTGATCAATTCAGGTCAAAATAATCAATAAGGAGCAACGTGTCAGTACATGTAGAGCAGATTAAAAGCTAGAAACTGCTGTGGTCTCACGTCACCTTACATACAGAGGATCCTCTCACTTGAATACAGTGGTGCAGTGATTATGTAATGTAAGCAATGCTTTTAATGTGTATTGTAATTGTTGTAAAGCACTTTGAGTTAAACTAGCCTTACCTTGGTTGATTTCCTCAGAGAAAAAGCATGAATTATGGTCAGGATTACAGAAATATTCCCCTCTTAAAGATACTGGATGATTGTATTATATATTATATACATTTGACAGCTTAAGTGTAAATGTAACTGGGAAGAAAACAGACTGGGAGGTAGTAGATGTTGAGAGTGAATGCTTGTGAGAAAGGTGCATACAGTACAATGGCTCCAAGGGACTGCTCCTGGCTTCTTATATAGGGAGCTGTTTATAACACAACACACACACACACACACACACACACACACACACACACACACACACACACACACACACACACACACACACACACACACACACACACACACACACACACACACACACACTTGCTCTGTCTTATTTCCTATATGAAGAAAGAGAGCTGGAATTCAGGAAGGGGGCCATTTTCCCCTGGAGCCAATTTTCAATACCAGGAGAATAGAGTCCGGAGGGCGCGGTATAAAGTGTGTGTGTGTGTGTGTGTGTGTGTGTGTGTGTCTGTGTGTGTGTGTGTGTGTGTTTCACAGGAAGTTGGGACAATCATAGTGTGCCGCAGAGCTGTGTATTCTGTGTTTTCTACCCAGAGGGCAGTCTGTGGGACATAACATCCTGAGGGTTTTATGTTGTAAAATACACACTTAAAATGTGGAATCTCTATATTGACACCATTATATTACAGCATTCATAAAGTAGTACAAAACTCAAGATACACTTCTGAGTGTCAATGAAGTTTTTCCAAAAATCTGACAGATTTCACACCTACAGAAATCATAGATCACAGGAATAGTTTTGATATGATTCAGCTTAAATATATGTTCGGGATTTATCAATAAGGTTTGAAAATGTTATACATTTTTTTTTTATAGAAAATCACAATTTACTATAAACATGTTTTACAATTTCAAGTAAAGACTTCCTAATATTTCCAGTTTGGATTATTTTTTTTTTAAACCTATATATTCACAACACCTTGTTTGTTACAGAAACTTTTTTTCAGATGTAATGTAAATATTTATTTAACATTTTTCCTCTTTGATATATTGAGAGGTTAATGATTTATTATGTCCTGTTGTGGTTTTGCTGAACTCTATCATTAAAGAGGCCTTATCATGCTGTTTGGGGTTCTCCCTTTCTCCTGCAGTGTGCTATGTAGTTCCCGAACATAGTGACATCACTATGGAACACTCGTGCTTCTATTGGCTAGCGCTCCAACACATTGCACGTGATAGGCTAAGGGGCGGGACATCTCAAATCGGTTGACCAATCACAACAGAGCCGGCCAGCTAACCAATCAGAGCAGACTGGGCTCTGGTTTCAGACAGAGGGTGAAAATAGGTGCTGCAGCACAGACAGTATGAGAACAATAAAGAGCTTTTTGAACATTAAAGCATGGAGACATGTCACAGTAGAGACACTACATACTGATATACACCTGAACATCAGCAGGAGAGGACTCTTTAAAGTAGAGACACTACATACTGATATACACCTGAACATCAGCAGGAGAGGACTCTTTAAAGTAGAGACACTACATACTGATATACACCTGAACATCAGCAGGAGAGGACTCTTTAAAGTAGAGACACTACATACTGATATACACCTGAACATCAGCAGGAGAGGACTCTTTAAAGTAGAGACACTACATACTGATATACACCTGAACATCAGCAGGAGAGGACTCTTTAAAGTAGAGACACTACATACTGATATACACCTGAACATCAGCAGGAGAGGACTCTTTAAAGTAGAGACACTACATACTGATATACACCTGAACATCAGGAGGAGAGGACTCTTTAAAGTAGAGACACTACATACTGATATACACCTGCACATCAGCAGGAGAGGACTCTTTAAAGTAGAGACACTACATACTGATATACACCTGAACATTAGCAGGAGAGGACTCTTTAAAGTAGACACTACATACTGATATACACCTGAACATCAGCAGGAAAGGACTCTTTAAAGTAGAGACACTACATACTGATATGAATCTGGAAAAGAGCAGAATGTGTTCATTTCTCACATGTGTCTCCCCCGCTTCTCTGCAGGACCGCCTGTTCTTCGTGATGGAGTACGTGAACGGAGGCGACCTGATGTTTCAGATCCAGAGATCGAGGAAGTTCGACGAGGCCAGATCTCGTTTCTACGCCGCCGAGGTCACGTCCGCTCTGATGTTCCTGCACCGGCACGGAGTCATATACAGGTAACCGTGCTAACAGGTAACCGTGCCCACAGGTTTAACCGTGCTAACTGGTAAACGTGCTAACAGGTAACCGTGCCAACAGTGCTAGCATCCAGGTCGCACAGTAAGAAATACGATGGGATTCATCATTTTGCACCGTTTTTCTCATTACCATTGAAAAATATATTCAAATTCTCATTTTTAAGAGAATCTGTACCAAACAAATGTGTTTTGTTAGGTCTATTCATATAATATGGAATATAGGATGCAACTTGTAGGCCGGGATATCACTGCAGCTCTACTAAACTTTATAAAATGTGTATTTTAACACATTTGTACTAGGGCTGTCAAGTTAACGCGTTAACGCAAAAAACAAATTAACGCCACTAATTATTTTAACGCGATTAACGCATGTGTATTTTTTGTCCTCGGCCGCCGTAGTTTCAGAGCGCATCGAGTGTAAAATACCATCTACAAGCTGATGCTGACAGCCCCGCTCCTGCTGCCCGCTTGTGGCAGACCACACTTCCACGCTCACCGGCAGGCCCGGACTGGCCATCGGGAGGACCGGGAGGGTGTGTGTATGTGTGGCGCGAGCGAAGCACACCTTACGTGTTGTTGTTAGCATCTGGTGCTAGCTAGCTGAGCTAACGGATATAAGGAGCTGTTTCAATGAAAACAGAGGAGCGACATTTCGCCGACAACTGCGCCGAGCACTTGACTTTATGCAGGTAGCCAGACAGCACACTCAGCACGGATAGTGCCGCAACACAGCTCATACACACAGGCATATATGCCTTGAGCTGCACATAGCTCCAACGATCCATCACAGTGTCTCCACATTCTCTCTCTCACACACACACACACACACACACACACACACACACACACACACACACACACACACACACACACACACACACACACACACACACACACACACACACACACACACACACACATTATTGTATGAGAGAGGTTCCAGGTTGAATTGAGGCGAATATTTGTAATGTTCAGGTTGTTGTGTTTAATATTCATGAGAATATTTGTCATTGTTCAAATGATAATAAACAAACATATAAAGCATAGTTGTCCACTCATATGTTGATAAGAGTATTAAAAACTTGAAAAATATCCCTCTAAGGTACATTTAGAACAGATAAAAAATGTGCGATTAATTTGCGATTAACTATGGACAATCATGCGATTAATCGCGATTAATCGCGATTAAATATTTTAATCGACTGACAGCCCTAATTTGTACACTTTTCCACGTGTCTTAATGTGATTTCGATGATTTTGAGCTGCCACATTACACTTGGTGCAACAATACTTTGCTTCACTTTTCAATTCTTTGCATATTTGAGCAGAAGCAGGAGTCTAACCTCAGACTCAGATCCGTTAATCCTTCGTTCACTGTGCAGCGTGGACCTGCTGCTTATTTGATTTAGTGCCTCCAACTGAGATATGCGTCTCCATTACCAGACCTATATAAATTCCTGGGAAACAGACAAAATAAACATTAAGTGAAACTCCCAGCTTTAATAAAGAGGAATATTCTACAGTAACGTATCACTAAAGTGCAATAAACAGGACTTGAACTCATCTTGTCCGCCTTAATCTTTGCATGAATGTGCTGTTTATTCAGCTAAGAAACATATCTGTGCAACGTTAAATGATCTCTACATTTTACAAAAGAAGCTCTCATTGGTCTTGCTCTTATTGTCTTCTTTCCTGAGACTTAATATGGTTTCCAAATGTCATCTAATGTCTTACACTGGGTTAATACTGTGGACAGGTACTAGGTCTAGCACAGCATTTGCTACCAGGCTGCAAAAAACGAAATGACTCTGCAAACAAACCTGAGGCCAGAGTGCAGACTTCTGCAATCCCAGGCTTTATCTTGCAATGATAACAACACTGAAAAGTAATGAGTGTGTCTGTCCTGTAAATTGGATGTCTTCCGTAATACTATTCATACTTTTATTTTTTATAGGTCATTACTTTTGCCCTTGCTTCATTCTTTCTCCAAGTTTCATGAAAGTCGGGCTAGTAGTATTTCTGTAATCGTGCTGTCAGACAAACCAACGATACCAAAAACATGACCTTCTTCGTAATAATGATTGGCTATTGTATGATATGTTTGGGGTAATCTAGTGGTGCAGTATTATTGTTACGCAGCGTCCACACAGCGGCGTACGTTGAAGCTTGCCGGTGGGCGTGTCTGAAACTCGACTAACAACCAATCACATGAATCTCCCGCCCCTGACACACAAGCACGCGGTTCGATTAGCTAGAGCTTGTACTGGCATATGATTTGATTGGCTGACGCTTCCGTCGAAGCTTCAAAAGTAGAACATTGCTCTACTTTTGAAGCGAACAACGCGAGCAAAGCGAACAACGCGAGCAAAGCGAAGCGACGGAACCACAATGTTCGGCAAAGCGTGACGTCAGCCCATTCAAAGTGAATGGGCAGAAGCGTTGAAGCTTCAACGCACGCCACCGTGTGGACGGGCCGTTAGCATCCCAAAGGCTTCTTGACAAAAAGCCAGTGGGATTTCTTTGATTTGATTTTGGAAAATTGCAGAAAATGATATCTGTGGCAAACAAACATTTACGATACAAACTCATTTAGATGTGAGGGTGTCGTTTTTCTCATACTGATATTCTGAACAAACTGTGCTGTTGTATTTGCTGTAAAGTGTCTTTACTGTAGGGTATTTTTATTATATGTACAGCACTTTGGCTCGACCAAAAATCGTTTAAAAATGTGCTATATAAATAAAACTTGATTTGATTTGATTTGATTTAATTTCATAGAACAAAACGGTTAAAATCTCTTCAGCTTGTGTTCACCACAGACCTTATTTCAGGATAACAGCCAAAAACACGTTCAGAAAACCATTGATTCATAGACGAGGGGACAGCAAGTGGTGATTCATTTTGGGGTTTTAGGACTCAATACAGCACCCCTTCTATGAATCTAAACTAGGTGCAATTTTTGGGATTGTCATGTCCTGTAAATTCCCCCAATGTTTTGTTTTCTACATTGGCTGATATTTGGATATGGTTGCCATCTTGGCTTGACAATTTGATCTTGATTTAAATATCTCAGCAAATATATGTAAAATGTTTCGCTTTGTTTGGATCAAATCCTTCAGTAAACGGACCTTTGAACGTAAAGCCATGTTTGTTGAGTGCATACTGTGTTCAATCATACTGAAAAAACATGTTTTTACCAATAAACTCAAACCCTCTGACCCATGAAGTGCTGCGTGTTGGTCTGCAGGTCCAGATTACCTCAGGTTCTGTTATCAGTGTGTGTGTGTGTGTGTGTGTGTGTGTGTGTGTGTGTGTGTGTGTGTGTGTGTGTGTGTGTGTGTGTGTGTGTGTGTGTGTGTGTGTGTGTGTGTGTGTGTGTGTGTGTGTGTGTGTGTGTGTGTGTGTGTGTGTGTGTGTGTGCCCTTCATTGTCCGTGTACCTGGCCTCACAGAGTCATGAATATACAAAACGTTGGCATATAAACACAGACACGATGTCCCCAGATTGAGGAAGCAGGCGGGGAACATGAATCTGTGAGAGTATTGTTTGGTGTTCGGGAAAGAGAGGTCGGTTAAACTCGACAGAAGATGGTTTCATGTACAGTCCCCATTAATTTACTGGTACTAAAACAGTACATTTGGCAGCTTTAACATGGCAAATCTCCAGCTGTTGTCCTCGGCTAGATGATAATACACACCCTAAAAGCACAATACATCACAAGGGTTAATTAAGAAGAAAGGAGGAAAGACAAGAATATAGAGGAGATAGGATAAAAGAGAACAGTCACATTAAATTGTAAAACCACAGGTAATGCGGGACATACAGGCATTAAAGGCATTAGCACCGATGATAATAATAATACATTTGATGTGTAAAGCACCTCTCATTACTAAAAGCAATCCCAAAGTGCTACAAGGGGCATACAAGTCAATGTAGTTTACATAACAATAAAGTGTGGCACAGAAGCAACACATAACATCCACACACGTTACTACATACAGAATATGTCACGTCCAACAACAATCACATAGGGGAAGTGAACAGAAACACGGGGCAACATCCATGATCGTTACATACAGAGGTGGGAAGTATTGGAGTACAAATACTTTGTTACTGTACTCAAGTACATGTTTCTGGTATCAGTACTTTACTCCACTATTTATTTTTCTGACGACTTTTTACTTTGACTTCTTACATGTTGAACCCAAATACCTGTACTTTCTACTTCTTACATTTTAAACCCAAATACCTGTACTTTCTACTTCTTACATTTTAAACCCAAATACCTGTACTTTCTACTTCTTACATGTTGAACACAAATACCTGTACTTTCTACTTCTTACATTTTGAACACAAATACCTGTACTTTCTACTTCTTACATGTTGAACCCAAATACCTGTACTTTCTACTTCTTACATGTTGAACACAAATACCTGTACTTTCTACTTCTTACATTTTAAACCCAAATACCTGTACTTTCTACTTCTTACATGTTGAACACAAATACCTGTACTTTCTACTTCTTACATTTTGAACCCAAATACCTGTACTTTCTACTTCTTACATTTTGAACCCAAATACCTGTACTTTCTAGTTCTTACATGTTGAACACAAATACCTGTACTTTCTACTTCTTACATGTTGAACTCAAATACCTGTACTTTCTACTTCTTACATGTTGAACACAAATACCTGTACTTTCTACTTCTTACATGTTGAACACAAATACCTGTACTTTCTACTTCTTACATGTTGAACTCAAATACCTGTACTTTCTACTTCTTACATGTTGAACACAAATACCTGTACTTTCTACTTCTTACATGTTGAACTCAAATACCTGTACTTTCTACTTCTTACATGTTGAACACAAATACCTGTACTTTCTACTTCTTACATTTTGAACACAAATACTTGTACTTTCTACTTCTCACATGTTGAACACAAATACCTGTACTTTCTACTTCTTACATGTTGAACCCAAATACCTGTACTTTCTACTTCTTACATGTTGAACCCAAATACCTGTACTTTCTACTTCTTACATGTTGAACACAAATACCTGTACTTTCTACTTCTTACATGTTGAACACAAATACCTGTACTTTCTACTTCTCTCATTTCCCAAACAGGCTGGTTCCTTTAGTTTGAATGTGTGTTTGGTGGCGTGATCATTATTATTTAGAGTCATTGCGTGCCTATTGATTTGAACACGATCCGTGTATCCATCATTTCCTGGTCTTCTCTAAAGAAGAGGGACCAATGAAAACGTTGTCATGTTGCCGTTGTTCAGCATGGAAACATTCATTAGCTAACAATGACATTATTGTTCTATTAATATAAAGGGAGGTCAGGTACTCTTTAAAACAGCTGCTAGTTATGGGTACTTTTTACTGAAGTACATTTCAAAGCCCTCTTTACTTTTACTTGAGTAAAGAAGATTAGTCAGTACTTCTACTTTTACCAGAGTATTTTTAAACATGAGTATCTGTACTTCTACTTGAGTAAAGGATGTGTGTACTTTTGCCTTCTCTGATCACATATCACTTGCATGTGTTTAATCAGATGGCAATGTATCATCAATGTACTTATTTGACCTTCAGACAACTTGCAATTTGTCTGTTAAACTAAGAAATACTTCAATTAAACAAACAAAATGACTTCTACAAAAAAGGCAATGTTAGGACAAACATTAATTCCTGGTTTTTACTAATCGGTTTCACTATGTAGTTATTTCGGCATCATTTTGATAAGTGTATTACATTGAGTCATGGCGAAATATGTTAATTTTGTTGTTGGTGTCTACGTGGAGATAAGCCCCGCCTCCTTGCAAGCGCACGTAGTTTGATTGACGCGAGTAAACACAAATCTTCCCTTGGTAACCGGCGTGAACACACCTTAAGAAAATGTGGAAGAAAAACCAAATCACCCATTTTATATCAATTTTCGACACACACACACATAATGATAATAATACTAATAGATTAAATGTGTATAGCGCCTTTCAAGGGACCTAAGGCCGCTTTACATGGTGAACAAACAAACAAACAAAAGGGGCAAATAATAAAGTATTGCACATGCATTTAATCACAAAAAAGATCCATAAACCTGAGAGGATTAAATCAGACGTCTTGTTATTCAGACTTTTTAGCGCCATGCTCTCAGTCTGCCGACTAGCTCTCATTGTTTCACACTGTTTCTGTAACATTGAAGATAATAAGCACCATACACTTTAACTGTGTGTGTGTGTGTGTGTGTGTGTGTGTGTGTGTGTGTGTGTGTGTGTGTGTGTGTGTGTGTGTGTGTGTGTGTGTGTGTGTGTGTGTGTGTGTGTGTGTGTGTGTGTGTGTGTGTGTGTGTGTGTGTGTGTGTGTGTGTGTGTGTGTGTGTTTCTTCGGGTTGGCACAATTGAATCCATATCAGCCATCAAGGTCAGAGCCAAAAGGTTGCAGCTTAACGTCGTTTTTGTATTATTTCTGGCAAAACCAGGTTTTAAAGTGAGACTCCACCCAAAGTCTGTCCCTGAGTATCACGCGCTGAATGTAGGCAAGAAAAAGTGTGTTATTACCCGAAATAAAACAGACCCTGAGGCTGGATGCATGCCACCTACAATACATTCCAATTATTTTCAAAGAAATATGAATAATATATATATTTTTACTTAGAAAATCCAAAGTTTGTTTGCCACAGAGATTATTTTCTGCAATAATCCAAAATTGTGAGGTTTACATCCGGGTCGGCCGACAGAACTACGAACAATTACTACTTTTTTCTTTCAACACTGTTCTCACTGTGCTGTTTTGATCGTGAATATGACTGTCAGAGGTCGGCAGGTACACACACACACACACACACACACACACACACACACACACACACACACACACACAGAGAGAGACACACAAACACACACACACACACACACACACACACACACACACACACACACACAGAGAGAGACACACAAACACACACACACACACACACACACACACACACACACCCAGAGAGAGACACACAAACACACACACACACACACACACACACACACACACACACACACACACCCAGAGAGAGAGACACACAAACACACACACACACACACACACACACACACACACACACACACTTCTGCATGCTTTTTGTGCAGAAAATAAAATGTTAACACACACTAACATGCATTTCTCTGTGTGTGTGGGTGTGTGTGTGTGTGTGTCTGTGTGTGTGTGTGTGTGTGTGTGTGTGTGTTTGTGTGTCTCTCTCTGGGTGTGTGTGTGTGTGTGTGTGTGTGTGTGTGTGTGTGTGTGTGTGTGTGTAATAACCAGAGGAGGATGAACAACAAGTGTTTTGGGAACATTTTGTCCCGACTCTCCCTCCTTGTTTCCGCCTCCCTCTCCTCGCCCCTCCTCCCTCTGATGTTCTTCTTCTCTCACAGCAGCCCCTCGTCAATGAACTCTCTGATTTAGTAAAGAAGAGATCTCACTTTGAGACGCATTTTCTGTACTTTTTTAACTTCACTGAGGTCTATGAGAGTTTGATGTTTGGGTGTGATAGAGTCAACAGAGTTAGAGCAGACAGAGGTGTTTTTTCTCTAAGTATAGGGATACTTTGAACACCCCTCACATCAGTGTTTGAAGCTGCCTTATCACAAGTAACTGTTTCTCAAAGAGGCTTATTCTGCTTTTTTGGGTTTCCTGTAGTTACACAGATTTTAATGTAAATGATCTGAAAAGGCTAAAATCCCTGTGTAGTGGCATCACTATGTAAAACTCGCGCTCCTATTGGCTAGAGCTCCAACACATTGTACGTGATAGACTAAGGGGTTGACCAATCACAACAGAGCCGGCAGCTAACCAATCAGAGCAGACTGGGCTCTGGTTTCAGACAGAGGGTGAAAAGAGGTGCTGCAGCACAGGCAGTATGAGAAAAATAAAGAGCTTTTTGAACATTAAAGCATGGAGACATGTCCCAGTAGAGTCACTACATACTGATATACACCTGAACATCAGCAGGAGAGGACTCTTTAAAGTAGATACACTACATACTGATATACACCTGAACATCAGCAGGAGAGGACTCTTTAAAGTAGATACACTACATACTGATATACACCTGGACATCAGCAGGAGAGGACTCTTTAAAGTAGAGACACTACATACTGATATACACCTGAACATCAGCAGGAGAGGACTCTTTAAAGTAGAGACACTACATACTGATATACACCTGAACATCAGCAGGAGAGGACTCTTTAAAGTAGAGATGCTACATACTGATATACACCTGAACATCAGCAGGAGAGGACTCTTTAAAGTAGAGACACTACATACTGATATACACCTGAACATCAGCAGGAGAGGACTCTTTAAAGAAGAGACACTACATACTGATATACACCTGAACATCAGCAGGAGAGGACTCTTTAAGTAGAGACACTACATACTGATATACACCTGAACATCAGCAGGAGAGGACTCTTTAAAGTGGAGACTCTTCATACTGATATACACCTGAACATCAGCAGGAGAGGACTCTTTAAAGTAGAGACACTACATACTGATATACACCTGAACATCAGCAGGAGAGGACTCTTTAAAGTAGAGACACTACATACTGATATACACCTGAACATCAGCAGGAGAGGACTCTTTAAAGTAGAGACTCTTCATACTGATATACACCTGAACATCAGCAGGAGAGGACTCTTTAAAGTAGAGACACTACATACTAATATGATCCTGAATATCAGCAGGAGAGGACTCTTTAAAGTAGAGACACTACATACTGATATACACCTGAACATCAGCAGGAGAGGACACTTTAAAGTGGAGACTCTTCATACTGATATACACCTGAACATCAGCAGGAGAGGACTCTTTAAAGTAGAGACACTACATACTGATATACACCTGAACATCAGCAGGAGAGGACTCTTTAAAGTAGAGACACTACATACTGATATACACCTGAACATCAGCAGGAGAGGACTCTTTAAAGTAGAGACTCTTCATACTGATATACACCTGAACATCAGCAGGAGAGGACTCTTTAAAGTAGAGACACTACATACTAATATGATCCTGAATATCAGCAGGAGAGGACTCTTTAAAGTAGAGACACTACATACTGATATACACCTGAACATCAGCAGGAGAGGACTCTTTAAAGTAGAGACACTACATACTGATATACACCTGAACATCAGCAGGAGAGGACTCTTTAAAGTGGAGACTCTTCATACTGATATACACCTGAACATCAGCAGGAGAGGACTCTTTAAAGTAGAGACACTACATACTGATATACACCTGAACATCAGCAGGAGAGGACTCTTTAAAGTAGAGACACTACATACTGATATACACCTGAACATCAGCAGGAGAGGACTCTTTAAAGTAGAGACTCTTCATACTGATATACACCTGAACATCAGCAGGAGAGGACTCTTTAAAGTAGAGACACTACATACTAATATGATCCTGAATATCAGCAGGAGAGGACTCTTTAAAGTAGAGACACTACATACTGATATACACCTGAACATCAGCAGGAGAGGACTCTTTAAAGTAGAGACACTACATACTGATATACACCTGAACATCAGCAGGAGAGGACTCTTTAAAGTAGAGACTCTTCATACTGATATACACCTGAACATCAGCAGGAGAGGACTCTTTAAAGTAGAGACACTACATACTAATATGATCCTGAATATCAGCAGGAGAGGACTCTTTAAAGTAGAGACACTACATACTAATATGATCCTGAAAATTAGAATACTAAGTCCTCGCTAAATAATAACGTGTGTGTGTGTGTGTGTGTGTGTGTGTGTGTGTGTGTGTTTGTGTTGACGGCAGGGTGAGGGAGTTTAGAGAGAGAGGGAGAGAGAGAGAGGTTAGCTGTCAGAGCACAGGGTTGCCGCTGAGGACGTAATGGAAAAATCACTCAAGATTAACATGAAACACAGGAAATGCTCTCAATTGAGCCTGATTGCCGTGTGTGCGTGTGTCCGTGTGTGTGTGTGTGTGTGTCCCCCCATGTGTGTGTGTCCCCATGTGTGTGTGTGTGTCCGTGTGTGTGTGTGTGTGTGTGTGTGTGTGTGTGTGGGAGAACTCCCTCTGAGCAGCTCCTGTTTATTGACAGGATGTCTTGAGCAATATTAAAGTTTTCTAGTAAAAATTAAAATAACATTTAAGGTTAATTTACTGACAGTATGACGACTCTCACTGAAGTATAAAAAGTGTAGATAGATTTTAAATGAACATTTTATTTTCTGCACAAAAAGCATGTACTTAAAGGTGGGGTAGGTAAGTTTGAGAAACCGGCTCGAGATACACTTTTTGTTATATTCCATGGAATGCTCTTAACATCCCGATAGCAATGAATATCTGAAGTGCTTTGACAAAAAATCCATAAACAAATGTCATCTGTGGAAGCCGTAGTACTGTAAAAAGCACGACCAATCATCTGAGCCGGCCCGGCTAAAATAACTGGATGGCCTACCTGCCTGTCAGCCTTCCATCTGTGCACAAACTTATATCGTGCCCTCATTGGTCATGTGCGCGTTCGTGTGTGTTGGAGGAGGGGCTCTGTAAGGAAGTGGCAGATTTTTTCCGGTTGTGTATTTTCAAATTCTAGCGATCTCGAGCCGGTTTCTCCGAAATTACCTACCCCACCTTTAATCTTTTCAAATATAGGCTTTTGGTCCTAAATAATTGGATTTAATATAATTTAAAGTGGACCTATTATGCTATATTGGAAACATATATTGTAGGGCCATACCTATACAAAACATGTCTGTGAAGTTGTTTGCTTAAAATACCAAACAGATCCCCCGTTGTAGCCATGCCTCATACTGCTCATACCCTTCTATTCCAGCTGTTAGAGAAACGGGTCCTTAGCTTGAAAAATAAAAAGAGGAGGCAGAGCTAATGCCTGATCAGAATTCTACCGGAGATAAAGTTACATTCTGCTGTGATAAAACGCCATCTTGTTCTAAACCACATCAAGGATTATTTCTGAAACAGTATGGAGCTCAAATGCTTTTTCTCTTGCGGGGTTGCTCACTGAGTTGATTCTCGCTAAGTAGCCAATATAAGGCTTAGTCCTCTTGCCAAATAGTGAGCCCACATTTATCTGTACTGCTAAGCCTTATAGTGGCTACCTAGCTTACTTTGTCTCCTTCATCAGTCAGCATCATTGGTATCTGTTGCTCACTGAGTTGATTCTCGCTAAGTAGCCAATATAAGGCTTAGTCATCTTGCCAAATAGTGAGCCCACATGTATCTGTACTGCTAAGCCTTATAGTGGCTACCTAGCTTACTTTGTCTCCTTCATCAGTCAGCATCATTGGTATCTGTTGCTCACTGAGTTGATTCTCGCTAAGTAGCCAATATAAGGCTTAGTCCTCTTGCCAAATAGTGAGCCCACATTTATCTGTACTGCTAAGCCTTGGCTACCTAGCTTACTTTGTCTTCTTCATCAGCCAGCATCCTTGGTATATGTTGCTCACTGAGTTGATAAAAATATAATAAAAAAAATATATATATATACTTACGGGCCTGACGTCCATAGTGCAAGTAAGTTAAACAAAAGTATATACAATAAAAATAAAAAGATGAGATAGGTAAAAAATAAGTAAATATAAGGAAAACTACTCAGTGTGAGTAGGAGCTGTTGTAACAGGCTGCCACTCGCCCGGAACCGGAATCTGTACTGCTAAGTCTTAGGTTCAATGTTCAAGGTTCTTTATTGTCAATCTGACATAGTTACAGAGTAATTATGTAGTTGAAAATCTTATGTCACAGGCTTCTCCAACAATGCAACATAATAACATAATAACAATAAGAGCAAGAGCAATACAAAAAGAATAATAGTTATAAAATAAAATAAAGTTATGATGTGGAATAGTGCAGTACGAGTCTATATACAAGTTATTGGAATGATATATATATATTAGGTATTAGATACATACTACTGAGTAGCAGATGAATGTTTGAAGTTGTTTCAACAGTTCAATTTTTTAACAGTCTCACTGCCCGCGGGAAGAAACTGTCTCCGAATCTTCTTGTCCTTGCCAGGATGCTGCGGTAACGTCTGCCAGACGGCAACAGAAAGAACAGTTTGTGGCTGGGGTGATGGGGGTCTTTCTTATAGTGGCTACCTAGCTTACTTCGTCTTCTTCATCAGCCAGCATCCTTGGTATCTCTTGTTCACTGAGTTGATTCTCGCTTAGTCATCTTGCCAAATAGTGAGCCTGTGTTGATGTATGAACTGGTTTATAAATGGTTCTTAATGATTCATAAAGTGTTTAACCTAATTCATAACCTAATTATAAACCCTTTATGCATCCTTTATAAGGGTAGCCTTATTGTAAAGTGGTACCAGTACATCTTAAGTACATCCTAATTATATATAATAAATGTGAAATGACAAAGTGATATCATTTAAAGAAATACTGATCATTCGATTTGAACTTTACATGTTTTTAAAGTGTAATAAATTAAGTATTATTGTGATTTTCATATATTTCAAAGTAATATTCTGTACAAACTGTGAAGTCCACTGAGACACATGTAACATTTGTATTATTATTAAACCAGGCAAATACGAAACCTATTTTAATCCCAATTTTCCGCACACATTATTTACACTGTATTAGTACAATAACAATAAGAAATGCTATGAATAAAATGACTATACAACATATTAAATGTAACAGAATAAACCTTTCTTGTATATAAACAAAGCAAGAAGATACCAGATGAACTATAAGCAATACATTTGATTTGATTTGATTTTGATTTGATTCGAATGTGTAAAACAATAATACAACAAAATAATAATGAAATGAAACATGAGAAGTTTTCTACTATACAAACTTGAGCCGTGTCAAATAGATAAACACAAATATGACTGACTCTAAATTATATATAAACTCAAATGAAAGATGATCGATGCAACACAGATGAATAAATCCTTCTCATCTTGCGTTACACCGACAAGACCTCTTCACATAAATGAATAAAATACAACATATTAAATATAACAGAAGAAGCATCTCTTGTAGATAAACAAAGCATGAAGAGAACAGATGAACTATAGGGAATACATTAAAGCTGATCGATGCAACACAGATGAATAAATCTGCATTACACCAACAAGACGTCTTCACATAAATGAATATCTTTCCATTAGTGCGGCTCGCCACCTGCAGCCACTTCATATCTGATCTCCCTGCAGCTTATTGGACGAGGGTGATGTGTAAAACCAATATTTAGCAGCCGTGTGAATTCAATCACAAAGGCATTATATTCTCAGGCCGTTTCTCCGTCCCGCTGCAATTCAGATGTAATGATCAGCGAGTCGCCCGGAGGTGAGAGATGCAAACAGGCAGCCGGTTTATTCTTTAATCCTGAGAGAAAAACACAGAACAAGTGCGTCTCTCTGCGGCCTCGACATGAGGACACGGCCTCAGCGAGGATTATTCCGTCTAAAGAACAACATCAGGGTTGGTTTTAAGGCGCTTAGGGTGATGAAAGATCTGCGTTAGTTTTAAACAAACTACTTCTGCAAACAAAACCACAGCTTTAATCACGGTTAGAAAAACAATAGGAGTAGATTTCTTATTTGATCTTATTGTTATTTCCCTTCATCACTTTACATTAGTAACTTATTAACCCTTTAGAGTCCTGGGCTAATTTGGCCGTTTTCGCATACTTATGATTTGTCTTACTAAACCCCATTAAGAAATGTTTAGCATGTCAATGTTTGGTATCTATTTCTTAAAAACAACCTCACCTATATAAACGGATAGTTATTTGTTACATGTTGACATACTATGTGAACATTTTGGACCCAAAATCGCACAAAAAAAACGTATTTTTAGATTTTGAAAATGATATTATTTGTACTATGGGTAACACAAACATGCACAATGAAACATTTTGAAAGCTGGAAATATATACCTTCATCATGAGCCTGAGTCTTCATCATGTCTTCATCATGAGCCTGAGTCTTCACCATGAGCCTGAGTCTTCATCATGTCTTCATCATGAGCCTGAGTCTTCATCATGAGCCTGAGTCTTCATCATGTCTTCATCATGAGCCTGAGTCTTCACCATGAGCCTGAGTCTTCACCATGAGCCTGAGTCTTCATCATGTCTTCACCATGAGCCTGAGTCTTCATCATGTCTTCATCATGAGCCTGAGTCTTCACCATGAGCCTGAGTCTTCATCATGTCTTCATCATGAGCCTGAGTCTTCATCATGAGCCTGAGTCTTCACCATGAGCCTGAGTCTTCATCATGTCTTCACCATGAGCCTGAGTCTTCATCATGTCTTCATCATGAGCCTGAGTCTTCACCATGAGCCTGAGTCTTCACCATGAGCCTGAGTCTTCATCATGAGCCTGAGTCTTCACCATGAGCCTGAGTCTTCACCATGAGCCTGAGTCTTCATCATGTCTTCACCATGAGCCTGAGTCTTCATCATGTCTTCATCATGAGCCTGAGTCTTCACCATGAGCCTGAGTCTTCATCATGAGCCTGAGTCTTCATCATGTCTTCATCATGAGCCTGAGTTTTCATCATGAGCCTGAGTCTTCATCATGTCTTCACTATGAGCCTGAGTGTTCACCATGAGCCTGAGTCTTCATCATGTCTTCACCATGAGCCTGAGTCTTCATCATGTCTTCATCATGAGCCTGAGTCTTCATCATGAGCCTGAGTCTTCATCATGTCTTCACCATGAGCCTGAGTCTTCATCATGTCTTCATCATGAGCCTGAGTCTTCATCATGTCTTCACCATGAGCCTGAGTCTTCATCATGTCTTCATCATGAGCCTGAGTCTTCATCATGTCTTCATCATGAGTCTGAGTCTTCATCATGTCTTCATCATGAGCCTGAGTCTTCATCATGTCTTCATCATGAATCTGAGTCTTCATCATGTCTTCATCATGAGTCTGAGTCTTCATCATGAGCCTGAGTCTTCATCATGAGCGGTGGTGGCGAAGTCCATAGGGACCAGTTCAAGTCCCGGCAAGACCAAGTGCTCCCGAGGTGTCCCTGAGCAAGGCACCGTTCCCTACACTGCTCCCCGGGCGCCGTTCATAATGGCAGCCCACTGCTCCTAACACTAGGATGGGTCAAATGCAGAGAAACCATTTCATTACATAGTACCTGTACTGTGTAATGACAATAAAAGTGCATGTCTTCATCATGAGTCTGAGTCTTCATCGTGTACCTACTAGGACTTTTATTGCACATTTTTACCTCAACGTTATGTATTATAAGTATTCTGATTGTGAATCGATGTGAAAACACTTCCCTGTAAACTGCACTGGAAGCAGAGTGAAGGTTTAGTGAGCTCACACACACACACACACACTCACACACACACACACACACACACACACACACACACACACACACACACACACACACACACACACACACACACACACACACACACACACACTAAATCTCAGGGTTGTTCATTATGACCCAAACTTGAACCATTCAGTAAGATCTTGGATCTGAGCCAGCTGTCGAGCTTCACTGCTCCTGACGTGTCAGTTTTTTTTCTCTCGAGACATATTAGCATAACATTCAGAGCTTAACTTTGCACGAGATCCAGATACCTGCCCAATCTGTAGATAACTCCTCCTGCTCATATAGTGTATTTAAGGTTTATGGTCTGTCTTCCAAACTGTCGCATGGCAATAAAAAAGCATCTAATCCATCTGTCCGTCCAATGTTCATTTCAGGTGATATTCATAATGTATCCGATTCTATTTCAATGTAAATACTGCTATATTTGACTATATTTCTTAATCTTTTTTAATGGTTTCTTAAAATAGTTTTCAATCTGTGTTTTACATTTTTCTTTCTTTCATTCCAACACCAAGTCTAATTCATCGTACGTGTTAACCTACCTGGTGATACAACTGTTTCGGGGATTCACAGGCAGGGTTTGCATGGCAAGTTTAAGGAAAATTACTTGGTTTAGTACGGTGGCACGCAGGTGAAAACGTGCTGCATCGACCCAAAACATTTCCTTTAGGCATTGCAGCTTCAGAAACTATGCAAATATATATGTTTCTTCTAATGGAGATGTTTTGGGCTCGTTTGCACCTGTACACCACCGTAGTATATGGTGCAAAAAACACAAAATATACTTAGCCAGAAAGATGAATAGTGGTAACTAATGGTGCATAATCTCCCGCCTTTACTGTCCTTTTTCAAACACAACCCTTTAAAGTGCAATAAATACCCTGTTAAAGCAAAGCATGATGGGACAGAAACTTTCCAAAAGCAAATCAACGACTGGATAGGCTCTGTCTATTTATTTCAGAGCTTGCTGAAACAGGACAGTTGCATAAGCTCTCGACTTCACACACACACACACACACACACACACACACACACACACACACACACACACACACACACACACACACACACACACACACACACACACACACACACACACACGGACACCATGTCCTCCCCTGGCTTCTCGGGGCGGCTGTATTTTGTACATTTTGTACATTTATAACACCTTCGGGCTGAATGGCTGCGTCGGCTACATCGAGGAGATGTTGACATTTTTGTGGCGATCAACCATCAAACTCAGAGCGGCTGCATTCATGACCAACATCTCGTCTCTCAACACGACTTCTCTTATCTCTCACCCTCCCTCTCTCTCTCCCCCCTCCCTTTCTCTCTCTCCCATTCAACCCTTTAACGTTCTCTCTGTTCCCAGGTCATGCCCTCCTCTTACAATTCCTCGACAACAGGCTCAATACATCTTAAAATGCTAAAAAATAAGTGTAGATCAGGATTTGTGTGATTCTAAACTTTTATCAAATTGTCAATGTCAAGATTCAAAGGTTTTATTG
Organism: Trematomus bernacchii; assembly: GCF_902827165.1. Classification (NCBI taxonomy): domain Eukaryota; kingdom Metazoa; phylum Chordata; class Actinopteri; order Perciformes; family Nototheniidae; genus Trematomus; species Trematomus bernacchii. The sequence goes on along the minus strand of NW_022987664.1, from coordinate 146,783 downwards.
TCATTAAGCTACAGTGTAGACATGGCAATGAAATTCTTCTGGCCTGAGCTCCTCCAACGATGCAACATGTATAATAAAATACAAAAATACAAAATAAAAAGTAGTGCAAGAAGTCTATATACATGTAAATCGAAGGATCCAATGTGTTTTTAAATGGAGCAGAAATAGAACTAGTCTCCCACTTCAAGTATCTTGGAGTCATACTGGACTCGAACTTGACTTTTAAGAAACATATTAAGAAAGTATCCAATACCATTAAATTCAACTTGCAAAATGTTAAACAAATCAGACCCTCCTTATGTCAATGCTGCAAAGTCATACCTCCACTGTATGATTCTATCCCACATTGAATACTGTTTTGACAAACTGGTCATTTGCTTGTGCCACAAACCTGAAACCCATAGAACAGCTGTACAAGAGAGCTATCCAGGTGTTTGACAGAAAGTCACATTCATACCACCACTGTACCATCCTAGAGAAACACAACTTCTTTGAGTTTTGACAATTTTAAGTCTTTTAAAAGTATGTGTTTTATGTATAAATGTTTACATGGACTGCCCCCCCCCCCCCCCCCCCTTAGGGGAATTCATCCACAAAAAACACACTGGACGCTGCACGAGGTCAGAAACCAGAGGAGACTGTGAGGTCCACCGCAGACGGACCACTTTTGGACAAAATATACGGGATTGTCCCACTCTCAATAGCTTCAAAGAACAACTCAAAGAATGGATGAGAAACAAACAGACGTGTAATCACCGCTAAATGCACTTTAACACAGGGGTATCTCCTCTTGCACTTTAGGTAGCCCTTGTATCTTCTCCTGCACTTATAATATGTCGTAGCTGCTACATTGTACTGCCATGTGATTAATGCTTGTATATGCTGCTCATGCTCTTTCTGCATATCATGTATTTATTTTTGCTATGTTTATAAATGTCAGGTTCTTAAATGTTGTATGTGACAGGACTACGGATGGAAATTAGCTCAAAGCTAAAATCCGGCATGTTTACGTTTTAAAGCATTATTTGTTTTAAATGTTCATCAATATGCATTGTATCTCTTCAATAAACGATTAAATGAAAATGAAAAGGTTCTGTATATATCTGAGACCTATAATATATTGATGAAAAACAGTATAATAGGGGACCTTTAAGTCCTTTATGTGTATCTTTTGCCAAATATTCTCTCACCTGTACCCCTTCCCTCTCTTTAGAGACCTGAAGCTGGACAACATCCTGCTGGACGCCGAGGGTCACTGCAAGCTGGCTGATTTTGGGATGTGTAAAGAGGGAATCCTGGAGGGAGTCACCACCACCACCTTCTGTGGGACGCCTGATTACATCGCTCCTGAGGTGACCGCACGCACACACACACACACACACACACACACACACACACACACACACACACACACACACACACACACACACACACACACACACACACACACACACACACACACACACACACACACACATACACACACACACACACACACACACACAGAGGTGGGAAGTAATGGAGTACAAATACTTTGTTACTGTACTTAAGTACATTTTTCTGGTATCAGTACTTTACTCACTTCTTATTTTTCTGACGACTTTTTACTTTGACTTCTTACATGTTGAACCCAAATACCTGTACTTTCTACTTCTTACATGTTGAACCCAAATACCTGTACTTTCTACTTCTTACATGTTGAACCCAAATACCTGTACTTTCTACTTCTTACATGTTGAACACAAATACCTGTACTTTCTACTTCTTACATGTTGAACCCAAATACCTGTACTTTCTACTTCTTACATTTTGAACACAAATACCTGTACTTTCTACTTCTTACATGTTGAACACAAATACCTGTACTTTCTACTTCTCACATTTCCCAAACAGGCTGGTTCCTTTAGTTTGAATGTGTTTGGTGGCGTGATCATTATTATTTAGAGTCATTGCGTGCCTATTGATTTGAACACGATCCGTGTATCCATCATTTCCTGGTCTTCTCTAAAGAAGAGGGACCAATGAAAACGTTGTCATGTTGCCGTTGTTCAGCATGGAAACATTCATTAGCTAACAATGACATTATTGTTCTATTAATATAAAGGGAGGTCAGGTACTCTTTAAAACAGCTGCTAGTTATGGGTACTTTTTACTGAAGTACATTTCAAAGCCCTCTTTACTTTTACTTGAGTAAAGAAGTTTAGTCAGTACTTCTACTTTCACCAGAGTATTTTTAAACACGAGTATCTGTACTTCTACTTGAGTAAAGGATGTGTATTGTGTGTTTAGATCCTCCAGGAGCTGGACTACGGGCCCTCGGTGGACTGGTGGGCTCTCGGGGTCCTGATGTACGAGATGATGGCGGGCCAGCCTCCGTTTGAAGCCGATAACGAGGACGACCTGTTCGAGTCCATCCTCCACGACGACGTGCTGTACCCTGTGTGGCTCAGCAAGGAGGCCGTGTCCATCCTCAAAGCGGTCAGTCACTAAAACACTTGTTAGTCCACTTCCTGTTGTGTCTATGTCAGCAATTCCCAACCTTTTTCAACTCAGGGCCCACTTAAGAATCTAAAAAATGTTCACGTCCCACATTCAACCATAAACAATACGGAGGCTAAATAAAGTTCTCAGAGTACTTTTTATTTTAATTCTCATGATCCATCCTCTTCGTCACTTATCTCAAAGTGCGTCATATTGCATTGTATTTAACTTAAGAAAGCAACATTTTGATAAAAAATGTCTGTTAATATTCCCATAATTGTTATACATTGCAATACAAAATACAAACAGTTAAAAGTAGGTTGAATTGCTATCTCCGTTTTTCCTAAAACAAGCCGTGCTCTGTTTATTTCAATGTGAAAGTGCGATAAAAATAGTTTGTCACTTATCATGTTGTCAATATTGATGAAAATAATAACAGCACCAATCGTTGGAAAGGAAACTTCAACATTGAACCTTTCAAAAAATGTACTGCAGCTCTTAAAATAGACCGGGATTCTCGGACCCATTTTGTTCAATCATCTCTAGATCTGATTCCTCTTGTTCTTGCATTTCACATTTGCTCTACAACACACACACCAATCTAAACCTCCATTTAGCACAATCAAGCTGAGCCTCGCTCTGCCAACATGTCGTCAAAGTTGTGTTGTTTTTTCCTTTGTTTTGCTTCTCCATCATGCTTTCTAACCACTAGATTCCACCGGGTCCGTCTGCGGCGCGTTACGGGCGCATTACGGGCGCGTTACGGGCGCGTTACGGGCGCGTTACGGGCGCGTTACGGGCGCATTACGGGCGCGTTACGGGCGCGTTACGGCTGCTCCGCGGTGCTCACGGCGATCGCGGCCACTCTAGTCAATGGGTGCTATTCCACCACACGCGGCGCGTTGCGGCTCAGAAGCGTCCCAGAAGCGGCTCGGCGCAGGGCTTTTCTAAAATTAGGATGAATCCTATTTTTGACGCGGCGCAGCCGTAACGTAAGGTCGGGCAGGCAGGAAGTGGAACGGTCAGAGCTATATAGACCTATATATACACACACACAAACTAATTTTGCAGACCCTATCCCTCCGTAGTCTTTCAAGTAGGAGGAGAAATGCCAGCGTTCTCCTCCGGTTTACAGGCACTGTGTAAATTATATATATAGAATAATTATGATGACGAATGCATTTTTTTACCACTAAAATACAGCAACACATCTTTGATTCATGTCGTTTATAACTGGAATATTACAGTTATTATTAACTTTGTCTGTACAAAGTAGCCTGTCCAGGAAATATGCCCAAATCAACAAAACGCTCCGCTTCTGAAATGCTTCTGAAACGCGCCTGGTAGGGTATGACGCCGGAGGAGGCCGTACCAAAACCGCGGCGCAGCCGTAACGCGGCGCAGACGGACCCGGTGGAATCTAGGAGTAAGAGTAATCAAGCTTTCTTATAAGCATTTAAAGTCACACATTATGAAGAATTCAGGCCCTAATGGACAATACTGGTACAGATCTATAATCATAAGGACTTGTGTTCCTTCTTTGTCTCTTTATCCGCTCTCCTCTGTTTCTCAGGGTCACATGTGTGTGTGAGGAAGCTGCTTTTTTCTTTGTGTCATATGTTGATCCATGTTTCCTCCGGAGAAAGAACATTGGAACATATCCTCTATGTTTTAATCCCTGTATGTGTGTGTGTGTGTGTGTGTGTGTGTGTGTGTGTGTGTGTGTGTGTGTGTGTGTGTGTGTGTGTGTGTGTGTGTGTGTGTGTGTGTGTGTGTGTGTGTGTGTGTGTGTGTGTGTGTGTGTGTGTGTGTGTGTGTGTGTGTGTGTGTGTGTGTGTGTGTGTGAGACTCCATTTGGTCCGTTGGCTTATTTGTTTGTCCAGTTTTTTCCATTACAAGTCTTGGTTTACCTTGGCTGTTCAATGCAAAGCTTTGTGGGAAAGTGTGTGTGTTTATGTTGGACAGTGTCTTGGACTCTGACCAGTCACTTGACCGGTCTCTCTGCGCTCTGATTGGACACGGCATGCAGCTGAAGTCACGTGACCAACTCTCTGAGCTGAGCAGCCTGTTCACCACTCATCCAGCTTTCATAAAATTCAGTAAATCCTGCAGAAATGTGTCGAGATATAAAATAATTAGCATACAGGAGAAGTCAGAATATACAAGACAGGGATTCCTATGTATTACATATCTGAGCATAAGATACGATACGATAAGAAGTACTTTATTGATCCCAAATTGGGAAATATTTGCGTTGCAGCAGCATAAAAAGACAAGGCATTGTAGATAAGTAGAAATTAAAAGACTAGCAATAAACAGTCCAAAATGTAAACATCTCAAAAAGAAATAATATAGCATTAAAAAAGTAAAGAATATGCATGAGGAAAATATACATGTGGAAATACAAATGTATAGTAACAATATATAAATCAGGATATTATATATACATTAATTGTGCAAGGAATGGATTATTAAATATTAGGTTTCTGGGAGTTTGTTCCAGATGTTTGGAGCATAAGAACTGAACTTCTCCAGGTTTAGTTCTGACTCTGGGGACAGGAAGCAGACCAGAAGACCTGACTTGACACACAGGAAGCCAGTGTAAAGACTTCAGAACTGGACTGATCCACTTTCTTAGTGTTAGTGAGGAACCAGTGTAAAGACTTCAGAACAGGACTGATCCACTTTCTTAGTGTTAGTGAGGAACCAGTGTAAAGACTTCAGAACAGGACTGATCCACTTTCTTAGTGTTAGTGAGGAACCAGTGTAAAGACTTCAGAACAGGACTGATCCACTTTCTTAGTGTTAGTGAGGAACCAGTGTAAAGACTTCAGAACAGGACTGATCCACTTTCTTAGTGTTAGTGAGGAACCAGTGTAAAGACTTCAAAACTGGACTGATCCACTTTCTTAGTGTTAGTGAGGAACCAGTGTAAAGACCTCAGAACTGGACTGATCCACTTTCTTAGTGTTAGTGAGGAACCAGTGTAAAGACTTCAGAACTGGACTGATCCACTTTCTTCGTGTTAGTGAGGAACCAGTGTAAAGACTTCAGAACAGGACTGATCCACTTTCTTAGTGTTGGTGAGGAACCAGTGTAAAGACTTCAGAACTGGACTGATCCACTTTCTTAGTGTTAGTGAGGAACCAGTGTAAAGACTTCAGAACTGGACTGATCCACTTTCTTAGTGTTAGTGAGGAACCAGTGTAAAGACTTCAGAACAGGACTGATCCACTTTCTTAGTGTTAGTGAGGAACCAGTGTAAAGACTTCAGAACAGGACTGATCCACTTTCTTAGTGTTGGTGAGCAACCAGTGTAAAGACTTCAGAACTGGACTGATCCACTTTCTTAGTGTTAGTGAGGAACCAGTGTAAAGACTTCAGAACTGGACTGATCCACTTTCTTAGTGTTAGTGAGGAACCAGTGTAAAGACTTCAGAACTGGACTGATCCACTTTCTTAGTGTTAGTGAGGAACCAGTGTAAAGACTTCAGAACTGGACTGATCCACTTTCTTAGTGTTAGTGAGGAACCAGTGTAAAGACTTCAGAACAGGATTGATCTACTTTCTTAGTGTTAGTGAGGAACCAGTGTAAAGACATCAGAACTGGACTGATCCACTTTCTTAGTGTTAGTGAGGAACCAGTGTAAAGACTTCAGAACTGGATTGATCCACTTTCTTAGTGTTAGTGAGGAACCAGTGTAAAGACTTCAGAACTGGACTGATCCACTTTCTTAGTGTTAGTGAGGAACCAGTGTATAGACTTCAGAACTGGACTGATCCACTTTCTTAGTGTTAGTGAGGAACCAGTGTAAAGACTTCAGAACAGGACTGATCCACTTTCTTAGTGTTAGTGAGGAACCAGTGTATAGACTTCAGAACTGGACTGATCCTCTTTCTTAGTGTTAGTGAGGAACCAGTGTAAAGACTTCAGAACTGGACTGATCCACTTTCTTAGTGTTAGTGAGGAACCAGTGTAAAGACTTCAGAACTGGACTGATCCACTTTCTTAGTGTTAGCGAGGAACCAGTGTAAAGACTTCAGAACAGAACTGATCCACTTTCTTAGTGTTGGTGAGGAACCAGTGTAAAGACTTCAGAACTGGACTGATCCACTTTCTTAGTGTTAGTGAGGAACCAGTGTAAAGACTTCAGAACAGAACTGATCCACTTTCTTAGTGTCAGTGAGGAACCAGTGTAAAGACTTCAGAACTGGACTGATTCACTTACTTAGTGTCAGTGAGGAACCAGTGTAAAGACTTCAGAACTGGACTGATCCACTTTCTTAGTGTTAGTGAGGAACCAGTGTAAAGACTTCAGAACTGGACTGATCCACTTTCTTAGTGTTAGTGAGGAACCGGTGTAAAGACTTCAGAACTGGACTGATCCACTTTCTTAGTGTTGGTGAGGAACCAGTGTAAAGACTTCAGAACTGGACTGATCCACTTTCTTAGTGTTGGTGAGGAAACAGTGTAAAGACTTCAGAACTGGACTGATCCACTTTCTTAGTGTTAGTGAGGAACCAGTGTAAAGACCTCAGAACTGGACTGATCCACTTTCTTAGTGTTAGTGAGGAACCAGTGTAAAGACCTCAGAACTGGACTGATCCACTTTCTTAGTGTTAGTGAGGAACCAGTGTAAAGACCTCAGAACTGGACTGATCCACTTTCTTAGTGTTAGTGAGGAACCAGTGTAAAGACCTCAGAACTGGACTGATCCACTTTCTTAGTGTTAGTGAGGAACCAGTGTAAAGACCTCAGAACTGGACTGATCCACTTTCTTAGTGTTAGTGAGGAACCAGTGTAAAGACCTCAGAACTGGACTGATCCACTTTCTTAGTGTTAGTGAGGAACCAGTGTAAAGACTTCAGAACTGGACTGATCCACTTTCTTAGTGTTGGTGAGGAACCAGTGTAAAGACTTCAGAACTGGACTGATCCACTTTCTTAGTGTTGGTGAGGAACCCGTGTAAAGACTTCAGAACTGGACTGATCCACTTTCTTAGTGTTAGTGAGGAACCAGTGTAAAGACTTCAGAACTGGACTGATCCACTTTCTTAGTGTTAGTGAGGAACCAGTGTAAAGACTTCAGAACAGGATTGATCCACTTTCTTAGTGTTAGTGAGGAACCAGTGTAAAGACTTCAGAACTGGACTGATCCACTTTCTTAGTGTTAGTGAGGAACCAGTGTAAAGACTTCAGAACTGGACTGATCCACTTTCTTAGTGTTAGTGAGGAACCAGTGTAAAGACTTCAGAACAGAACTGATCCACTTTCTTAGTGTCAGTGAGGAACCAGTGTAAAGACTTCAGAACTGGACTGATTCACTTACTTAGTGTCAGTGAGGAACCAGTGTAAAGACTTCAGAACTGGACTGATCCACTTTCTTAGTGTTAGTGAGGAACCAGTGTAAAGACTTCAGAACTGGACTGATCCACTTTCTTAGTGTTAGTGAGGAACCAGTGTAAAGACTTCAGAACAGGATTGATCCACTTTCTTAGTGTTAGTGAGGAACCAGTGTAAAGACTTCAGAACTGGACTGATCCACTTTCTTAGTGTTAGTGAGGAACCAGTGTAAAGACTTCAGAACAGAACTGATCCACTTTCTTAGTGTCAGTGAGGAACCAGTGTAAAGACTTCAGAACTGGACTGATTCACTTACTTAGTGTCAGTGAGGAACCAGTGTAAAGACTTCAGAACTGGACTGATCCACTTTCTTAGTGTTAGTGAGGAACCAGTGTAAAGACTTCAGAACTGGACTGATCCACTTTCTTAGTGTTAGTGAGGAACCGGTGTAAAGACTTCAGAACTGGACTGATCCACTTTCTTAGTGTTGGTGAGGAACCAGTGTAAAGACTTCAGAACTGGACTGATCCACTTTCTTAGTGTTGGTGAGGAAACAGTGTAAAGACTTCAGAACTGGACTGATCCACTTTCTTAGTGTTAGTGAGGAACCAGTGTAAAGACCTCAGAACTGGACTGATCCACTTTCTTAGTGTTAGTGAGGAACCAGTGTAAAGACCTCAGAACTGGACTGATCCACTTTCTTAGTGTTAGTGAGGAACCAGTGTAAAGACCTCAGAACTGGACTGATCCACTTTCTTAGTGTTAGTGAGGAACCAGTGTAAAGACCTCAGAACTGGACTGATCCACTTTCTTAGTGTTAGTGAGGAACCAGTGTAAAGACCTCAGAACTGGACTGATCCACTTTCTTAGTGTTAGTGAGGAACCAGTGTAAAGACCTCAGAACTGGACTGATCCACTTTCTTAGTGTTAGTGAGGAACCAGTGTAAAGACTTCAGAACTGGACTGATCCACTTTCTTAGTGTTGGTGAGGAACCAGTGTAAAGACTTCAGAACTGGACTGATCCACTTTCTTAGTGTTGGTGAGGAACCCGTGTAAAGACTTCAGAACTGGACTGATCCACTTTCTTAGTGTTAGTGAGGAACCAGTGTAAAGACCTCAGAACTGGACTGATCCACTTTCTTAGTGTTAGTGAGGAACCAGTGTAAAGACCTCAGAACTGGACTGATCCACTTTCTTAGTGTTAGTGAGGAACCAGTGTAAAGACTTCAGAACAGGACTGATCCACTTTCTTAGTGTTGGTGAGGAACCAGTGTAAAGACTTCAGAACTGGACTGATCCACTTTCTTAGTGTTGGTGAGGAACCAGTGTAAAGACTTCAGAACTGGACTGATCCACTTTCTTAGTGTTAGTGAGGAACCAGTGTAAAGACTTCAGAACTGGACTGATCCACTTTCTTAGTGTTAGTGAGGAACCAGTGTAAAGACTTCAGAACAGGATTGATCCACTTTCTTAGTGTTAGTGAGGAACCAGTGTAAAGACTTCAGAACTGGACTGATCCACTTTCTTAGTGTTAGTGAGGAACCAGTGTAAAGACTTCAGAACTGGACTGATCCACTTTCTTAGTGTTAGTGAGGAACCAGTGTAAAGACTTCAGAACTGGACTGATCCACTTTCTTAGTGTTAGTGAGGAACCAGTGTAAAGACTTCAGAACAGGATTGATCCACTTTCTTAGTGTTAGTGAGGAACCAGTGTAAAGACTTCAGAACTGGACTGATCCACTTTCTTAATGTTAGTGAGGAACCAGTGTAAAGACTTCAGAACTGGACTGATCCACTTTCTTAGTGTTAGTGAGGAACCAGTGTAAAGACTTCAGAACAGGATTGATCCACTTTCTTAGTGTTAGTGAGGAACCAGTGTAAAGACTTCAGAACTGGACTGATCCACTTTCTTAGTGTTAGTGAGGAACCAGTGTAAAGACTTCAGAACTGGACTGATCCACTTTCTTAGTGTTAGTGAGGAACCAGTGTAAAGACTTCAGAACAGAACTGATCCACTTTCTTAGTGTCAGTGAGGAACCAGTGTAAAGACTTCAGAACTGGACTGATTCACTTACTTAGTGTCAGTGAGGAACCAGTGTAAAGACTTCAGAACTGGACTGATCCACTTTCTTAGTGTTAGTGAGGAACCAGTGTAAAGACTTCAGAACTGGACTGATCCACTTTCTTAGTGTTAGTGAGGAACCGGTGTAAGACTTCAGAACTGGACTGATCCACTTTCTTAGTGTTGGTGAGGAACCAGTGTAAAGACTTCAGAACTGGACTGATCCACTTTCTTAGTGTTAGTGAGGAAACAGTGTAAAGACTTCAGAACTGGACTGATCCACTTTCTTAGTGTTAGTGAGGAACCAGTGTAAAGACCTCAGAACTGGACTGATCCACTTTCTTAGTGTTAGTGAGGAACCAGTGTAAAGACCTCAGAACTGGACTGATCCACTTTCTTAGTGTTAGTGAGGAACCAGTGTAAAGACCTCAGAACTGGACTGATCCACTTTCTTAGTGTTAGTGAGGAACCAGTGTAAAGACTTCAGAACAGGACTGATCCACTTTCTTAGTGTTGGTGAGGAACCAGTGTAAAGACTTCAGAACTGGACTGATCCACTTTCTTAGTGTTGGTGAGGAACCAGTGTAAAGACTTCAGAACTGGACTGATCCACTTTCTTAGTGTTAGTGAGGAACCAGTGTAAAGACTTCAGAACTGGACTGATCCACTTTCTTAGTGTTAGTGAGGAACCAGTGTAAAGACTTCAGAACAGGATTGATCCACTTTCTTAGTGTTAGTGAGGAACCAGTGTAAAGACTTCAGAACTGGACTGATCCACTTTCTTAGTGTTAGTGAGGAACCAGTGTAAAGACTTCAGAACTGGACTGATCCACTTTCTTAGTGTTAGTGAGGAACCAGTGTAAAGACTTCAGAACTGGACTGATCCACTTTCTTAGTGTTAGTGAGGAACCAGTGTAAAGACTTCAGAACAGGATTGATCCACTTTCTTAGTGTTAGTGAGGAACCAGTGTAAAGACTTCAGAACTGGACTGATCCACTTTCTTAATGTTAGTGAGGAACCAGTGTAAAGACTTCAGAACTGGACTGATCCACTTTCTTAGTGTTAGTGAGGAACCAGTGTAAAGACTTCAGAACTGGACTGATCCACTTTCTTAGTGTTAGTGAGGAACCAGTGTATAGACTTCAGAACTGGACTGATCCTCTTTCTTAGTGTTAGTGAGGAACCAGTGTAAAGACTTCAGAACTGGACTGATCCACTTTCTTAGTGTTAGTGAGGAACCAGTGTAAAGACTTCAGAACTGGACTGATCCACTTTCTTAGTGTTAGTGAGGAACCAGTGTAAAGACTTCAGAACTGGACTGATCCTCTTTCTTAGTGTTAGTGAGGAACCAGTGTAAAGACTTCAGAACTGGACTGATCCACTTTCTTAGTGTTAGTGAGGAACCAGTGTAAAGACTTCAGAACTGGACTGATCCACTTTCTTAGTGTTAGCGAGGAACCAGTGTAAAGACTTCAGAACAGAACTGATCCACTTTCTTAGTGTTGGTGAGGAACCAGTGTAAAGACTTCAGAACTGGACTGATCCACTTTCTTAATGTTAGTGAGGAACCAGTGTAAAGACTTCAGAACTGGACTGATCCACTTTCTTAGTGTTAGTGAGGAACCAGTGTAAAGACTTCAGAACTGGACTGATCCACTTTCTTAGTGTTAGTGAGGAACCAGTGTATAGACTTCAGAACTGGACTGATCCTCTTTCTTAGTGTTAGTGAGGAACCAGTGTAAAGACTTCAGAACTGGACTGATCCACTTTCTTAGTGTTAGTGAGGAACCAGTGTAAAGACTTCAGAACTGGACTGATCCACTTTCTTAGTGTTAGTGAGGAACCAGTGTAAAGACTTCAGAACTGGACTGATCCTCTTTCTTAGTGTTAGTGAG
>NW_022987664.1:127500-130000 GCF_902827165.1 Trematomus bernacchii | reverse complement strand
GTTCAGGTGTATATCAGTATGTAGTGTCTCTACTTTAAAGAGTCCTCTCCTGCTGATGTTCAGGTGTATATCAGTATGTAGTGTCTCTACTTTAAAGAGTCCTCTCCTGCTGATGTTCAGGTGTATATCAGTATGTAGTGTCTCTACTTTAAAGAGTCCTCTCCTGCTGATGTTCAGGTGTATATCAGTATGTAGTGTCTCTACTTTAAAGAGTCCTCTCCTGCTGATGTTCAGGTGTATATATACACGCTCTCTATCACGTCTTTTCTCTTAATGTGTTTCCTCCTTTGTCGTTAATTTAAAAAATGTTTGTCCCTCTTCGACCCACAAAGGATTTTCTCTCCATGCTAAAATGCCAAATGCTATTTCCAAACGCTCCGCCCACATTCTCTTCAGATCAATGTTTATTTAAGAGCAGACAGAAAGTCCTGTCAGAGTTTATATTTATTGGAGGTTCATCTGAATCCTTGGAAGCAGTATTATGATGTTCATCTTCCTCGGGTCAGCAGAATGTTTGTACATGTTGTTGTTGTTTTTGTGTATTTGTGAAGCTTTGTATGTACATGTTGCCACCTGACGTGTGTATTTTGTTGTGTTCATATGTTTTCATGTGCCGCTGCGTACTGTATTTTAAAGGATGTGTATTTTCATTTTGGACATTAAATATCATGTCAGAACGAAATGTTTATTTGTTTGTCATTTCCTGCTTCCTGTTGGGGTTTTAAAACTAAATGAACTTAAAACATTTTTTTTATTAATGTCTTGTTAACTCCTTATTAATAAACTAAGATTGGCCATTAAATTAAGATATAGATAGATAAGATATAGAGATTTAAAGTGCACCAATCATGCTATTTTGAGGCATATATTATGCGTCTCAGATATACAAATATATAAAAACATGTCTATGATGTGTTTTTCTCAAAATACAAACAGATCATGCATTTTAGAAATCCCTCATATCCCTCTGTTCTAGCCTGTTGGAGAAACGCTGATTTTGGGTCCTTAGCTTGAAAAGAAAAAAGGAGAAGTACTCAGATCTTGTACTTGAGTAAAAGTAGAAGTACTCAGATCTTGTACTTGAGTAAAAGCAGAAGTATACAGATCTAGTACTTGAGTAAAAGTAGAAGTACTCAGTTCTTGTACTTGAGTAAAAGTAGAAGTACTCAGATATTGAGTAAAAGCAGAAGTACTCAGATCTAGTACTTGAGTAAAAGTAGAAGTACTCAGATCTTGTACTTGAGTAAAAGTAGAAGTACTCAGATCTTGTCCTTGAGTAAAAGTAGAAGTACTCATCGTTACTCATACTTATACACTTTCACATTAGTATTAGTATTTATATTTATTATTAATAAGTAATATTGTACGTTTTTCAGTAAGAAGTAGAAAAACTCAGGTGTAAAAAGTCACAAAGTTACAAAGTCCTGCATTGAAACACAAAAGTTTCAGCATCAAATGTAACTTCAGGTACCAAAAGTAAAAGTAAAAGTACTCATTATCACTTTCAGTATTATTTTAGTTAAAAAGTTGATCACGTGTTTTTTAATACAAAAGTATTTGTATTTTATTTTGTATTTATTTGTACCTTTATTTAACCAGGATAGGTCTCATTGAGATTATAGCAGTAAATGGAAATACTCAAGTATGTCAAAAAAAGTACTTACAGTAGTTGCTTTCCACCTCTGCCTTCACACTGATTTCCCCGCAGCTCACACCTGTCTGAGAGCAGCAGCAGGTAAGCAGCGCTCATTGGTTGACATGTGTAGGGGGCGGGACTTATCAAGGGGGGCGTCTTCCTGGTCTGTGTTTCCAGCCAATCAGCGTGCCGGGTTCAGGGCAGCAGCTCGGAGCCAGCTGAGCTGCAGGTCAGAGAGAGCGAGCAGATCTGCGAGTTCACACACCGGAGAGAGAGAGGAAAGTTAGCGGCAAAATCAGCCTCTAATACCCGGCCTGAGAGAGGCTTTCTGCGGGGAGAGGCGGTACAATCCTCGGCAGTGTTCTGAGACTGTACGCCCCCAATCCTCCAATAACTGTCACTTCATGGACTAATAAAACTCCTGTCACTTCAAAAACTAACTAAAGTTGGACCTACTTTTGTCTGCGGAGGGATTTACTGCACCAACATGACTGCTGATAAGGAGAAAAAGAGGTAAGAAGTCATTATTAAATGCTGTGATGTGTATATTTAGATTCGGCCTCTTTCAGACCTGTTGCTGCATGTGACTGCTGCTCCACTATTGTTGCTATAAATCACAACCACAGCCTTAAACTCACACTGGTGATGCGTTTTTAATGCACTTTGACAGGGGTTACACTCATGAGAGATGAGAGTGACAGGAGGCTTAGTTTGCAGAGTTCAATCAGGTTTTTGCAGCATTTAAAAACTTACGTTAATAACTCTTTTAAGCATAAGGGCATTATTTTTCTTGCTGATTGTGTGGTAAACAGTTCAGCTTTTAGTCAGATTTTTAAGAAAAGCTGTGGTTTCTCAACATGAAGC
>NW_022987664.1:115000-122500 GCF_902827165.1 Trematomus bernacchii | reverse complement strand
AAAGCCGAGGGGGAGTGAGACAAAAATAACAGAAGAGAGGCAGAGAGAGGTTTCCCAGACACCTCGAGTAGGGCTGTGCGATTATGGCAAAAATCATAATCACGATTATTTTGGTCAATAATTGATATCACGATTATTAAATAAGATTATTCATTGACTTTGAAAACATCCATTTATTGAACTTTAAAACAAATACAAATAATAATTTGAACAGTATATTTTTAACTGTTGATTACCCTGAACGTATAATTCAACTGAAAAAACCAATACAAAAATAAATAAATAAATGATAAATATATATTTACATTTAAATAAATAATATCAAAATAATAAATACCAATAAACAAGATCAACAAATATTTTGGAGCGCACTTCCACAAGCTACTAAACATATATAGATATGATAAATACAAATAAATTAGACTAAAATTAATTAGATCAAATATGTTGCAGTGCAGTCACAACCTAGCAAAGTAAAATAATTGTTTTTTTCGATTATGTTGTTCGGCCAAAATCGTAATTGCGATTAAAATACGATTAATTGCACAGCCCTAACCTCGAGTTTAATATAACACATCAAATATGGACATACACACTGCTTTTGGACACACTGAGACCACTTCTCTCTCCATGGACACACACATTTTAACGTTTTGTTCTACGACATACAATCTGTCAGTAAATACCCAACTGGTGGGTTTAAAGCTTAAAACGTAAAAGCACTTACAGGCAAGCTACAGCACAAGTTGTGAAATGCTGAATAAGCACCGTATCCTGCATGATCTGCGCTTGTTGGAAAACAATCGTCCGAATGTTGAGTCACGTTAGGGTTGCGACCGCAAGGTATTGTGGGACATTATTATCTACTTTTGCTTTCCTTAAGGATGGTCCACTGTATCCTAGAGGAGATTATAAAGGAAGTATTGAAGCTCCTTTCCTCTCATAGAGAAACCAAACAGCTCTCATCATGGCTGACTCTTACAGTAGGTACTTCTGGGTCATTTCCCTCGGTTAGCAAGGAGCAAAACCGACAATTTGGACCCAGGTGTAGCTGCTAGTGTTTGGATGTTGGGTCAATTTTGGGATCTCGGGTTGGCTCACGGTGAGAAAGCAGGAAGGGGTCAACAGGTTTTCTGCAGAGCTGCGATGACAGGAGTCGTCCAGCGTCAGTCTGCTCGTCTCTCTTCACACTCCTCAGGATTTATGTTCATTGATATCACCTCCAAATGCTTATCACTCGTCCTCCCTTTCTGCTGTCTCTCTCGTGGTTTTGGCAGCCGGTTCTCCTGCTGTTATTACTTTGTTTTTAATGATTTATAAGCCTCAAAGGCCAATAATATCTTTAATTACACACATTCATACAGTCATTCATACGGCTATATGTTGTGCCTAAATATCTACTGTTGCACCTCCATAATGTTGTGAAAAAGAGGGCGATGTTTCCCCCAGATGTATTCATGTCCTCAGTGATGTAATGCTCTCTGCTGGCAGCTGATTGGACTCTGACCTTTGGACATTGTTTCCAGCGCTCTGACGTGTTGAGAGACGGTTAGGGTTCCTCTCAGGACTTCAGATATTTCTGTATTAGTGAGCCACGTCGTAAAATAAAGGTTTTTTAAAGCTATTTTGCCGAGAATGAACATGCCATACCTCAATGTGGGTACAAAAATTAAAGGGGCCCTATAATGCTGATGTTCAGAGTTCATATCAGTATGTAGTGTCTCTACTTTAAAGAGTCCTCTCCTGCTGATGTTCAGAGTTCATATCAGTATGTAGTGTCTCTACTTTAAAGAGTCCTCTCCTGCTGATGTTCAGAGTTTATATCAGTATGTAGTGTCTCTACTTTAAAGAGTCCTCTCCTGTTGATGTCCAGGTGTATATCAGTATGTAGTGTCTCTACTTTAAAGAGTACACAAACCAATAGAACAAACTACAGGGAAGGGAAAACCCCAGAAAACATCAAATAACCTCTTTTAAGACCTCACTGATGTTCAGTGCTTCGAGGTTATGACATTATTTTTCTACAGAAGTAGCTTCATGATTGGAGAGATTAATCAAAAGCCACATATGTTCCCCCTGATACATACTACTGATTATAGAGTAAACAGAAAATGAACCCGTACTGACGTCTAAGAACTTTACCCTGCATCATTATTTCTCCTCTTCTTCCCACGGCTGCTTTTTATAGCTTTCTAAAACCACCAAACCTTTGTTGGATACTTCATAATGTTATAATACATTATGAGCAGTTCTGCTCCAGCTATGATCTAGTTTTGATATGTATATCAGGGGAAATGATGATGTTGAAGCTGCATTTCTTGGCTTAATTTAAGTAGATAGTTTTAATTATTATGATATTGTTTTGTGGTCATATTTCAGAGGTTTATATGGGTTCATTCTCCTTATTCTGGTCCTGTCTCCATACCTGTTTAAAGGGTCAGTTTACCCAACATCGATACTGATAACATCAATAAGAACGACAGGATACTTAATGATATGAAAACACGATGATGAAAATAGAGCGGTGGTGGCGAAGTCCATAGGGACTTGGCTTGGCAACTGGAAGGTCACCAGTTCAAGTCCCGGAAAGACCAAGTGCTCCCGAGGTGTCCCTGAGCAAGGCACCGTTCCCTACACTGCTCCCCGGGCGCCGTACATAATGGCAGCCCACTGCTCCTAACAGTAGGATGGGTCAAATGCAGAGAAACCGTTTCGTTGCATAGTACCTGTACTATGTGATGACAATAAGTTGAATCTTCAATCTTCTTCTTCTTCAATCTTCTTCAGAGCACGAGATAAACTGGGAAATCTCTAAATTACATTAAAGTTAAGGTTTTCAGGCTAACAACCACAAAACACATTCAGAAAACCATTGACCTCCAGATCACGGAAGCAGAAGTGTTAAAATGGTGACACATGTCTGGGTTTTACGACCACGAAAACTCCCTCTGTGTGTGTG
The DNA here is from genome assembly GCF_902827165.1 of Trematomus bernacchii. Lineage (NCBI taxonomy): Eukaryota > Metazoa > Chordata > Actinopteri > Perciformes > Nototheniidae > Trematomus > Trematomus bernacchii. The sequence continues at coordinate 119,541 of NW_022987664.1, read as the reverse complement.
TGTGTGTGTGTGTGTGTGTGTGTGTGTGTGTGTGTGTGTGTGTGTGTGTGTGTGTGTGTGTGTGTGTGTGTGTGTGTGTGTGTGTGTGTGTGTGTGTGTGTGTGTGTGTGTGTGTGTGTGTGTGTGTGTGTGTGTGTGTGTGTTATTCAGAGTGGTCAGCTGACCTCACACCACCTGTGTCTCTCTCCCTCTCTCTCTCTCTCTCTCAATCAGCGAGGCTATCCCGACCATCAGCGTGGCGTGGGCGGTTTGTTTGTTTGTGCCAGAAGGTGTGTGTGTGTGTGTGTGTGTGTGTGTGTGTGTGTGCCTCTCTTTCATGGACTATCAGAATCATCAGCAATCTCCTCCATCGTTCTTCCCCTGATTGAGCCCAACTCGGGGCCCCTGTCTGGGATAGCTGTGTGTGTGTGTGTGTGTGTTTCCAGGACTCCATGTTCCTCAGGATCACAGATTAGCCCGTGCCTTATTGTTGCTCTGTGTTTGTGTTCGGCCCGGCGCCACAACTACAGGAAGACCCACTGTAAGCAAGGAAAGGTGTTTTGGGGTGTGGGCAACCACATTGGACTTTTTTTTTATCCTCGACTACCTAAAAATAACAGAATATCATCTAACGTTCATCATAAATAATTTAGTATTAGATTCAGACTTCAAGACCTCTTTTCACAAAGTTTTCCAGTTTCGAATATAATTTAGTCTTCTCATAAGATTTAAGATGAACCTTTATTGATCCCTTAGTAGGGATTGATTAATGGTATTTTATGAACAGGAGGAATGATACAACAGGGTCTCTTTTTAGGTCTTCTGACATTCTCCAATGCTAACTTCGGAGGATCTACTGTAAGAAAGTTCAATGTTAAATTGAGCGGACTTCTTTCTGCGTATTGATACGGCTGCACACAGTCCCTTGATCTTCCTTAGCAGACCTCTTGAATGTCCAATTAGTCCAATCACAATCAGGTATTCAACTGAGCTGTGATATAGGAGATCTATAAATAGGAAGGTGTTGAAACAAAGGGGAATCTATTCGGTAACTCTTTGCAAAACTATACTGAACATGTCCTTGCGTTGCCTCTGAGATAAAGAAGATACTGATCTCAGACCTGCAGACTGTCACCGTGTCAACGAGTCAAAGTTCGGTCAAATGTTCGAGCTTCAGTCGACCTCAAGGTAATCTGTACATCTGCTCTTTAGAGGGAGCGATGGGAGCGACAAGGGGGCGATTACAACACACACACACACACACACACACACACACACACACACACACACACACACACACACACACACACACACACACACACACACACACACACACACACACACACAGCCTGACACCTGCTCTGGTTGCAGGATCTGTTTCCTATAAGCACTCTTGCCTTGTTATCACAACAATCACACGGACAGCAGGAGTTAATGTGGGGCCTGTGTTTCTACGTGCGTGCGTGTGCGTATGTGTGTGTTTCTACTTTGTGTGTGTGTGTGTTTCTGTGTGTGTGTCTTGTATGTTCATATGTATGTGCATGTGTCGAACACAACATATCATTTGGAACCTGAGCTAACACTTGGCATTCATGATGAGAAACAATTCTGAATATTTCAAACCAGTCAATGCATCTAAACTTCACCTCAAACAATGAAGCCTACATTTCCTCAAGCCTGGTTTTGGCAGCGATAACGTTCTTATAATGTCCGATCAAAGACATCATTTGCATCACTAACAGTTTCTCTGGATCATTGAGGGTTGCAGTGCATGTGTGAAGCTCAACTTTTATTCTGGTGATCAATATCAAACATGCTAAAGTGTCCTGTTTCATCTGCTATAAAAGAATGCTGTGTCTCCTCTCTTTACCTCATTCTGCACACAGTGAGGATGCTCTTTGATGTAGAACATGGAAGATGCCTTCAACAACAGAAAACTAAATCAGATTGCCTGCTTCTCATTTACAAAATGTCAGAATGCAGACGGCTGTTCTCCATATCTACTGTATGTCTTATTACTCGTCACCTTAAAATGAAGGAGCTAACAGTCCTGAACACACACTGTTTACATGCAGATATTTGCATGTTTTCAAGGTAGAGCGGTAAAAGTTACAACATGTCTTCTCTTTGCTGTTTTTAATTGGTTGTTTTGTTAAGATTTGGTCAGAGCGGATTAGTGTTATTCATGTGTCTGCTTGAAATGTGTGCAGATATTTCCCATCAGGCTGCAGTGATGAAGCCTGAACTGTCTGTTCATCATAGAAAGAAAGAGAAGTGATTATCAAAAAGCCTTCAGATAATTCATTCTGGATCATTCAAATAAAAGTCAAAAATTGAGTTTGATAACTGCCCTTGTTGCCTCTTTCCTTTTATGCTATACAATTAGCTATCTCTAATATCGTGTTCAACCCTAAACACGTGTGTGTGGTGTGGTGTGTGTGTGTGTGTGTGTGTGTGTGTGTGTGTGTGTGTGTGTGTGTGTGTGTGTGTGTGTGTGTGTGTGTGTGTGTGTGTGTGTGTGTGTGTGTGTGTGTGTGTGTGTGTGTGTGTGTGTGTGTGTGTGTGTGTGTGTGTGTGTGTGTGTGTGTGTGTGTGTGTGTGTGTGTGTGTGTGTGTGTGTGTGTGTGTGTGTGTGTGTGTGTGTGTGTGTGGTGTGTGTGTGTGTGTGTGTGTGTGTGTGTGTGTGTGACCCTGTGGTTTAGAGTGACAGCGTTACTTCTGTCACAGAGGTTTCAGAATGCCAGGTATGCATATTATTTTTTATATTCGTATTTCACAATTTCGTTATCTGTCTATCTGTGTGGAAAAAGCAGTAACACCCCTCACTAAAACCACCAGAACACACACAGGGTTGAGAGGGTTACTTTACACATGTATTAGATTACAGTTACCAGTTACACGAATGCAAACACACACCTTTTTCAAGATCAAGATTCAAAGGTTTTAATGTCAGATGCACATACGCCACAGGGTAGAAATGGCAATGAAAATGCAACATATATAATAAAATACAAATAAAAAATTGTGCAATAAGTCTATATACACCTAAATAGAATATGATATACAAGAACAGAATGTAAAATTAAATAGTGTATAGTAAGATGACATTAAATACGGTTTATTACGGTGATAACTATTTAGATAAATAAGTAAATTGCAAGATGACAAACAGATGAATGTTTATCAAGGCACTTTTTCAGGTGTTTAGCAGTCTTATTGCAGTTCTTTTCTGATATCCTTTCACAGTTAAGCATGTGATGTTTGTGCAGATTCAAGATTATGATAACTACCTCGTCTTAAATGACTTTTCTCCCGGGTTTTTAAAGTGTCTCTGACGTGTGCCGAGCAGAACAAAGAGCTATATCTCAGCTTGTACATCTCTCTCTGGCAGCAGCAGGAACCGCAGCTATGATTCATACCATGCTTTGTTTTCCTTCTAACCCTCGTTTGATCCATGTTTTCATAACGCTGCAAAACGCCTGCGGTCATTATGTTTACTTCTTGGATGCTATTTGGGATATTTGAGCATTTAAAAAATAAGTTTATGAGCCTAAGTTGTCATTGTTTGGCTCGTGCACGACATTACTCACTAGTGGTGACCTAAGTGTGTGTGTTGTGGTATGTTTCACCTCTGGCTTGTTTAAATGTGTGTGTGAGTGAGTGTGGTCTAGCATTACCATACTTGTGGGGACCTAAATCTGTTTACACAGTCACGTGTGGGGACTCGCCTCCCTTATGGGGACAACATGGAGGTCCCCATGAGGGGAATCATTACTTTTAGGGTGAAGACTTGGTTAGGGTTAGGATAAGTCTCCAGGAAATGCATGTAAGTCAATGTAATGTCCCCTGAAGTGGTGTGTGTGTGTGTGTGTGTGTGTGTGTGTGTGTGTGTGTGTGTGTGTGTGTGTGTGTGTGTGTGTGTGTGTGTGTGTGTGTGTGTGTGTGTGTGTGTGTGTGTGTGTGTGTGTGTGTGTGTGTGTGTGTGTGTGTGTGTGTGTGTGTGTGTGTGTGTGTGTGTGTGTGTGTGTGTGTGTGTGTGTGTGTGTTGATGTGTGTGTGTGTGTGCTGTTGTGTGTGTGTGTGTGTGTGTGTGGTGTGTGGTGTGTGTGTGTGTGTGTGTGTGTGTGTGTGTGTGTGTGTGTGTGTGTGTGTGTGTGTGTGTGTGTGTGTGTGTGTGTGTGTGTGTGTGTGTGTGTGTGTGTGTGTGTGTCAAAGATCACACAGACAAGAATCATCACAAGACACTGTTGTGGTCACATATCTGCAGGAGAAATGGTGTGTGTGTCACTGAGCGTGTTTTTGTTTGTGTGAGAAACACTATTTATGAACTCCTGATGGACATGAGACTTTATTGATAGGAAAACCTGCCTTTCAAATATAAATAATATACAAATTACGGTACTTAGAAATATATTTATAGGAAGAACGGAAGCTGTGTTCACTTAAAGCTGTTGGGAAAGGTGTTGGTTTGAATAGGAACAATTTTGAAGTTGTCTTGTAATATTTTTCTGAGAATCTGTGCCATAACATATGACCTGTTGCTAATAAGGAGTTGGGTTTTT